>NC_088387.1:55754090-56073181 GCF_037993035.2 Macaca fascicularis
TTAGCAAACTATCACAAGAACAGAAAACCAAACACCGCATGTTCTCACTCATAGGTGGGAACTGAACAATGAGATCACTTGGACTCGGGAAGGGGAACATCACACACCGGGGCCTATCATGGGGAGGGGGGAGGGGGGAGGGATTGCATTGGGAGTTATACCTGATGTAAATGACGAGTTGATGGGTGCTGACGAGTTGATGGGAGTAGCACACCAACATGGCACAAGTATACATATGTAACAAACCTGCACGTTATGCACATGTGCCCTAGAACTTAAAGTATAATAATAATAAATAAATTTAAAAATAAATAAATAAATAAATAAAATCTAAACTAGGACATTGTGAGAACCCTTATATGTGATATGCATCTAATTTGTAGTTCTGCAAATTGAAGCTATTTTCTAACATTGTTTATTCTTTTACTAAAGTACTAAGTGTCTCATTCAAGTGGCAATAGGTGCTTAATCCTTTATAAAAGTTCTTGGATGTATTCCTTGTAGATGCTAATTATGAAGAAGAAAATGTTATAGAGTTTCTTAGGAAATCAATACTTTATTATGCAATAATTGCATCTGCAAGTTTAATGTTCTTCATGAGCCCCAGCAGAATGAGAGAGGTCACTGGGTGAGATGGTGCAAATGGTCCTCTCCTGACCTGGAAAATCTCCTAGAATTTGAGGGCTAGTAAAGTGCCGAGATGTCATTAAAATATTTTCACAAGTACAACATTTATTATGGAAACCAAATTGCAAGAACATCTGTCTGGATGACACTTGGCCTAAAGTTGGGTCTAAACCTGGTTACAGTTATAATTGAAACTGTGGCTTCATTTTTCTCCCAAGATCTTTGAATTTTCCTTTGCCTCACACAGCAATTTATTTCTCAAAGCTACAGCAGTTAACTTTTGTTTCCCTAAACCTTCCTTGGCAAAAATCCCAGCTCTTCCAGCTTTCTACCAAGAAATCATGGAAGAAAAGGAGCCTTTAAGGAGAGAGAAGGGAGCTCAAAATCACTCTTCCAAGAATTTCTGGGTCACTGTCTAATTGATACGCCTATTGGCAGGACTCGGATTTAAGCCTCTCCTGACTTCACAGGCAGTTCTCTTTCTGCATCCAGCCATGTGTGAAGACTCAAGGCATTGAATATGGAACCCCCTGCCCCCGCCCCCACCAAAAAAAAAACCCCAGCCCACTCTACTTAAAGTACTCAGGCTGGAGAACCGTACCATAGCAAAATACCCCAAACAGTTGTTTTTCCATTATGATCCTGAGCCTGGCATTTATTATCATTTTATATAGCACACTTTTAAAGGCAATGGCCCATTTTACTTAGATCATTAATTTGCAAAAATCATGAGATATGAGCAGAGATGGTGTTTTTTATGGGCCATGCTACACCTCTACAGAACCCCAAAGGAAATGAGGTGTGGGTCTCAGCACATTATAGAAAGAGGCCCTGGGAATGCAAACTCCATAGTCTTCCACAAACGGAAAAGCCATAGTACTCTCAAAGGAAAGATACAGCTGAATGAATGGAGAGATGCATAAATAATGGACAATCTGAATAAATGAATGGATAAATAAGCAATAGGGTGAAAGTCTGACCAGCAGTGGTATGTAGCAGAAAGACCCTTGGATGTGGACTCTGGAGATCTTGGGTCCACTATACCTTGTCACTTATCAGCTGAACTACTCCTGTCACTGAATGTCTCTGAATGTACTTCACCTCTGCTTCTGCAAAATAGTAATAATAATAATAATTTTTTCATAAGATTTTCAGGCATTAGAGCTTGGGGGGCTACAGAGCTAAATTGCCTAGGTTTACATTTGAGCTTCTCTTTCTTGCTTGTTTGCTTTGTGATCTCTGGCATCTTATCCTCTCCACATTTGTGTTTCCTTATCATTAAAATGGAGGATTAGATAAGTTAATATGTGTAAAGTGCTTAGAAGACTACCTATTACATAGAAGGTTAAAACATCACAATAGTGTCACTACTATTTTGTATATGTAAAAATGTTACATAGATACATTGTAATGTTATGATTAGCTATGATTATAAGTAGAAGTACTAAGGTTATATAAATTATTGTTCTTAGTTCAATAAGAAAGTCAAGTCTAGAAAATTTAAGCAGAAGGGAGTATTAAAGGATATTACGAAGAACACAGACTCTCTAGGATAATCAAAGACCCAGGTCTGTTCATTAGACAGGCAGAACCAAAGCATCCGGGAATCCAGGGCTCTTATAGTGAAATACCACCGCCCATCTCTAGGCACTGATCACCCTTGAGATTGGACCTCAAGAGCTTTGCCACTGCTGTCTCACAAAAAAGGCTTCTTATCCAGAAGATCCAATTTTTCTTTGCATAGCCACTTCCTTTTATTTCTCCAAGTCATAAATGGGATGGCTCTAATTGGTGGAACTAAGGCTTTCTGTCTAGATCCTAGCTGTAAGGGAGTCCGGCGAATGTAGTTTTTAGCTTTCCAAAGTGTATATTAGGAAGAAACAGCTAAATAAATTGCAGTGGGTATTGACTGAGCCAACCAACACTGTCAGCTATAAGGATTATTAAATAAAATATAGGTCTAGCAGCCCCTCTTTGATCTACCAACGTAGAGATGAAAAACTTTTGGTTTGTTTTTCAGAGTTTAATTCGAAGTTTCTAAAGATAACTAATAATTACCCTTGTAATGCTATTGTGTTTCAACAAAAGATAGGCAAGATAAACCTATCTAATAGTTGGTTCTCTGATTTTGACTTGAAAATAAGAGATGGCTCCTCTTCCACCATTGTACATTGCCCTATGTAGAACAATGGGGACAATTCTTCCTGCGTCTTCTCTGTCCATAGAGTAGATGCAGACAAATGTGATCTGGCAGGACCCGGGCTGAGGTTTGCTCCTGGAAGAATGACCCTGGAAACTTTAAACGTATGTCCAAAGTACAATGATCTATGAAGTACTGGCTATTTGAAGTCATGATGATTTGGTGAGACTGGGGACCATCAGTGAGCATTAATGCAATTAATCATATTTTAAATAAACAAAATGGTAATTATTGTATCATATTTTAAATAAACAAAATGGTAATTATCTATCAGGCATGTTTTTAAAATTGTCTGAATATAGATGAATGTAGAGTCAAGAAATCTGACTTGTAGTTCTTTTCTAGAACTAGAACTATAACTGGAACCACTGCTGCATAGGAGAACTTTTATAGGCTGTTTCAGATCTCTAGATCTCAGTTTCCTTATTTAAACTCTGACCTTCTTTAGGTTTTAAAGTTCTACTTTTCTATACTTTAAGTATTTAAATATTTATCAATATAAATAATTATTATTTCTGTTTGACAATCATGTGTCCTGTCCCAGGGAACACAGAAAACAAAGTGCAACACAGTCATTCCCTTTATGTTTTACGAAAAACAATGTACTCTTGCTTGATACTTTATTTTGCTGCAATAAAAAGAAAAAAGAAAAACATACCAATTATTATCAATGCAAAACGTAGGTAAGCTTGATCATATTCACTGTCAGTGAATTTATTTTCAATTAGTAAATTAATTTCAGTCAGTGAATTTTATGTCGGTGCTCCAGAAATAACTTTTGCTTGCTTTCTTGCCATCAAGCCAGTGAATGACTGGCTACTTAAATGTGAAAACTGAATCCTCTTTGTTTCCTATTTAATGTTGAAAAAGCTTAAAGGATATACCCAACTATATTTTAAGAAACCTGTCAAAGCAAGCAAACCTTTCAAAAGTTCTTATTCTAGAGATAGTCACAGGACATGAAACTTAACTTTATTCATGTGGCTTAATCTTCAGAGTATACATATTTACTCTTGACAATAAAAAGTAAACCTAAGCCAACTTCCTCATTGTCTCTAATGCTAAAAAAGTATCCATACCATAACAATATTAACAAAACATAGTTTACATTAATTTGTTGGAAAGAATAAAAAATTATCAAATATCATTGATAATTATATATTTTTTCTGCTTTTAAAACCTAAAAAGATTATCTACTGAAGAAATGATTACTTCTAACCAAGTTTAGCTGGAGTAACTACTATAAAACAGTAATCAAAATCCATAGATTATAAGATAAATAGATTTCCTAAATGTCAGCAACAATCAACTAGAAAAAAATGAAAAGAGCTCATCCAAATTAATACAAAAGTATAGAATACCTAAAATAAGCTTAATTAGAAATATGTATACCACACATAAAGAAAACTGCAGAGCTTGACCAAAGGATATAGAAGATGGGAACTGATGGGGCAAACTATGTTCTTGGGTAGAAAGTTTCAATATTGCAAAAATTAATGAATCAGCTTACTGGAATTCAAACTAAAAATTTCAACAGTACCTTTCTGAGGGGAGATGAGTAGGGGTAAAAAGCCAAGATGCATCTTAAGAAAAAACATGCAACAGATAAAATATTTCTCTCTTTAGTCTAGTATAGGATTGGAGCATAGACGGGATGAGTCCTGTCTCTAACACTTAGAGTTTGGGGATATAATGCAATAACTTTTTCTCTGTATGATTTATTTGTCCCATTGTAAAAAGCAATGATCATTATAGTCATTATCGCTATCATCATCATCATCATCATCATCGTCATCACCATTTTATTCCTTGGTATCCAATGAGACAATGTATATTAAAGTCTTTTGTAAAACTCTAAACAGACACAAATGTTAGCTATTGTTCTTTATCATTTTATCCAAAATTAGACAAGCAAAATAAAAAATAAGACCCTAAGGTCATAGACTACATGGATGTGTAACAGATGTTTAAAAGAGAATTGGCCAGTATGTAAGAGGCAAATAAAGAAAGAGCTGGACTCACCCAAGGAACAGATGGGCCCTTAAGAAGAGAGGAAGAGGCCTATCAAGGTGTATTAATCACACAAGCTATATACATACAGCTGTCAGCATGGAAGAAAGGACAATAAAAATAATGCATAAAACACATAAAATAATACTCTACCGAGCACTTACTATGTGCTAAACACAATAGAATAATTGTTCCACCTAATCCTCATAACTGCTATGATAAGACTATCATTATTTCCATTTATCATTTTTTCCATTTTAGGATTCAAAGGTGAAAAGGATGAGTTAGAACACGAATTAGGCTGGTCCTACTCCAAAACTCACAGTAAATTGCTTAGCAACCACAATAAACTGCCTCTATTTTTGGAGACAGGGTCTTGCTGTATCGTCCAGGCTGGAATACAGTGGTATGATCATGGCCCGCTGCAGCCTTGACCTCTTGGATTCAAGCGAACCTCCCACCTCGACCTCCCCAGTAGCTGGGAGGTACACACCACCATGCTTATCTAATTTTTAATTTTTTTGTAGAGATAGGGTCTGGTTATTTTGCCCAGGCTGTTCTCACACTCCTGTCCTCAAGTGATCCTCCTGCCTTGGCCTCCTAAAGTACTGGGATTACAAGTGTGAGCCACCATAGTGGACCAAAAAATTGTTTCTAAATAGATCTTCTATCTTTGCAAAGTACTTTTACTTCTGCTTCTTCATTTGAGCTCATCAACAGCCTTGTATAGACAGACTAATTCTTAGGTTAATTTTCTATTTCTAGATGGGAAACTGAGCCATCAGGAGATTAATTCAGAAGTCTCCATACCCCGTTACACACTGGAATCTCTAGTAGAGTTTGTAAAGCCACAGATTCCTACGCCCTCCTCCAAAATCTGTTGAATCAAAATATCTAGGAAAGGGGCCCTGGAGCCTTTATTATTCAAAAGCTCTCCCAGCTGATAATCAAGCGACTACACTGGGAACTCCTGGATTGGGGCTCTCAAAGCATGGGCATCATCACTTAATAGAAAGGCAAATTCTCAGACCCAACCCCAAACCTACTGAATCAGAATCTCTGAGAGGAAGCCATGATTTAACAAGCCCCCAGAGACTCTCATGCTGACTGTGGTTGAAGAACCACTGCTCTAGATTAAAAGGGTGACATAGTGCAGTGATTAAGATGGCAGACTCTCAAGATTGCCAACTCAAGTTCAACTCTTACATCTTCCACTTCCTAGCTGTGTGGTCTTGGACAATTGCTTAATGTTCCTGGCCTTGGTTTACAATACTGGTAAAGTGCAGATGATAGTAGTTTTCCCTTCATAGGGCTATTACAAGGAATAAATGATTTAAATTAGTAAGGAACTAATTACAGTGCCTTATACAAAGTAAGAGCCTAAATAAAAATTAAGGTTCTTGCCTAGGATTAAAGCTGTGAGTGAAATGAGAAAGGGTGAAGACAAGACCCAGGAACCAAAATCCTTGGGTTGAAGCAACCAGAGACCAAAATTCTTGGAGATAATTAACATGAAGGTTTCAATGTTGCAATGAGGCAAATAACCATGCTCGCCTCTTTTTAATGATCATGGGAGAGAATGCAAAGCACAATTTGAACAACCAACCAACCCATCAAGCATCTGAAACATGCCCTTGATTTTGGGAGCCAGAAGAGTCCTGGACTATTTTAGCTGTGTGGCCTCAGGGAAGCCACTCAACCCCTCTGGGCCTCAGTTCCTTCATTGAGATGATTCAGATAATAATAATGAACTGACTTCCATAAGATTGTTGTGAGATTCAAGTGGAGCGATTGGCTGTCCTAATATTTCTAAAAAGTCAAAAGATATAGGCAGCTGTTTAGAATTATTACCTTACTATCCTTTCCCAGTCCGGGCTTCTTTTGACATTGCATTAATTTTCCAGCCTGGAACACTAAGATAGTCCAGCATGAGAGGGTAAAGAACAGTGATGCTGCCTTCCAGAATTTTACACTGATATCTGTTGCCTTCAAATCCCAGAGCTGCTGAATCCAGCCATCAGCACACTGTGGGCCTGGGCCAGGATGTCTACCTAGTAGAGCTGTTTCTCCCAGAATGTGGATAAGAATATGGCACACTTAAGATACATTTTTAGAATCTTTAGAAGCCAGATAAGTTGTAATCACAGCCCCAAAGGGAAGCCTCACCTATAAATCGGTATTCCAGGACCTTTAAAAATATTGACCCAAGTTCTGAGAGTGTGTAATAGCTTAGAACTTCTTTCAACCCACGGCTGGCTATATGACTTTCCTGGGATAAAGAAGGCAGGGAAAAGGAAGATTGGTCGCTGCCACAAATTCTTGCTCTCAGGGAAGAGGCTGGGGAGCACTCTCACTGTCGATGGCCCCTGAATCTGTGGAGATTCCTCCTGCACCGTTGGCCTCTCTCCTCTTAGAGGAAGCTGCAGATATTCCCTCCACGTGCCTCCTCCACATCTTCAATCCAGCCCTTCAAGCTAGTGCTGGGCACCCAGCATTTCTGCTTCACCTGCACTCGACCATAGATGTAGACCATAGATTTCTGCTCAAATGGCTCCGTGCGCCTGAGAGCTTGGTAAGACTCACCACCAGAGATACAGCTGGCTTTGTCACGTGCTGACTCCAGGAGCTCGGGGGAGAGAAGCACCTGCTGGCAGTTCACTCC
The DNA here is from genome assembly GCF_037993035.2 of Macaca fascicularis. Classification (NCBI taxonomy): domain Eukaryota; kingdom Metazoa; phylum Chordata; class Mammalia; order Primates; family Cercopithecidae; genus Macaca; species Macaca fascicularis. The sequence goes on from NC_088387.1 coordinate 55,761,590, forward strand.
GTCACTACTTGAGGGCCTTGCCTGCTTGGCCTACGGGCCTGTGACAGGAATATCTCCCCTTCATTCATCTGCAGGGCCACACCAATGGTGTGTCTCCAGCCCTTGACTGTGCAAAGACCACTGCATGGCCTTCCAGGGAGGGCTGTTTCCACTACAGGTTGGCAAACACCGCTGTGTATCATAACTCAGCTTATATCAGGTTTTGATGGCCTCTTCCAGGGTTTTCTTCCTTCCCCAAGGACCAAGCTCAAGCCCCTGTTTCTAGAGAAAATCAGTGCCTTCTGTCTGCTTCTCCAATCTGAATGAAGTTTTAAAGTTGTTGCTATATAGATTTTCCAAGAAGCTAGTCTGATTGGGTTAGTTCGCCAAATAGAAATTCTTTTCAATGTCTGAAACACTCATAAAGTATCTGTGATCACGAAAACCCATGAGGGTTGATAGTGATGGCAGGCTTTGTCCAGCATACATCCATCCCACCTGGCCCCCTTCTAAAGCTGCCTAATCCACACATGCAGGCTTAGCTTCATGGAACCCAAAGGAATAATTCTGATTTTGGAAAAGTAGAGTTTAAGCAACTTTAACTTCAGACTTTGATTACTCGCAATCACTTTCTGCTTCTGTGGCTCCCAACTTTGGTTCCTGTTTTGCCAAGGGAGGATATTTTTCTTGTTTCTGAGACCCAGCCCGCTTTTTGCCGTAAACCAGGTAACAGCCTCTGTCTTGATCCTTATACCCAAGCCTCAGTCTAAAACCTGAGTTGTTCCCAGGCCCTCTAGGGTTGCCCTCCTGCCCTCCTCTGTGGGCTTCTCTTCTTCCTCTCAGGAAAGGTCCTGCTCCTGACCTGGTCTACAGCTGGGGCCTGAGTTGCTAACAGACTTCCCTGGATTGTGGGGCCTCCTCCACCTGACATCTTGCTATAACTGTTACCTCTGTTATCTTGTTCTTCTGATGCCATATTTTACTCACCAACCTGTACTTGCTAGCACCTGGTCCCTTCTAGCAGGAAAGCCAAAGTTCAGTCCTGGCATTTTCCAGGCTGACCTATCAAGTTGCTGTCAGTTGGGTCATACCCCACCATATAATGCACATGACAGCAGATTATAGGTGATATGGTTTGACTGTGCCTCCACCCAAATCTCATCTTGAATTGTAGTTCCCATAAACCCAATGTGTCATGAGAGGGACCTTGTGGGGGGTAACTGAATCATGGGGTCTGTTACCCTTATGCTATTCTCCTGACAGTGAGTGAGTTCTCATGAGATGATGGTTATAAGGGGCTTTTCCCCATTTGCTAAGCACTTCTCTCTCCTGCCATCATGTGAAGAAGGATGTATTTCCTTCCCCTTCCACCATGATTGTAAGTTTCCTGAAGCTTCCCCAGTCATGCAGAGCTGTGAGTCAATTAAATCTCTTTTTTTAAAAAAAGTAAATAACAAATCTTGGGTATTTCTTCATAGCAGCATGAGAGCAGACTAATACAATAAGCTTGAGTGGATATCTCCTGAGTAATCATACACAGAGCTGCATTTGAAGACATCTGTTGTGGCACAAAGTAGGCACTGAAGAGGTGTTGGTGGAATAAACGAATGAATGGAGCTTGTTTGCCCATCTGAAGCTCCTAATCACATAAGGAAGAAAGGGCAGATACTACCTTGTGTCCCCCAAAACTTTTTTAACTTGCATTACACAGAATAAGATGGCCTGGAATACGTACAGGGATTGCACTGCTCAGGCCCTGTGATGGACAATTGTATGTCAACCCATCAGGATTAAAGTATGCCCAAATAGCTGGTAAAACATTATTTCTGGGTGTGTCTGTAGGGTCCTTCCGGAAGAGATTAGCATTTGAATTGCGTAGACTGAAGGTCTGCCCTTACCAATGTAGGCCTGAAGTGAAGAAAAAGGTAGAAGAAGGATGAACGTGCTCTCTTTCTCTCTCTTCTTGAGCTGGGACATACATCTGCTCCTGACCTCAGATATCAGAGCTCCTGGTTTTGAGGCCTTTGGTTTTGGAGTGGGAGTTACACCATCAGCCGCCCTGGTTCTTGGGCCTTGAGGCTCAGACTGAATTATGCCACTGACTTTCTCGGGTCTCCAGTCTTCAGACAGCAGACTGTGCAACTTCGCAGCCTCCATAATTGCCTGAGCCAATTCTGTAACAAAAATCCTTTTATATGCCTCTCTGTCTATCCTACTGGTTCTCTCTCTCTCTCTCTCTCTCTCTCTCTGGAGAATCCTGACAAATACAAGGTCCCCAATCAGCCTCTGGATTGCAGGCATCCTTGAAGACAGCCCACCCAGCAGGCAAAGCCAAATTCCTTCTGGCAATGAACTCAAGGACCTGGAAGTGAAGGCAAAGATGAGTACACAGGGAGATGGGAAGAATAAAGACAAAAACTAACCCAAAGACCTGGTGTGTAGGCTTGGAAGGAGGGAAAGCAAGAGACCATTTTTCTTAAGAAAACAAAAAGAAACAAGTTAACTAGAAAAAAATAATCCAGCCAGTCCCTACCCCACTGGTGTCAGAAAGCTCCTTTTCCAGCTGTTCTCACTCTTTCTGCTGTTTCTACACCACTGAGCTGCAGAATGATGAGAATACGGCTGAGGCAAGAGAGAGCAAGCAGAGAGATTTTGGGTATGTATCAAAGAGCTTCCCAGACCTGGGGAAGGAAGCCCCAGAGGAATCTAATGCTGCCAGATGACTTCAGGTTAACCCTGGTGGTAAGCAAGTTTATGAGAAAAGAGGATGCCAAGGGTTTCTCTCTGCTTTTAATCCCAGCCTGAAGAAAGGGTGCAGAGCAGAGGGAAGGGAAGCTAGGTTCTAACTACTCTCTGGTCACACACACACACACAAATCTATTTAGGCATTCTAAGCCAGCCTTTGGTTAAGAAGCAGGGAACAGCCAAAGTGTAATAAGATGAGGCTCCTGTCCTCTTACTGTCTATGCCCAGGTCCTGAGAGGTTCCCCCATAGCATAGAGTTTCCAGATAGAAAGCTGAAGCTGGATCCCTTCCTTATACCTTATACAAAAATTAATTCCACACGGATTAAAGACTTATATATTATACCTAAAACCATAAAAACCCTAGAAGAAAACCTAGACAATACCATTCAGGACATAGGCATGGGCAAGGACTTTATGATTAAAACACCAAAAGCAATGGCAACAAAAGCCAAAATAGACAAATGGGATCTAATTAAACTAAAGAGCTTCTGCATGGCAAAAGAGACTACCATCAGAGTGAACAGGCAACCTACAGAATGGGAGAAAATTTTTGCAATCTACTCATCTGACAAAGGGCTAATATCCAGAATCTACAAAGAACTCAAACAAATTTATAAGAAAAAAACAAACAACCCCATGAAAAAAGTGGGCAAAGGATATGAACACACTTCTCAAAAGAAGACATTTATGCAGCCAACAGACACATGAAAAAGTGCTCATCATTACAGGTCATCAGAGAAACGCAAATCAAAACCACAATGAGATACCATCTCATGCCAGTTAGAATGGCAATCATTAAAAAGTCAAAAAACAACAGATGCTGGAGAGGATGTGGAGAAATGGGAATGCTTTCACACTGTTGGTGGGAGTGTAAATTGGTTCAACCATTGTGTAAGACAGTGTGATGATTCCTCAAGGATCTAGAACTAGAAATGCCATTTGACCCAGCCATCCCATTACTGGGTATATACCCAAAGGATTATAAATCATGCTACTATAAAGACACATGCACACATATGTTTACTGCAGCATTATTCACAATAGCAAAGGCTTGGAACCAACCCAAATGTCCATCAAAGATAGACTGGATTAAGAAAATGTGGCACATATACACCATGGAATACTATGCAGCCATAAAAAAGGATGAGTTCATGTGCTTTGCAGCGAAATGGATGAGGCTGGAAACCATCATTCTGAGCAAACTATTGCAAGGACAGAAAACCAAACACCACATGTTCTCACTCATAGGTGGAAACTGAACGATGAGATCACTTGGACACAGGGCAGGTAACATCACACACTGGGGCCTGTCAGGAAGTGGGAGCTGGGGGAGGGATAACATTAGGAGAGATACCTAATGATGAGTTGATGGATGCAGCAAACCAACATGGCACATGTATACATATGTAAAAAATCTGCACATTGTGCACATGTACCCTAAAAAAAAAATGCAAAGTGGGAGCAAAAAGGATATCTAGTCTAATCAGGAGTCTAACTGAGCTTTCTTAAAGAATGTATAAGAAGCAACCTGATAAGATCCTGTGATACAAGACAAGGGACTGGCATATGCAGAGGTTTGAGGAATAAAACCATTATGAAAAAAAAAAAAAAGAATACAGGACACTCAGTTAAATTTGAATGTCAGGTCAACAAGGCATAATTTTAAAGTATAAGTATGTCCCATGCAATATGGGACTTATTGATCCTTTAAAAAATTATGTTATTGATCTGAAATTCAAATTTCACAGGGCTTCCTATATTTTTATGAGCTAAACCTGGCATACTTACCCACAAGCCGACTGTTCATCTAGCCCCAAAGGCATCTGAAGATGTGACCAACACAGGAAAGAGGACCCTGACCTGTGAAAGGGAGTGAAATCAGGAAGGTTTCTGTTTCTGAGGTCATGCTTGCTGAATTCACTCCTCTCTCCGTTCCTTTAGCCCACCCCTCACCATTCCTCACTCCCTCATTTATATTCCCCCATCCTTGCTTCCTCCTCCTCCTATAAGAAGCTGTACTACCTGAGCTCCCTTGGGGTTAGATGCTGAATTGCAAGTTTCTCCAATGATGTCATATGTGCATATTTTCATCTTTTCTGTTTCCAAAGACAGGGATTCTTCCTTCTGCCTCTTCTTCTTTCTACATCCCCCAAGCTTTCCCTCCACACACTCACTCCACAGCACAAAGTTTAAATACATTGTGAGAGTTAAACATAAACTCAGGAGTGTACAAAAATAAAGGAGTCTTGGAAATCACCAAGGCTCATCTCCCTCCCTGCATTTGGTAATAGGGAGATGATTGACACCCCAAAAGCTGAAGGGACTTACCCAGGAGCAAAGCTTGCAAGTGGAAAAGACAGCACATAGTTCTGATATCCTGGCTTCACTCCAGGAGTCTTTCTGTTATTATTAGTGCCTTGTGCAATACCCAGCAAATACAGTTGTTCTCAGTAAATGTTTAACTGAACTAATAAATGAATAAATAAATAAACAAATGAAATCAGTGCCTTATGACTTGATTTGCTAATTGTACAATGGTTTCTCCTTCTGGATAAACTTCTTGGCCCCTGCAATGGTAAATGTAAGTGAGGAAATCCAACCATCTTTCCAGAAGAGATGTTCCTCTATCATATCGAATGTGTGGCAGGAATGCCATTTTCCTTCCACAGGGCAAAACTAGATATGTCTAGGCTGAGTTGAGCAGTAACAAAAAGCAACCTCACTGGGCAAAAAGCTACCTTATATTGCTGCATGTACAACTATAAAAACTCAAAGAAAAAATAGTTCAAAACATTTTAGTTGGCTATGTGACCTTTAACAATGTCACATAACTGGTCCAACCTTTGGATTTCTCATTTGTAAAAAACATTTAAAAAACAGTGACCAGGAAAATAAATATGATTTCACTGTTCCAGTTACCTTCTCCTAGCAGATACTCAGTAAATGTCCATTTGCTTTTTTTCTTTTCTCAAGGTACCTTCTTAGCCAACAGTGCTTTAAAGAGGCATTCTTTCTGTGTTTTAGTAGGACATTGGTTCTCAAACCATGGCCCCTGTCAGCAGCAGCAGCAGCAAGATCACCTGGGAACTTGCTAGAAATGCAAATTCCTGGGCCCTACCACAGACCTACTGAATGAGAAACTCTGGGGATTGGACTCAGTAATCTGGGTTTTAACAAGCCAGTCAAATGGTTCTGATGCATGTTCAAGTTTGTGAACCATTGTGCTGGGCTGATGTTTCCAAAAGTCTAGTTCAGATACCACATGCATCAAAACCACTCCTGGTTCTTATTAAAATTGCAGACCTCTAGGCTCCACCCTAGACTTGCTCAAAACCTATCTGAATCTCCTTTACTAATGTGCAACCTGGGCAATTCCGATGCACTTTTAGGTTGAGAACTACTTGACAAATTGGTGTCAAAATAGCAGGTGACGGCCCTTGAGCATTTGTGGAGGTCAGGTCAGAATTCCTGTTTCCTTTCCTTTGTGACCCTGGAGAGCTGGCATGGGGGACAGCTGCATAAGCCATGGCAGTTGGCTCTAGAGGAGTGGCCTCTAATGGCTGTGTGGTTGCCCTCTCACCTTGGGAGAAGCATGTTGGTTGGTGATCAGTGGGAACAAGCCACACCGCCCAACCTGCTCTCTCAACCCAACATGGCTCAGACCCAGTCATTTCCTAATGGCAAAACCCACCTTGCTCTGATAGATTAGTGGTGGTTTTTTTGTTTGTTTGTTTGTTTGTTTGTTTGTTTTGGTCTGATAGATTAGTGGTGGTTTTGTTTGTTTGTTTTAAAAATACACAAACACGAAGTCAAAACAGTCCTAAAAAACATTTCTCTTGTTTATTGAATCCTCATCTTATCTGGTGAGAGATGGTTAAAGGAAGTCATGAAATGTGTCTCCAGTGTTAATTCAGCAGAATTGATTCCTTTCATGGAAACTTGAATGTTGGGTGACAAGAAACTGGGCAACTTTTTTTTTCAGATTCTCTTTCTTTGGGACCTAATTGTTGGTCTTTTTACCCTTCATTTAAAAATTCTTTTTTCTTTTTTTATTTCAATAGGTTTTTAGGGAACAGGTGGTGTTTGGTTACATAAGCAAGTTATTTAGTGGTGCTTTCTGAGATTTTGAAACACCCATCACCTGAGAAGTGTACACTGTATCCAATGTATAGTCTTTTATCCCTCACACTCCTCCCACCCTTTTTCCCAAGGCGCCAAAGTCCAGTGTATCATTCTTAGGCCTTTGTGTCCTCCTAGCTTAGCTCCCACTTATGAGTGAGGACATAACGATGTTTAGTTTTCCATTCCTGAGTTACTTCACTTAGAATAATGGTCTTCAATTCTATCCAGGTTGCAAATGCTATTATTTTGTTCCTTTTTATGACTGGGTAGTATTCCATGGTGGGTGGGTGTGTGTGTGTGTATCTCACAATTTCTTTATCCACTCTTTGATTGATGGGCATTTGGGCTGGTTCCATATTTTTGCAATGGCGAATTGTGCTGCTATAAACATGCGTGTGCAAGTATCTTTTTCATATAATGATGTCTTTTCCTCTGGGTAGATACCCAGGAGTGGAATTGGTGAATCAAATGGTAGATCTACTTTTAGCTCTTTAAGGAATATCCACGCTGTTTTTCATAGTGGTTGTACCAGTTTATATTCCCACCAACAGTACAAAAGCATTTCCTTTTCATCACATACAAACCAGCACCTATTATTATTATTTTTTTATGGCCATTCTTGCAGGAGTGAGTTGACATCACATTGTGGTTTTGATTTGCGTTTCCCTGATAATTAGTGATGCTGAGCATTTTTCTATATGTTTGTTGGCCATTTGTATATCTTCTTTTGAAAATTGTATTTTCATGTCCTTGGATCACTTTTTGATGGCATTCTTTGTTTTGTTCTTGCTGATTTGAGTTCCTTATAGATTCTGGATATTGGTTCTTTGTTGGATATATAGATTGTGAAGATTTTCTCCCACTCTGTGGGTTGTCTGTTTACTCTGCTGATTGTTTCTTTTGCTGTGCAGAAGCTTTTAAGTTTAATTAAGTCCCACCTATTTATCTTCGTTTTTGTTTCATTTGCTTTTGGGTTCTTGGTCATGACGTCTTTGCCTAAGCCAATGTCTAGAAGAGTTTTTCCAAGTTATCTTCTAGAATGTATATGGTTTCAGGTCTTAGATTTAAGTCTTCAATCCATCTTGAGTTGATCTTGGTATAGGGTGGTATAGGGTGAGAGATGAGAGAAGAAGAAGTTTCATTCTTCTACATGTGGCTTGCCAATTATCCCAGCACCAGGTGTTGACTAGGGTGTCCTTTCCCCACTTTATGTTTTTGTTTGCTTTGTCAAAGATCAGTTGAGGATAAGTATTTGGCTTTTTTTTTCTGGGTTCTCTATTCTGTTCCATTGGTCTATATGCCATTTTTATACCAGTACCAAGCTGTTTTGGTGGCTATGGCCTTGTAGTATAGTTTGAAGTCGGGTAATGTAATACCTCCAGAGTTGTTCTTTTTGCTGATTCTTGCTTTGGCTATGTGGGCCCTTTTTTGGTTCTATATGAGTTTTAGGACTGTTTTTTCTAGTTCTGTGAAGAATGATGGTGGTATTTTGATGAGAATTGCACTGAATTTGTAGATTGCCTTTGGCTGCATGGTCATTTTCATAATATTGATTCTACTCATCCATGAGCATAAAATGTGTTTCTGTTTGTGTTGTCTATGATTTCTTTCAGCAGTGTTTTGAAGTTTTCCTTGTAGAGGTCTTTCACCTCCTTGGTTAAGTATATTCCTAAGTATTTTATTATTTTTTTGCATCTATTCTAAGAGAGATGGAGTTCTTTATTTGATTCTTAGCTTGGTTGCTGTTGGTATATGGCAAAGCTACAGATTTGTGTACATCAATTATGTATTCTGAAACTTTGTTGAATTCATTTACCAGTTCTAGGAGCTTTTTGGAGGAGTCTTTAGGGTTTTCTAAATATAAAATCATGTCATCAAGCAAACAGTGACAGTTTGACTTCTTCATTACCAATTTGGATGCCCTTTATTTCTTTCTCTTGTCTGACTGCTCTGGCTAGGACTTCCAGTACTATGTTCAATAGAGGTGGTAAAAGTGGGTATCCTTGTCTTGTTCCAGTCCTCGGGGGAATGCTTTCAACTTTTCCCTGCTCAGTAAAATGTTGGCTGTGGGTTTGTCATAGATTGCTTTTATTACCTTCAGGTATGTTCCTTCTATGTTGATTTTGATGAGGGTTTTAACTATAAAGCAATGCTGGATTTTATCAAATGCTGGTTCTTCATCTATTGAGATGATCATGTGATTTTTGTTTTTAATTGTTTACATTTTGTTTCATTTATTGACTTATGGATAGTAAACCATCCCTGCATCCCTGGTATGAAACCTGGTTGATCATGGTGTGTTATCTTTTTGATATGCTGTTGGATTCTGTTAGCTAGCATTTTGTTGACAATTTTGCATCTATGTGCATTAGGGATATTGGCCTGTAGCTTTCTTGTTTTGTTATGTCCTTTCCTGGTTTTGGTATTTGGGTGATATTGGCTTCGTAGAGAGATTTGGTGAGGATTCCCTCTTTCTCTATCTTTTGCAATAGTGTCAGTAGGATTGGTACCAATTCTTCTTTGAATGTCTGATAGAATTCAGCTGTGAATTGACTGGTCCTGGACTTTTTTGTTGTCACTGGTAACTTTTAAATTATCATTTCAATCTCACTGCTTGTTATCAGTGGTAACTTTTAAATTACCATTTCCATCTCGCTGCTTGTTATCAGTCTCTTCAGAGTTTCTAATTCTTCCTGGCTTAATCTAGGAGGGTTGTATATTTCCAGGAATTTATCCATCTCCTCTGGGTTTTCTAGTTTATGCACATAATGGTGTTCATAGTAGACTTGAATGATCTTTTGTATTTTTGTGGTATCAATTGTAATATCTACTGTTTCACTTCTAATTGAGCTTATTTGGATCTTTTCTTGGTTAATCTCACTAATGTTTATTTATCTTTTCAAATAACCAGCTTTTTGTTTCATTTATCGTTTGCATTTTTTGTTTGTTTGTTTCAGTTTCATTTAGTTGTGCTCTGATCTTGGTTATTTTTGTTCTACTGCTGCATTTGGGTTTGGTTTGTTCTTGTTTCTCTAGTTCCTTGAGGTGTGACCTTAAATTGTCTATTTGTACTCTTTCAGACTTTTTGATGTAGGCAACTGATGCTATGAACTTTCCTCTTAGCACTGCTTTTGCTGTATCCCAGAGATTTTGATAGGTTTTGTCACTATTATCACTCAGTTAAAAGAATTTTCAAATTTCCATATTGATTTCGTTGTTGAACAAATGATCATTCAGGAGCAGGTTATTTAATTTCCATGTATTTGCATGGTTTTGAGGGTTCCTTTTGGAGTTAATTTCCAATTTATTCCACTGTGGTCTAAGAGAGTACTTGATATAATTTCAGTTTTCTTAAATTTGTTGGGATTTGTTTTGTGGCCTATCATATAGTCTATCTTGGAGAACATTTTATGTGCTGATAAATAGAATGTATATTCTCCAATTCTTGGGTAGAATGTTCTGTAAATATCTGTTAAGTCCATTTGTTCTAGGGTATAGTTTTAGTCCATTATTTTTTTGTTGACTTTCTGTCTTGACCTGTCTAGTGCTATCAGTGGAGTATTGGGATCCCCCAATATTATTGTGCTGCTGTCTATCTCATTTCTTTGATCTAATAATAATTGTTTTATAAATTGGGAGCTCCAGTGTTAGCTGCATATATATTTAGGACTGTGATATTTTCCTGTTGGACTAGTCCTTTTATCTTTATATAATGTCCCTCTTTGTCTTTTTTAACTGCTGTTGCTTTAAAGTTTGTTTTGTCTGATATAAGAATAGCTACTCTTGCTTAGTTTGGGTGTCCATTTGCATGGCGTATCTTTTTCCACCCATTTTCCTTAAGTTTATGTGAGTCCTTATGTGTCAGGTGAGTCTCCTGAAGACAGCAGACACTCGGTTGTTGAGTTCTTATCCATTCTGCCATTCTGTATCTTTTAAGTGGAGCATTTAGGCCATTTACATTCAACATTAGCATTGAGATGTGAGGTACTATTCTACTCATCATGCTATCTGTTGCCTGACTACCTTTTTTTTCATTGTATTATTGTTTTATAGGGCCAGTAAATTTATGCTTTAAGGAGACTCTATCTTGGTGTATTTTGAGGATTTGTTTTAAGATTTAGAGCTCCTTTAAGCAGTTCTTACAGAGATGGCTTGATAGTGGCAGATTTTCTCAGCTTTTGTTTGCCTGAAAAAGGCTGTATATGTTCTTCATTTATGAAGCTTAGTTTTGCTGGATACAAAATTCATAGCTGACAGTTTTGTTTAAGGAGGCTAAATCCCTTAAGGATGCCCCAGTCCCTTCTCTCTTGTAGGGTTTCTGCTGAGAAATCTGCTGTTAGTCTGATAGGTTTTCCTTTATAGGTTGCCTGATGTTTTTGCCTCATAGCTCTTAAGATTCTTTCCTTCATCTAGATTTTAGATAACCTGATGACTATGTACATAGGTGATGATATTTTTGTGATGAATTTCCTAGGTGGTCTTTGAGCTTCTTGTATTTGAATGTCTAGATCTCTAGCAAGGCCAGAGAAGTTTTCCTCAATTATTCCCTCAAATATATTTTCCAAACTTTTACATTTCTCTTCTTCCTCAGGAACATTAATTATGCTTAGGTTTTGTCATTTTACATAATCCCAAACTTCTTGAAGGCTTTATTTTTTTAAAAAAAATTTTTGGTCTTTGTTGGATTGGATTAATTCAAAAGCCTTGTCTTCAAACTCTGAAGTTCTTTCTTCTACTTATTCAATTCTATTGCTGAGACTTTCCAGTTCATTTTGCATTTCTCTAAGTGTGTCCTTGGTTTCCAGAAGTTGTGAGTGTTTTTCATTTATGCTATCTATTTCACTAGACATTTTTCCATTCATATCCTGTATCTTTTTTTTTTTTTTTTAATTTCTTTAAGTTGGACTTCACCTTTCTCTGGTGCCTCCTTGGTTAGCTTAATAATCAACCTTCTGAATTTTTTTCCGGCAATTCAGAGATTTCCTCTTGGTTTGGATCCACTGCTGGTGAGCTAGTATGATCTTTTGGAGTTAAAGAACCTCATTTTGTCATATTACCAGAATTGTTTTTCTGGTTCCTTCTCACTTGGGTAGACTATGTCAGAGTGAGAGGTCACAATGTGCTACCAGCCCTTGCTTGCTCTCGGCGCCTCCCTGGCCTCGGCGTCCACTCTGGCCACACTTGAGGAGCCCTTCAGCCCCCCACTGCACTGTGGGAGCCCCTCTCCGGGCTGCCCGAGGCCAGAGCCATTTCCCTCTCCTTGCAGGGAGGTGTGGAGGGAGAGGCATGGGCGGGAACCAGGGCTGCGCAAAACCCTTGAAGGCCAGCACGAGTTCTGGGTGGGTGCAGGCTCCACAGGCTCTGCACTTGGAGCGGTGAGCCAGCACTGCTGTCCCCAGGCAGTGAGGGGCTTAGCACCCAGGCCAGCAGCTGCAGAGGGTGCACCAGGTCCCCTAGCACTGCCGGCCTGCTCGCACTCAAATTCTCGCCGGGCCTCAGCCACCTCCCTGCGGGGCAGGGCTCAGGACCTGCAGTACGCCATGCCCAAGCCCCATCTCCCCCGCCTTCCCTCCCCCTCCATGGGCTCCTGCATGGCCCAAGCCTCCCAGATAGGAGTCGCCCCCTGCTCTGCAGTGCCTGGTCCCATTGACTGCCCAAGGACTGAGGAGTGTGGGCACATGGCACAGGACTGGTGGGCAGCTCCGCCCATGGCCCTGGTGCGGGATCCACTAGGGGAAGCCAGCTGGGCTCCTGAGTCGGTTGGGGACTTGTAGAACTTTTATGTCTAGCTAAAGGTTTGTAAATGCACCAATCAGCACCCTGTGTCTAGCTCAAGGTTTGTAAATGTACCAATCAGTGCTCTGTGTCTAGCAAATCTAGTGGGGACTTGGAGAACTTTTGTGTCTAGCTAAAGGATTGTAAATGCACCAATCAGCTCTCTGTGTCTAGCTCAAGGTTCATAAACGCACCAATCAGCACCCTGTCAAAACAGACCAATCAGCTCCCTGTAAAATGGGCCAATCAGCAGGATGTGGGTGGGGTCAGATAAGGGAATAAAAGCAGGCTGCCTGAGCCAGCAGAAGCAACCCACTCAGGTCCCCTTCCACGCTGTGGAAGCTTTGTTTTTTTGCTCTTCGCAATAAATCTTGCTGCTGCTCACTCTTTGGGTCTGCGCCACCTTTATGAGCTGTAACACTTACTGCAAAGGTCTGTAGTTTCACTCCTGAAGCCAGCAAGACCACAAACCCACCGGGAGGGATGAACAACTCCGAATGGAAGGAAGGAGCAACTCCAGATGCGCCACCTTTAAGAGCTGTAACACTCACTGTGAAGGTCTGCAGCTTCACTCCTGAAGTCAGTGAGACCAAAAACCCACCAGAAGGAAGAAACTCCAGACACATCTGAACATCTGAAAGAACAAACTCTGGACACACCTTCTTTAAGGACTGTAACACTCACCTCAAGTGTCCGCGGCTTCATTCTTGAAGTCAGTGAGACCAAGAACCCACCAACTCTGGACACAAGAAGAAAGAGCTGGGACTCAAGGGCTGCTGTTTGGATTCTTTTGTCCCAGGGGTGCTCCCTTGATGTGGTGCTCTCTCTTTTCCCCTAGGGATGGGGCTTCCTGAGAGCAAAACTGCTGTGATTGTCATTTCTCTTCTGGGTCTAGTCATCCAGCGGAGCTACCAGGCTCTGGGCTAGTACTGGAATGTGTCTGCAAAGAGTTCTGTGCTGTGGTCTGTGTTTAGGTCTCTCAGCCATGGATACCAGCACCTACTCTGGTGGAAGTAGCTAGGGAGTGAAGTGGACTCTATGAGGGTCCTCTGTTGTATTTTTGTTAAGTGCACTGGTTTTGTGTTGGTTGGCCTCCAGCCAGGAGGTGGCACTTTTAAGAGTGCTTTAGTGGTAGTCATATAGTGAGGATACAAGCTTGTCCTGGGGTTGCCTTTGGATAAGTATTCAGGTTTCTCAGGCAGTGGGCAGAGCCACAGAGCTCCCAAGAGATTATGACCTTTGTTTTGACTACCAGGGTGGGCAGGGAAAGACCACCAGGTGGAGGCAGGGATAGGTATGTCTGAGCTCAGACTCTCCTCAGGCAGGGCTTGCTGTGGCTGCTGTGGGGGCTGGGAGTGATTCCTAGGCCAGCGGAGTTATATAAGTTCCCAGAGGATTATGGCTGCCTCTACTGCTCACACAGGTCACTAGGGAAGTGGGAGAAAGCAGGCAGCCACAGGCCTCACCCAGCCCCCACAAAGCCTGCAGCCCAAAAGAGGCTGGTCTCACTCCCACCATGCCTCCCCAGCCACCACCGGAGCCCGCAGCCCAAAAGGCTGCTCTCAGTCCCCCACAACCCCTGAATTTATCTCCAGGCAGCTGGTGAGCAGGGCTGAGAACTTGCCCCAGGCTACAAGACTCCCAGCTGGCTACAAGCCTCCCAACTGAGAAAGCCAACAGACTCACAGTTCCTCAGCTGTCCCACAGAGCCTGCAGTGGCAAACCACTTCCTCCAAAGGTTCCGTGGATTCTCTTGGCTTTCTTGGTATGTTCCTGTGGTAGTTCTTGGAGAAAAACTTCCAATTATGGGTCTCCACACTCTGCTCTGTCCCTTCGAGTGGGAGCATACAGGTTAGTCCTGCCTCTTATCCTCCATTTTTTTTGCTTCCTTTCTTCCCTTTAAATTTTTCATCTTCTTGAGGGTAATGAGTAAGGTTGTGGCAACTCAGATAAGGTTCCTAAACCCAATGACATAAATGCAAATTTCTAATTTATGACATAAATGCAAATCTAGCTTTGAGCAAAAGTCTACTCCAGGCTAAATGTGAAGCAACTAAAAGCTCTTTAAGCCATTCTGTAAAGGAACTTTACAATAACAATATTTTTCCCAGGGCACCTTGAAGAACTAATATGGATACTTGAAGTAGATTTCTTATTCATTTCTCTTAAATGTATTTGAAATTTATAAGAACAACCATGTGTTCATTCCAATTAAGGACAGATGTGACTGAATTTTATTAATGACCAAGCGACCCCTAACCATCCAGCATGTGGTGATAATAATCAAAAAGGCAAGCTTTTTCTTAAGTCAAAACACCCAAACAAAACAAACAAAAAAGAAAAAAACAAAAACTTACTATAGAGGTTCAACTTATATAGACGATATCACAGAAAGAGTTATGAAACACTGACTTCTGCAAGAACAGAAGGGGTTCTTTATTGCTCTTTATATAATTTCCTTTTGTAGATGGCATTCTGAGTAGTAACAAGCAACCAGGTTTCAATGCCAACTTCCTGTTGGAGCCTACATTCAGCTCTCACCCTGTAAAATAAAATGATAAAAAATGAGGGGTTTAGGCATGCCATAATGCACTCACACAGACTCAGAAGTCAGTACCTACTTGACATTATCCTCCTGGAAAGCACAGCATCTGCGACTTACTTGAATTTGGTTTTTAGAAGTCTGTGGAGGGGTTGCATTTGTAGATGAAAATGCAGAATGAAAACTGTATCACCCTGGGAAGTTGAAGCTCTTACAGTTCTCTGAAGTAAGTCTATCATGATTAGTAACAACTTTGGGAATACAGAATGTCAACTGCACCGATATCAGCAATAACAACAGGAGTAATAATAGTCACCTTGCTTGAGCATTCATTGACCAGCCTTAATGCTAAAGGCAGAAGATTGGTCATATCATTTTACCTTCAGGACAATTCTTAATGTAGGTATTACCACTTTATAGGAAGTATCAAAGTCTCAAGAAAAATGGATAACCTGCTCAGGTTCACATAGGGATAGACATGGGCTTGGAGTCCCAGTACTCTATTGACTGTTCTTCGATTAATTACCCCTCCTCCACGTTTTTGGACTATCTGATGCTGTAACCTGATAAAGGATTTAGTAATGCAGTTTTTCAAGTCAATACTCTGCGGAATCCAAAGTTAGGGCTCATTCACTTATTCACTCACTGGACCCATTCATGTTGCCTTGACACCTTGGCTCAGAGTGAGCTTGAAGTCACTCACAGGTTTCCATCACAATTTGATGTCCAAATCTGTACAAGTGTTGCTGCCAGTTGCTGGTTTGGGGGTTTTCAATTATATGAGGCATAATTGAGTGAGTATATCAAAGATTTCTTATTTAAATATAAAACTTCAGGATATAAATATCACTAAGCAGCCACTAGGTGCCCAACTTCTTATTGAGGAGTACAAAGAATAAAATCTCTGCTCATTCAGAGAAGAAAAAGTGTAAATGCTCATGAAAATCAAAATAATCTTCAAGCTCTATTTCTCCAGTTATTCTTTCCTGCATTTAGATCAAATAATTGTGAAAAGTTCCAAAAGTTTTCCCCCCTCTTTACCAACCTCCTACATGGTAAAGTTATTTAACACAGTCTTATTTTAGTGGAAGTAACAGGGTTATATCTTGCAAGAACATAGAATGCATTTCATATTTTTTGAGTGGAAAACTAACTGCTAAACCCAAACTAGTCTAGACTTTTATAACAGGGCCTCAAAATAATGTGGGAACAGGTGCATTTGTTCCTGGTTTTCTTGCATCCCACAGGCTATCAATAGGTTTTTATCTGGTTTACTGTGGAGGGTCCCTACAACTTAGGTCCTGCCAACTCTGTTGAAGAGGGAAAGAAGATGGATAATGGAAAAAGTTAGAAGAGCACAGGGAAATGATAAGAACAGCAATAATCTAACTCCAGAGACATGTTTTCCTTTCTTTCTAGGAAATTAAAAAACCAGAGTAGAGAAATAATTTGTCTTGATGGACACTAAAGCCAGAGGAAAGAGAAAAGGACACCTTTCTTCCCTCGTGGTCAATGTCTCTAGGCAAAACATAGCACAGCAACAGAAAACAGAGTAAGAGTTGGCTTTTTCTCTGCACCTAACTGGTTCATAGCAGCATCTTTGCTCTTTTGCTCCCCTACCCCCACCCCCCAACTGCAGTGATCTCTCAGATGGCTGGTGCTGAATGTTGCCTGGGTGACACAGCTGCTCAACAGAAACAGAAGAAAGAGCCTCCTCCCCTGAAGCTTGTGGCCTCCTGGTCCCCACAGCCATGCCCCTACCTGCTGCTACCGACCCTCTTCACTCCCTCTACATCCCTAGTGAGTCATAAAGGGCTTGACTAGGGAGAATTTTTACAGACCTTCCTTTTCAATTTGGAAAAAGCTCCCAAGGTGATTATGCTGTGCAGCTGTCCTCCCATTCCCATGCAAAAGCCATTGACTTAGTTTCTCCCTGCTGCTCCAATCCCCATCTCCAGAAACGATACAATTTGCCCAAGATCACACAACCAAGTTTGGGGTAGGAGGAACCCAGGACCCCTGAATCTCAGTTCTGTGCTTTTTCTGCCAAAGCGTTTCTCCCATTGTAAGACAGGGGCTTTTAGTAATGCCGAATAGACAAATATTGCACATTCTCACTCATATGTGAGGGCTAAAAGGTGGATCTCATGGAGGTAGAGAGTAAAAGGGTGGATACCAGAGGCTGGGAAGGGAAGGGTAGAGGAGGGATGAAGAGAAGTTAAGGGGTATAAAAGTACATTTAGAGAAATGGAATGAGTTCTAGTATTTGATAGTACAGTAGGTAAATTAGAGCCAACAATAATTTATTTATATTTCAAAATAGCTAGAAGAGAAGATTCGTAATTCTCTCAAAGCAAAGATAAATGTTTGAAATGATGGGTATACCAGTTACTGATTTTGTCATTAAACCTTGTATACAGCTGTCAAAATATCACATGTACCCAACAAAATATGTACAACTATTACATTAGAGCCAGGCACAGTGGCTCATACATGTAATCCTGGCACTTTGGGAGGCCAAGGTGGGCAGATCACTTGAGGTCAGGAGTTCGAGACCAGCCTGGCCAACATGGTGAAATCCCATCTCTACAAAAAATATAAAAAATTAGCTGGGTGCGGCGGTACACACCTGTAATCCCAGCTATTTGGGAGGCTGAGGCTGGAGAACTGCTTGAACCCGGGAGGCGGAGGTTGCAGTGAGCCAAGATCCTGCCACTGTGCTCCAGCCTGGGCAACAGAGCAATACTCCATCTCAAAAAGAAAAAAAAAAAAAAGAATATAGAGGCTGTCTGCAGGGTTCTAAGAGAGGAAAACAAAGAAAAAAAAGATTAAATATTGATTTAGCTTTCCCCTACCTCTGGGGCAATTGCAACTGCTTATAAAGACCTTGGAATAAAGACAACTGCAGCTGCTTATAAAAACTGACAGAATTTGAGGACTGAAACTATGGGAAGAACGTGGTCTAAGCATCCTCCTCTGGATGAAAAAATGCACAGAACAGAGGTCTCTCTTAGGTCCAGCCTTGAAACATCTCACTGGGGCGACCAAAAAATAGGGCCTCAGGATCCTGAACTTCACCCAGTTCTCCAAAAGTGTTGACCCACTTCCTGCGCCCTCCCTACTGCAGTTGTGCGTGGAATCCTTTGCAGCTGGAAAGAAACGCATCAAAATATCAGGGAGTAGAGCTAGTGATAATTTTAATGTCGTAAAATACTTCTCATATTTTCCAAATTTTTTTCCATAAACTTATATTGGCTTTATAATTAGAAAAACACATAAGTACCCTTCCCAAAATGAAGGCAACGGCTCTTAGCATAGTTCTTTACAAATGGAAGCATTCTCTAGCCCTCGGCATTTCCATGAGCTCTTCCTGCATTGGGCAATGGCTGAGTGATGGAGTGATGCCTTATCAAATCTAAAGTGAAGGAGCCGAGCTGAGCAGTTCACGCCTGTAGTCCCAGCTACTTGGGAGGCCGAGGCAGAATGATCACTTGAGCCCAGGAGTTTGAAACTGCCCTGAACAACATGGCAGGACTCCATCTCTGAAAAACAAGTTGGGTCTAAACAGACATTCAAAGTCTTCTCTGCTGGTAGCCTGGTTTCTTTCTATAAGATACTTTTAGGGTATCTATCCATCAATCCATCCATCCATCCACCCATCTACTCACTTACCTATTTATCTATCTAACTACAGAATTGTCATTTTCTCTATATCAAAGTCTATTGACCCACTGTAAACTGTCAGGTTGACTTCTCAGAAGGATCAATTAATTTCTGGTGTTTCTTGAGGGGAGGGGTGGGGTAGGGTGGGTGTGTACATTTATTTTAAGAAGGCAAACCTGTGAGTATTCAAATTGCTTAGAATGTGAAACAGATGCCACAGCTAAGGGCCAGTTACAGCTAAGTGTGGCTGACTTAACTGTACTGGTCCTGGTCCTTCCTTGCAATTTGGCCCTTGAAACAATTTTAATCCTCCCCGTTTCAAGACCAAAAGCTGAAACAAAGGACATAAGCACACAAGGCAGTGAAACCTTAGCAGCTACTTTCAATCTGAGTTAATTGTTTCTTGAGGTTCTGCAAGTGATTTATGCCATCTATAAGCATGCTCAACTGCCACTGGGCCCCCCAGGGGCAGAGATGGATCTGATTTCACGGAGAAGGTGGCTTTTGTTGTAAGCCTGTTCCCTTCTGGAGCTCTGTGTGATGCTCTTTTCCTGGGATTCCCAACCCAGCCTGCTGCATGATCACGGTGTGTAGCAGGGGAGGGCTGAGCAGTCCAGGCAGATCCCATGAAAACTGCGAGGACCCCACACTCCCCACCCAGTTCTGCACAAGAGCCTCCTAAGGGACCGGTGTCCTTTGTGTGTGAGGAGAACTTCTGCCCCTGAAATGGGAGGAAGTAATAGAGATTAAGTGTGGTGTCATTTTCACCATGGTCTCTATGTGCATTTAAGTAAAGAGATTATGTTTTTGTATACATTCCCCAGTTCAGAAGAAGGGATAAAGATTTGGTAGCTTTTAGTTCAATATTGCTTTGCAGGGGTTGTAGAAAAGGGGTGGTGGGTCTGAGATTTATGAACATAAATTAGTCATCACACGAATAAGAAGAAGAATAGAAAACAGTCATAAAGGCAGGAGGCTTGGAATATGAATTCTTTCATTTTGTCCCTATGGACACAGCCTACATGTAACAGAATATATTCCCTCTTGGAGTCTATCCTAATATAAAGAGCTATTTTATCTATTGATAAAGTCCCAGTTTTCCATAACAGATACACACAGTATGCTAGGAATGATTGTGGGTGCCTAGGGACATTGCTTATTCCTTAGACATAGGTATTAGTCCCACTTGATAGATGAGAAAACAGAGGCTTCCACAAGCCAAAAAAAAAAAAAAAATCCTTCACACAGCTAACTAGCTACAGAGCAGCTGCTCTTTTAATTGACCCAGCTTGCCTAATTCTAACAGTCTTGTTGGAAAAGTAACTGCTCCTTTCCATCAGCTCTCTTGAAGGCATCATGTCTGTGCCCTAATGATCATGAGTCCTAGTTCCCCATGTGGGGCACCCAGCATTTACCTCCAGTAAAACTGTTTTCTCACTTGACTGTGATTCCTGCTTTTTATAAGACAAGGCATTCAGGATTTCCAGAGCCCTCTACTCCAGTCATTCTCATCTGATCAAGCACATTGGTGTGGTGAGTTGGAGCCTAACAAGGAACCAACAGAGAATGTGCAGAAGTGAATTGCCACTAATTTTAATGCATGGTTAATGCAAGTGGAGCATGTGCTCAGAAAGGGCTCTACTGCTTTTCTGGAAAATGCCCTTCCACACCAATTGTTTTTAAGTGTTAATTCTGATTAATTATGTGCTATCTTCTCTCTCTCCCCCCGACCTCCGATCCATGTTTTTCTCCCTCCCTTTCTCTGTTTTCCTCCTTCTCTGTCCCCATTTTCTTCTCCCTCTTCATAAAAAGCACTGTAGATAACCATGCATCTCTTTCTCCCTGTATATTAATTTTTCAGCATGTCTACTGTTGAAAAGGATTAGGAAAAAGGAACAAGTCGGTAGTTAATATGATCTAAAACTCTCCCAAAGCCTGAAAGACACATCACCACCTGTGCTCCAGCTTTGGCACGTGCTTGGCAGCAAATTGCAAGACTGGGAGGTCATAATCAGGAAAACAGAAACACATTACATTTTAATAATCACCTACCTTTTCAATAGCTTTGAGCTTTCACATGTCACCTCCAGTTACAGGGAACTAAAATCAATCTTCAAGCCCTCTCCCTTTCCACTCAGCAGAAAGAACAGCAGACAACTGGTGACAATTGTCAAAAGGAAAGAACCAATAAATATAAGCTGCATGCTCAAAGCAATTCAGCAAAATCAAGCTCATCAACTTCCCAGCATGGATTTTGTTTTATTCTAAATCAGATACTCATTAATGGGGACCAGTCTTTGAATCATCATTTTATTTACACTAGAGAAATGCAAGACATATTGCCTGGCCACGGAATGAAGTGGCTCTCTCGCTGCTCAGTTATAGGTATTTCCTTCTGTAGCCTTCTGAATTTTCATGCTAATGGAAAACACCCAGGCCAGATGCTCACTAGTAATAAGTTAAAATGACACTAGAAAGTAAACAATTTTTTTTTTTTTTTTTTGAGACGAGATCTTGCTCTGTCACCCAGGCTGGAGTGCAGTGGCATGATCTCAGTTCACTGCAACCTCCATCTCCCGGGTTCAAGCAATTCTCCTGCCTCAGCCTCCTGAGTAGCTGCCACCATGCCCGGCTAATTTTTTCTTTTTGTATTTTCAGTAGAGACAGGGTTTCCCCACGTTGGCTAGGCTTGTCTTGAACTCCTGACCTCAGGTGTTCCACCTGCCTCGGCCTCCCAAAGTGCTGGGATTACAGGCCTGAGTCATCATGCCCAGCAACAATTTTTTAAATTTTTTTTTAAAAAAAGCACAAAGAACAAATGGCATGACAGGCAAAAAATGAAAAATCTTACCTACCTCAGATGTCAGAATCAAATCATATGGATTATGCTAATTAAAAGGAGAACGACTGACCAGCTCCCTTTAGAGTTTGTGGGAGAGTCATGCCCTGGTTTGAGACAATGCCTGTCTTCTTGTCATCCTGCTAGGAAATAGAGCCACGGAGATGCTTGCCCTTCTTCACAGCTGTGTCTTCCCAGCTCCCATCATAGAGATCAACACAAACTAGATGCTCAATAAATGTTGGTGGAATGAAAAAACATCGGCATTCTGGGAGGTGCCCTTTCTCTGTTAAAGGTTAAGAATATTTTAATTCACTAATAATCAACATAGTTTTTAGTCTATAGTCAAAGAATTAACATTCTCCTCCAACACCACTCTGATCTGATGTGAGAACCATTCAAGTGAAATCTTCACCACCCATTTCCTCTACCACTCAGCACTTTTCCTCTAGATTTAGTTTAGCTAGACAGAAACCTCAACACTGTAGGTGCTGGCTGCCTTTCAGTCATTTGCACTTGTGAAGAATCCTTCCCATCTTCAAGGGCCCTAAGGAGATGCTCCTCAGAGGGTGGTGGAAGGTTAGGCACTGTGCAATGGGTGGCAGATATATCATTTGCTCTTAGAAAGTTTTGCTTGTTTGTTTGTTTGTTTTTTGAGATGGAGTTTCACTCTTGTTGGCCAGGCTGAAGTGCAATGGCCCGATCTCGGCTCACCACAACCTCCACTTCCCAAGTTCAAGCAATTCTCCTGCCTCAGCCTGCTGAGTAGCTGGGATTACAGGCATGGGCCACCACGTCTGGCTAATTTTGTATTTTTAGTAGAAACGGGGTTTCTCTATGTTGGTCAGGCTGGTCTCAAACGTCCAACCTCAGGTGTTCCGCCCGCCTTGGCCTCCCAAAGTGCTGGGATTAAAGGCGTGAGCTACCATGCCCAGCCAGAAAGCTGTTTTTTTTTTTGTTTGTTTGTTTTTTGTTTTTTGTTTTTTTTTAAGATAACAGAGCCAGTCAGAACCGATGCCTGCTCTTGTAGGGGGCTGTACTGGTTGTGCTTTGTACCTTCTGTGAAGTTATAAAGAGGAAGGCACACCAAGAAGCCTCTTGTGAATCAGTTAACAGAATACCTTACAACATGCCATGCATCTAGTTTCCACTCTTTCAGGAGGCTGTGCGGTTTTCAGGGTTTTGAACAACCTCTCTTAATTCTGTGTTGTATTTTCACAGCGTTTTCCAGTTCATGAGCATTAAACATAATTATCTCAGTTACCCTGAGATAATACTCTATGAGGTAGGTATTATTCTCATCCTTCCATATGAGGAAGCTTATTTTAAATCACTGCCATTCTCAATAATAAGTGACTCTCTTTGCACAGCACCATGGTGTTCACAGAGAGACCTTTGACCTTCTGATTAATTGCTCACTCTTCTCGTGATCTCCAGGACCTCCTTCCCTTGTATCTCCTATCTTTAGCCAAGATGCTTCTTGATAGGTGGATTCCTTTCAGTGTTTTTATTATTATTATTATTTTCCTGTGATACCTTGACCTAATCAGAGAAAGCCCTCTGAATCTCTAAAAATAGACAATTGTCTGACAAAAACAAAACAAAACAAAAAACAGACAAGGAAGAGAGATGTTTCTGAACTTGAGGATTTTGGAGAGCAACCCACATACAGATGGTGTGTAATATTCACTAAATACCAAATGCTGGTTTCCATGCCTGGCTCCTTGTTGCTATTTCCTGGTCACTTTGAACTGACTTATCAAATAGAATAGATTCCTTGATACATATGTTGGTATTTGAAGTCGTGGTGGGAACAAGGCCTTCCATTTGTTTCAAGTTTTACTCTTTAAAAATGTTTATAAAAACCCATCTTAGAAAAGGAATCTCAGTCAAAACCCACTATGACTTTGGTGTCCACCCATTTCAAGGAATGATGCCAACCACTAGGATTCTTATTAAGAACAACTCCAACAGGCTCCATTCTCCACAGGGAAATTGATGAAGATTCCTGGAGGTGCCAGCAGACAGATGCTGTTAATATAAGTTTCAGAAAGTAGAATGTTGAGACTTGAATATGAGGGCACCCAATAAATAATATTTTTCTTCCTCCCCCAAGTACTGAATCAAATGAAATAAGAAAAACCAGTTAATATTTGGAGGCTCAACTACCATCCTCATTGCTGAAAAGACCCAGGAGAAGGACATACTTTGGGATGAGAA
Source organism: Macaca fascicularis (assembly GCF_037993035.2). Lineage (NCBI taxonomy): Eukaryota > Metazoa > Chordata > Mammalia > Primates > Cercopithecidae > Macaca > Macaca fascicularis. The sequence continues at coordinate 55,785,477 of NC_088387.1, forward strand.
CCAAGAAGCCTTGATAACTTCCTGTATGTCCCTTTCTCTCTCCTATTTAGACCTGGGAACAGTTGACTCAAGGAAGTTTTAGTCTGCAGAGCAGACACCTTCATCCATAACCCTGTCTTAAACTGGTCTGGGTGGAAAGGGCAGTAGGAGAATAGACTAATTAAGCTCTATCCAGCCGAGAAACAAGAAACAATGCCTGCTGCCCACTAGTTCTGAATTCACTCCTCCTCTGTGTGGGAAAATCACTTGACCTTTGTGGGCCTTGATGTCTTCAGCTTTAAAAAAAAAGGGGGGTCAGGCTGGGAGACAGCTATGACCCAATCTAGGTCTGGAATTCTATGGTTAGCCCCCACAGTGACCCTGATGAGATCCAAGCCACATTGCGCTTTCTCCCTTAAGGTGTCAGTTCCCTTTGCTGAGGTTCGTGGTCAAAGATCACACCCCCGAGACTCACCAATCACCTCCTAAAGGATGGCGATCGTGGTGGTGACTCAGTGCCCATCTGCCTCCACCACCAGAAAAATCACTCCAAGTGCACAGGTCAGGAGGAACATCTCCGACCACAAAGAGCACTTTATCATCAACACTAGTCCCTGGGAATATATAGGCCTGTCTGTTTCCTAATGATTCCAAGGCAATACTGAAGAACACTATTATGAAGATTATGTTGCAGCTGGCTGGTGAAGAACAATGAAAAACCAAGGTACTAGAGACTGTGGATTCTGAATTTGGCTTAGCACTAGCAAGCCATGTGTCCTTCATATCTCTGGGCCTCTCTCCTCAGATACAAGGTGATGGCACTAGCAGTTTTCAAGCTTGTTTTCTCCTTTTAAAAAATATAAAATCTTAGATGGAATCTTAATATATAATATGAGTAAAAATAAAACTGCTCTTCTCCTCGGGAAGGGAGACTCTCCCACCCATGCCACCACTTTTCTCCCTCCCTCCGGGTATCATCTCCAACCCCAACCATGCTGAACCCTGAGGTCTCATGGATCACTTGCCTGAGAAGAATTTCCCTGTGCCAGGCTAACTTTGGGGGCAACATTGCATCCTGATGTCATATCCATTTGACAGCCCACCCAGTTTTCCTGAAGCTATATACTGGTTAGTTCTGAGAAACCATTAAAGAAAAACTGAATCATGGGCCAGGCATGGTGGCTCAACACCTGTAAAACCAGTACTTTGGGAGGCCAAGGCAGGTGGATCATTCAAGGTCAGGAGTTCAAGACCAGCCTGGCCAACATGGTGAAACTCTGTCTCTACTAAAAATACAAAAATTAGCCAGGCGGTAGTGGCACACGCCTGTAATCCCAGCTTCTTGGGGGACTGAGGCAGGAGAATCGCTTGAGCCTGGGAGGCAGAGGTTGCATTGAGCCGAGATCACACCACTGCACTACAGCCTGGGTGACAGAGTGAGACCCTGTCTCAAAAACAAAAGAAAAAGAAAACCTGAATCATGGGTTTACAAGTGATGTGAGCCAATTATTAACAGAGTTAGAAAATAAAGACAGCAAACAAAATATACTTGAGCTCTCAGTGCAAGACTAAACTTTGTCTCAACAGGGAGACTGAGAGAATAGGGTGGAGCATAAAGGGACAGCACTATTATTAAATAATTTAGCTAAAAAGATATTCTTCTCACTACTCCATGATGCACAGTCCAGACACACAGCGTGAGGCTTTTACCATGAAGAAATGTGAGGAGGGCGAGCTTCCTCTCCTGAGAGAATGCCTCTCTCTCACACGAAACGTGAAGAGTTTTGGCCTTCAGAAGAGCTGGCCCCATCCTCCGGTCAGCCAGCCCCTCGTATATCTCCTCTGCATGTGTTAATTCTTTTGAAGGTGATGGGGGTTCTTTGCATGGAAGATATATGCAGCTCGATGGCGGGAAGTGAGATCCTAATTATCTGCAGCTGACAACCTTTCAGGGCCCATTATAAAAGAAACGTCTGCACCAGGCCCTCAGAGCCCTATATCCCAGCTCTAGGGAGTTTGAGGGAGCAACAAGGAGCGATTCTGAGAGCCTGATTTATCAGGGAAGATTAGAAGAGTTACATCTATAGTCTGGTGAAACAATGACAGAGGGGGAGCAGGCTAATGGTTGACAAAGGGGCAGAAGAAAGAGAAGAGATTTATGTAGCCTGGTTCGAGGATGAGCAATCAGAGGCATGGAATGAAATGAAGACGGGAAAGAAAGTCCTGAGTAAATATCAGGGAAACTTTCTGCACTGATTTATTAGACAGATGAGCAAATCTTCCAAATGAGGCTTCATCCTCACCCAGAGAAAAAGCGAGCCTACATAAATGTGTCACGGCCATTTGTCTCTGTCACTGTGGGACCAGTCATGATACCTAGCTTGGCTTTCTATCTTTCTCTTGATGAGTGTCCTTAAAAGTCAGAGTCTACCCTTTTCTGAGATCTCTATGGAGGCTCTGAGAGGCTCTTAAAGGGAGCGGAGCACATGTCTGCAATTCTAGGCTCAGCCACTTGCTAAACATCACCAAAACTTACTATCTACTTTACAGTTTTCAGAGGAGACAGAATGCACTTGTCCATGGTACCCAGCCCAAAATCTCTCTGGGGATGGAGACGGGCTTGTGCTCAGGAGAAAAGTCAGGATACATCAAGATTCCATTAATGTTCTGTCAGCAGGGGCATATGGAAACCTTCTGGTGAATTATACTACCTACTGAGTGCCTCCATCTGATTCTGACCTGGATAGAGAATCTCTTATGTGCTCCTTCAGTTCCTCCCAGACTCTCCTTGTACCAAGCACTCCCGTAGCAACCTGTTCTGCCTGGGCTCCATCTAACACTCTGCAGACTCCACCTGACCCACCTGGCCTCCTGTCTTGGGGCTTCCCTGTTGCTACAGAGAAGCAGGATGCCCAAGAGCCCACCAAACACCCACCTTATGCAATCTGAAAGTGATATGGAGTTAATGTACAGTGGGGAAGAATTTGGCCCATGAGAGATGGGAGCTGGTAGATAAATTCGTTCCGTCTCCTCCCAGATACACTGTCTGGTTACACAGTTTGTGTGGCTTCCTGGGGGTACAGTCCTGCAAGAACAAGCAATTAGTCAGACTTCAGTGGCAGCCAGAGGGGTAAGACATCCTAATCCTGGCTCTCCCTCCTTCCCTTTCCCCTCACCTCTGTTCCCTGAGACCGTACCTTCTAACAGAATAATAGCACAACAACTTTCACTAAAGTTATGCTTTCTTGGGGATCCCAGGCTAAAATGTGACCAAATGATTGTTGGAGAAGAGTTAGTACACTGTCTGAATAATGGCATGAATGTCTTTGGTTATTTGGCCTGGGCACCTGATCCAGACATTTCTCCTAGGAATTCCATAGAATTGTCTCCTTCCAACCTCAGCCCCCTAATGCAGACCCCATGACTGACTCCCATTACAGTCCTGACACTGAGGTATTTTGGTGTCTCCACTGGCTTACTCTATTGGAGACCGAGATGGAGGACCAAGCCAGGCTGGTGTTTCCTATGCTGTCCCTGATGGGAACTGAGATATAATACACAAGTAAGTCAGAAATCTGGGGTGCTGATGGTCAGCCCCTTGGAGGTCACCCGGGAGGTCACTGACTAGTCTGTGGCCTTTCCATTCAGCTGTAAGGTCCCCCTACCACAACTATCTTTGATTCTATTCTTTGTGTCACAGGCATTACAGGTCTAGTCAAGCACTGGCAAATTCAGAATCTTCAAAAGATCTTAATCTCTATATTACCAAAAACCCAGTCTTTGGCCCTCCAAAGAGAGGCTCTGCAACTCTATATTCTCTGTAAATGCTGAGGGCTTTTTCCTCTTGTTTTGTTTTTAGTGTGTGTTTTAAGTTCAACTGTTTTTATGCCCCCCACCAAAAGAAAAAAAATTCCATTGTAACCCATTATGGGTTAGTGAATTCCCAAACCGTTCAAAAATACTTTAAAGTTCTTTTGGGACATAGCCAGATACTTAATATTGTATTACATTTTATAGTTGTCACTTAATCAAGCTATTTAATATTATAGTACATTTTAAAACTGTCACTTAATCACATTTTCTTGACCCTTTTATGGGAATTAAAGATCACTGTAGATAAAAAATGGCATGCTTTAGTTTAAATAGATTCAGTATGTCCAGTTTGACAGTTACTTCTGAGACATTAAAAGAATTTTCTGTGATTAATGTGACCCACACACGTTAAATGGTGTAATGTTCCATTTCTTCAGCCATTAGCGGAAACAGCATCAGACAGAAGGAGCCAAAATGTAGCCAACTGTATGTAAAGCCGGGTGGTGGGGTGGGGAGGGGGGAGTCTAAAGATAATATAGAGCCAGGCAGCCTGAGATAAGAGGGAGATTTCTACTGATTTAATATTTGCTTTCTCTGGGCATCTCGAGAGTGAAGTCGGAGGAACACAAAGGTCAGACGCTGGTAATGGAGTGGGTGCCGGTCCGGCAACACAGCCCTGGTCGGGGACCGCTCTTCACCAGGGGGCTGCATCTCAGGCAGGCGAGCGCAGTTCTTCGGTGCTTATTATAAATGATTGATGAACGTTGCTTCTAAATTTAGAAAAGCTCTCTAAATGGACATTTACTCACAAGAAGAAAAAAAAAAAAAAAACTCTTCTGAAAGGTCTGTCACTGGAACGGTTTTGTTTATGGCACCGCGATAGTTCTGGGCAATTAATCCAGAATTGCGTCACTGAAAGATTTTATATTCTTAAGTGTTCACTCATGTAGTTAAATTATGTCCTTTTTCAAACATGTTTCAAAGAATTGTACTGGGTTTTAAAAATCCTGGTCCCTAAATCCTACTTGTTTGTTTAATTAATCTGAAAATAACTACTCCTGCTCTGTTTCTTAATCACAGATCAGATACACTGTATTTGTTAGCAGCTGTGAATGAAAGCATGTCCCAGTGTGTTTTTCTTGATTGTTTAATAAGAGTTGAATAATACCCTATTTAATCCATCAAGTAGGACATTACAATAACATTGATCTTTTGTATGACAGCAAATTTGTTTGATAACAGAATAGAACAGAATATAACCAAATCAGTGTCAGAAATGCATTTCAGAGGATCCAATTAAAAACACCCATACACATGCCAGATACTGAGCGACAGGGCAAAGAAACCAGGCACAGCAAGACACAGAGGGGAGAAGGGTCCAGAGGGAAAATCTAGCTTTGCAAAATGCCCAGACCTTACTCAGATGACACAAGACAAACACTTCACTGCAAGGACTCCACATCCTAGGCATGTGACCATTTTGGCTCATCAGGGTCAACCTACTCTAAGGTCAGAATGGACACACCAGACCCTTAGGTAGAGGCCTATTGTGCTCCTCCTTTGTTGGTTCAAATGCTGTAATTCCTGGGGTCAAAGATGGCCAGATCCTGCATCACTTAGCACCTCTCCTTTGCCCTCCAGCTACCACATTGCAAGGGCTCCTTGGGGATGCTATTGTTCACAGCCCAGCATCCCTCCCCTGTCTCCAAACCTGTATGTGAGACACCCTTGCTTTTCAGCGCCCTTTATCTCCAGGAAGGAACTGGTTCGGAGGATCATGCAAGACCGCATCTTTGTGGACTTTAGGAGGACAAGGTCAGCCCTAGTGTTTATTTGCACACATGTTTATTCGATGTTTACAATTGTACCCTTCCCTTCAGAACCCAGCACAGAGGTATAACAAAGCCTCTCTCTACATGTCAAAAACAGATAATGCTGCAAAGAGAAAAGGAGGTATAGCAACAAACACAAATTCTCAAAGTGCTCAGTTTTGAGAGTCATTATCTTGTCCCAAAAGTTTAGTCGCTGTTTCGCACAAAGCTGTTCATTACACACACGCAGACACCCCACATACATCTTAGAAAAATAATTGTCGAGATCAACTAGTTGTGTACAAATACCAAATTGTCTAAGTAAATTAAACCTTTTTTTCTTCAGGATGATTTATGTGCAGACACCAACTAGATTCAATGTGCTGTCCCTCTCCTAGACAAGGTGCTAGTATAGCCAGCCAATAAGCAGTGGAGGGGATGCAGAGAATTCTCTTTATGTCACGTTGGGGGAAGGACAGTTGTATTTGAATATGCTCCTAGAAAAAGAAATAAATAGCCATTGGAAACACCTGCACTCTCTTTAGGAGTTTTTTATTAATTTTCATAAAAGCATAAACCTCAGCTTTTGAAGAAGACGGAATGAAAGATCATAAATGTAGGGTCTGTCATTTACCAGTGAGTATAAGGTGAGAAGGCAAAAAAAAAACATATTATCGAATTTCCTAAATCAACCTGAAGCTGTGCTGATGGCTTTCTGCTAACCCACAGTGCAGGAGAAATTTAATTGTTACTACATTTTAAAAACATTTACACCTCACACCCGAATTTTCTCTGTCACTCACACTTTGTCTTCATCTCCTGAAAGAGGGGAAATATCCAGGATGATCTCATGGATCTAGAAAGTTGAGGAGTCTTTGTTTTAATTCCTCCTTAGTTTTTCCTCACCAGCCTCCCCCATCTGACATTATTATAATTCCTTCCCTGCCTTTCCATTCGCTTCCTCCTTCCTTATTCTTTTGTTCTCTGACTAATCTTCCCTTTTGTATTAATGAAGTCCTTTGTAGTTTCTTTTCAAATCTTCAAGTGGATCCCTTTGTGACTTATGTTTTTTATTCTTTTTTTTTTTTTTTTTTTACCTGATAGGGCCTTTTTAAACAACCCATGAAAATTATTAATACTTCCATCCTCTTTGGCACTGTACCACGGTCCTTAAAACATTCTATTACATTTCTGATCTGAAATGGCTTTCTCTTGACCCAGAAGTATTGGCAAATTACAGACCCCAAGCCAATCTTTTATGGAGAAGGTCTGAGAGCAAGTGGTAGCCTTTCAAGTACTTAACCATGGAGTCATAATCTCTATGACAAATAGCCTCTTGCTTTGCAGTTACAGCTAGTTTACTATGCATATGGCTAAGAGAGCGCCCCTTAAAGTGGTCAGGGACTTTTTCCTAAACCCCTTCCCAGGTGTCACATCACTCCTTTTTACTGGTCTTGTTAGAGGGACAGCATTAGCCCCACAGATCACCAGAGCTTCCTGACCAGCTGCCAGGCTGTAAAGCACGTGGAATTGGGGTGGTCGATCCAAAGACATCAACATGTCACTCTTGATGATCATTCATCTGCAACAGAAATAGCCCATGGTGCCTCAGAAATCGATGTGGAGACCACCGCTCTTCAACATTATTGCCACTAATTATTAAGATGAATGCGGTGATTAATGGGAGTGATGCTTTTGCGCTTTATGCAAATGAAGAGCTCATGCATATACATGGCGGAGGGGGTTCACCAACCTGGTGCCCAGAACAACGTTGCTGTTCAGCCCCCTTATTCAGCTGTCACTGTGACCCAGGTGCAACAACTTAGAGCGATTTAAAAAGAAATGCTAAAAATGAATTGTTGATCAGCAGCCTCAGGCAGCCTTTTGGAAATTCCCATCTATTTCTATGAGGGCCGTGCCTTGATTAGGGAGAGCTCAATCAAGTAAATAACCAGGGTTGTTAAGGATGCTGATAGCCTATGGTCCTGCATTGGCGATGTCTGGAGGAAAGAATGGGTGAGGAAGGAGAAAGTGCAACTTACGCTGTGATGAGACGGTAAACTGAGGCAAGCCAACCTCTCTGGGTTTTAGTTTTCTCCTTGGCAAAAATGAGGGCATTCAATTAAATACCATAAAGCTCCTTCAGGCCAGGAGCGGTGGCTCACGCCTGTAATCCCAGCACTTTGGGAGGCGAGGCGGGCAGATCACTTGAGGTCAGGAGTTCGAGACGAGTCTGGCCACCATGGCAAAACATCATCTCTACTAAAAATACAAAAATTAGCCCGGCATGGTGGCACACACCTGTAGTCCCAGCTACTTAGGAGGCTGAGGCAGGAGAATCGCTTGAACCCAGGAGGCGGAAGTTTCAGTAAGGTGAGATTGCACCTCTGCACTCCAGCCTGGGCGACAGAGGGAGACCCTGTCTCAAAGAAAAAAAAAAAAAACTCCCTCAAACCTTAGAATTATAGGATCCTACAAGGCACAGGATAAGTGGGATACAGGCATGCAGGCTTTTGTCTTCTACTCGGTATGAACACTTTCTGACACAATAACCTCTAATATAACAGATCTTTCATTACTTGTTATATTCTACAAGCATATACTTCAGTAATTCAGCCAACCTCCTCTCATCCTCCATCCTTTAACTCTGAAGGATTTCCAGGATTCAAGGTTGGGGTAACAGTATACAAAGGATGGAGTAAGAGTTCTGTAGTCAGGCCTAAGTGTGAGTCCTGAATCTTCCCCTACCAGCTAAGTGACAGACCTTCAGTACTGTCACTTACCAAATGGAGAGAATAACTGCATATGCCTGACAGAGTTATATTAAGGAGTGAAGGGGATAAAGTAGGTGAAGTGCCTGGTACATAGAAAGCCCTAGATAAGTGAAACAGAAATACAATTTTTCCTCTGTCTGCACTGGCTGGCATAAGGAGTAGAGGTCAAGGCTTAAATCATAATTCTTAAAGGACCATAGAATATCTTCAGGTTCAGCTCTTGCTTTCCAAACAGGCAGGATACCCTCCTTATTGTGATTACAATGACACAATGATGACAATAGTCATTTATGCTTGGGTGCTCATTTTTTTATTTTATCAACATTTTGTTCTTTCAGATTTCTAGATGGACTAAATTACTCAACTTAATTTAGTAAAACATCAGTATAAATGCTACTGGAATATGCTGCACAACGGTTTGCATTTCAGATGATACCATCCCACCTACTGTTACATCCCTATGCTGAAACCTGTTTGCCTCCCACAGCCTGGATCCCAAGGCATGCTATTTGACTCACATGAATGCTGAAATCCACTACCGGTTGAAGGTATAAAGAGTGTAGAATTGGCAAGCTCTGAAAGGGGAATGGGAAATCATTTACTGTCAGAGTTGCTGTGATGGACAAAGTGAGAAGAAGCAGGCCCGGATTTCACAGTCAGCTTCAGCCTGTGCAGACATCTGGCCTCTCAACAGACACTGAGGCTCACTTAGTACTCTACATACTCTAGGCCTATCCCGGGCTCCCATTGTCTCTATACATTGAAATGCATTTTCCATTATTTAAAGGCAGCTTTTAAGGAAGTATTTGTGGGTATGATGGATGCATCCCCAAGGACCTGCTTCTGTATTCTTCCTGCAGGCACACCCCATTGCCAGTCACATTTGCATTTGTCATGAGAAATCCTGCTTTCACCAGCCTCTTCAGCTCATTTTGATTCCTGATACAGTCACTGCTTCTCAAAAGACTGAGTCTCCCAGGCCTCTGCTGGAGAATTTAGTTAAGTCCTCAATCCCTGGCTTGGCTTCACTCCTGGTAGCCTGACTTAGCCATATTGCTAAACCTGGCTGCTCCAAGTGATGTTTGACAAGTGCTTTCTCTCTCAGGGTCTCCAGGGCAAGTCAGGGAAAAATGATCAGGTTCAGGTTCCTTTTTTTACCCCTCTTCATAAAAAGTCTAGAGTGTAAAGCCCTAACTTTAAACATGTTGCATATTCAAAGGGTTCATCAGAATTGCGGAAAGTCGTTGCCTCTGGAGAAGATCATGAAGACCACCAATCTGTCACCTCAGTCAGAACTGAGCACAGCGAGGCTCACAGGGGGGTATCTATGCGGTCCCAGGCTGGTCAGTGGTGGAGCCAGGAGGACCACAAGTCAGCCAACCCTTTCCTCTTCCCTGTGCTCCATAGCTAGAGCCTCTCAGAATGAGAGAGAGCCAGTCTACGGCTACTTCTTCCCTTCTCTCTTTCTTTCTTTTATTCTTTCCTTCTTTTCTTCCTTTTTTCTCCCTTTCTTTCTACCTTTATTTTCTTCTTCTTCTTCTTTTTTTTTTTTTTTTTTGGTGGCAGGGATGTAAGGAGCTTGGAATATATTACATAAAGGAAGAAATGCTGAAATAAGTTTAAAGAAAATTTTATATATTTTATACATTTGTATTTAAATTGTGCTTTTTATAAGAGATGTAGAAATTTTTTAAAAAATAAGGCATAGCGCACTCTGAACAAGACCATATATAGTCATGCCTTCTGCAATAGTTTGAACACTTATCCTCTCCAAAACTCATGCTGAAATTTAACCCCCCATGTGGCAGTGTTGAGAGACTGGACCTTTAAGAGGCGATTGGGTCAGTTGCAAGGGCTCTACCATCATGAGTGAGCTCATCCGTTCATGGATTAATGGGTTATCATGGAGTGGGACTGGTAGCTTTATGAGAAGTGGGAGAGAGACCTGAGCTAGCACGCTCAGCCCTCTTGCTCTATGATACCATGTGCCACCTGGGATTCTGCAGAGGGTCCCCACCAGCATGAAGGCCTTCATCAGATGTGACCCCTTGACCTTAGATTTCTCAGCCTCCATGACTGTAAGAAATAAGTTCATTTTCTTTATAAATTGCCCAGTTTCAGGGATTCCTTTATAAGCAACTAAAACACCTTCTTTCAGTCCTTCGGTGTATCTCTGTGACATGTATATGATCTTGTCTGGGGATAATCTCTGAACTTGAGCCCTATGGGGATGCAAGACCAGTGACATGACCCTCTCAACTCAGCTTCTTGCAACTCAGCTTCTTGCTTCCCTCCCAGACCCCCTGGAATGGGCTTTATCTACACCACAGCGTTTTCCATTCTGAACAGAGGGAGAAGTTAAGATGTCAGAGAAGGTGATCACAAAAGGAGTAGAAAACAAGAGAGTGAAGAGGAGGAAAGAAAAGGAAAAAGATAGCCAGGTGTGGTGGTGTGCGCCTGTAATCCCAGCTACTAGGGAGGCAGGAGAATTGCTTGAATCTGGGAGGCGGAGGTTGCAGTGAGTCAAGATCGCGCCACTGCACTCCAGCCCAGGCCAAGCCTCTGTCTCAAAAAACAAAAAACAAAAAAAAAAAGGAAAAAGAAAAAGAAACACCTGGTTGCCTTGCTTCTATTCTCATTCATTTAAAAAATTATTCACAGATAAAGCACCGACAGGGGATTATAGCGGAAAGGGAATCTGGATTGAAGAGGAGCTCTGTGGAAATGTGCACCCTTCAAAAATGTGTGAAATAGAATTCAAGCCATGCAGATGAGACAGAGTGTGTTTCTGGCCCCACATGTTCCCCCAGCCTCAAATGCAGCCTGGAGCTAATGAGTGCTGCTCAGGTCCTCAGCTCTTTCCACCCAGAGACAACCTTTCACTGCACACACACACATCTTTATAAATAGATAATATGGGCTTGTTATATTATTGTAGATAATTGTTGAATCAAAATTAAAATGAACTGGCAAATGCATTAAGCAGTTCAGCATATTTTCCTTTTTAACAAAAGCTAATTTTAAATGAAATGGGAGCTCTAGCTACACCATAAGAAATCACAGAAAAACTCAAAAAGGGAGTAGAGTCCTCATTTTGAATAGAGTGGCTGCATTGCCTATGCAGCATTCCATATTTAGAGAGGTGTACAGTTGGTTGGATGGTAGAATGGTCAAGGAAATGGGGAGACAGGAGGGACCATGGAAGGGTCTTCATTCCCAAGGAGGGTCCTGGATGCACAGGAGCAGGAGACGAGTGATCCAGCTTTGCTGTCACAGAAACTCCAGGTCAAGAGAAAGGATTTTTTATGATCAGCAAGAAAGATATGCAACAATGAACCCTCCAATGAGCAGAAGGTAATAACAGATGAACGTGTACAAGTAATTGAACATGACTCCCCAGTCAAGACATCCTGAAGGGAGGGGAGAAACACAATAAGAATTTGAAAAGTCTCCAATATTTGGAACCTTTGAAAAGGCCAACAATAACAAAAACAACTTGCGAAAAATCTAAGAGATACATTGCATCTGGGAGGAGATATTTTCTCACACGGAACATACTTATAATAACCTGGCAATATATTTCGATCTGAATGTCTAAGCCCAGAGTTCAACACAGCATTTTGTAGTTTCAAATAGAGAATTTTCCCTTCATTATGGTTTGTGACCCTATTCCTGACTGACATCTCTTAGAAAATAAGAAGCATTTTACATTGCAGTTAGAAAAAAAAAAAAAAAAAAAAAATATATATATATATATATTTTACCCCAAAGAATAGGAGTTGATATTTAATGTCCTTTCTGACTCTAAACTCAACATCTTTGAAATTCTAGTGCTTGTCTCTATCCACCATCATAAGCAAAGGCTGAGACTGGAGGAATTTTGTTAACAGCATAAATATTAAAACAGCATTGGTCTTCCGCATACCAACAGCATAAATAGTATAACCTAAGAATTAAGCAAAGCACATCTTGCAAGTCTGTACAAATGTGCAGGAGTATATAAACTCCTTTCTCTATTTCTGGAAGCTAAGAAATCTCACTTGTAAAACAGTTTTTCTTTCCTGCCCTTTTGTTAGTACACCCCCTCCCAATAATTCTCAAACTTCAACTGTTGTTACTCTTACTGTAAGTGCAGTATTTTTGTTCATTGTTTTTTTTTTCCCTGTTGCAAAATGCCAACTCTATCTCCATCTCTTTTTCTCATGACACAGTTTGCACTTTATGAAGTGAAAGTTTATTTTTTTAAAAAACTGAATGTCTAGTTAAATTATTAAAAAGATATTTCTATTTCCCCTTGATGTGGTTGCTAAACAATTCCCATATTGGCCAAAATTTTGGAAAAGCTATAATTGAAATGTGAAAAATATTTTGGAGAAGATCTCCAGAAGGTCCCTAAGAAGGGTGTCTCAATTTTATATTCAGATAAGATATGCATGGTACAATAGTAAGCCTACCATGTGCCTGCATTCCATGGAAAGATTGAATGAATTTGTGGACGTTGAGTATCGTGTCTGATTATCCAGATTGTAAATTAGCAGGCTCTCCTGCCTTTCTTCATTTCCTCTTGGCTGACCTTTCCCTGCCCACTAAAAACCTCAGGTTCAGCAGACAATTTTGAGCAACTACTGTATATTGTAGGTACTTGCTAGGAAATGCCTAATTTGTCTTCTCCAAAAGTCTCCAGATTCTAAAAGTCAACCTTTTCCCATTATATCACAGCAACTCCTGTCCCAGGTGGTCAAGAGGAAGGAAGAAAGAGGGTGACCCTCACATGACTTTATATGCAGTTCTGGTAAAAGACTTGAAGAAGCCTAAGGCCAAACAGAAACTTCTGGCCAAAATGAGGCTTCTGAATTAACTGTGCATCCCAAGGACCTGCTTCTGTATTCTTCTTCTGTATTCTGTATTCTTCTTCTGTATTCTGTATTCTTCTTCTGTATTCTGTATTCTTCTTCTGTATTCTGTATTCTTCTTCATTCCTTCTTTTCTTCCTTCCTTCTCCCTTTCTTTCTTCCTTTATTTTCTTCTTTTTTTTTTTTTTTTTTTTTTGGTGGCAGGTGTGTAGGAAGCTTGGAATATATTACATAAAGGAAGAAATGCTGAAATAAGTTTAGAGAAAATTTTATATGTTTTATACATTTGTATTTAAATTGTGCTTTTTATAAGATACGAAATTTTTAAATAAATAAGGCATAGTGCACTCTGAACAGGACCATATATAGTCATGCCTTCTGCTATAGTTTGAACATTTATCCTCTTCAAAACTCATGTTTGAACCCCCCATAGGCCGGGCACGGTGGCTCACGCCTGTAATACCAGCGCTTTGGGAGGCTGAGTCGGGCGGATCATGAGGTCAGGAGATTGAGACCATCCTGGCTAACACAGTGAAACCCCATCTCTACCAAAAATACAAAAAATTTAGCCGGGTGTGGTGGTGAGCACCTGTAGTCCCAGCTACTCGGGAGGCTGAGGCAGGAGAATGGCGTGAACCTGGGAGGTGGAGCTTGCAGTGAGCCAAGATCCCACCACTGCACTCCAGCCTGGGTGACAGAGCAAGACACCATCTCAAAATAAAAAAAGAAAGAAAGAAATTTAACCCCCCATGTGGCAGTATTGAGAGATGGAACCTTAAAAGGTGTTCCCCGATAATGGGGAAAGAGAAAGGTTGTATTTCTTCACTTAATAGATGAGATATTCTCTGCAGAGATAGTTCTCCATGAGAAGTCATTTTTCAAAGATTTCTGAAAGCAAACAGGCTTCTAAGAAAGCTACACTTGCTGAAATTCATGATTACATATGGATGAAACCAATCCTAATATACAGGAAAGGGACCAAGAGACATTGTTCAAAAAGTTTAAGACTGGTTTACAAACAAGCTATGGCTTATTAGATTCTGTAGGTTAAGAATAAACATGAAACGTCAGGACTAGATGCTTTCTAAGGTCTCTGGAAGCTCAGACCAGCCACAGTCCCATAAGATCAAGGCTGACATATGGCCAATACATACTGGTTGTTAAAATATTGAAGTCCTCCCATATCACTTTTGAACAACTGCTGCTTTGAGTCCACTGATGCCGCCCCACTAACCTGACCTGACTTGACAGGAGGCTCCATGTCCTGTGCTGTGGCTGGCATCTATGTCATGATGGTTGTTTAATACTTTTAATATTACCCCTGTATAAGACATGAATCACACATCTATCCTGACTCAAAAATCTTGGATGCTTAAATAGCCTTTGATCATCAACATCATTGCTGTCATATTACAAACCCGCAAAAATACTTAGCACTTTCAGTGAAATGGTAATCATTTATTCATTCATAGTAAAAAACCAAACATGCAAGTTTCAAAGACACTTCCATCAGTGAGTTAATTGCTTCCTTGCAGCCAGGAAGACCCTTGTGAGCATTGAGAGGGAAACAGTTGATTTCTCCTTCTTTTTAAAATATGTCCAGTTCTTACCTAGTTAACATGAAGAAACCACTGTCTCCAGAAGAAAGCTTTTTTTGCAGTATCAGTGAATCACTGAATAGCTTAAGTATGACTATCTAAGTTATAAGTTAGCCTTTAGTGGGTTTTAAGTAGGTTTTCTGACCCTTTTGAAAAATAACTACATAAGTACTTCTTGTTGCTGCATGAGAAATACTACTTTATAGACAGTTTTGGTTTTCTATTTGCAGATATGATTGATGTATTACACCAAAATAAAGCATTTTTATGTTTATAAAGTGTAATTTTATGTTCACTTAGAATGTATTTTATTTAATAAGTTAAAATTTTTTGGCACATTGTTAAATGCAAAAACTCCTTTCAAAACAAGAAAGAACTACCTTATATTCAACATTTAATGTTCTTGGTCTCTGCTTTTATGTCTATGCAATATACTGAGCTCAGTATGGTCTCCAAGAGTGTCCTGTATGGATAGACACATGGACTCCTTCCAGCAGTGGATACTAATTCCAGACTACAGATGCCTATTATTAGTTAGGCTTCTGATTTTGAAATCATACTGAATGTGTGAAGAGCAAAATAAAACCAAATCCTTATTTTTTTTTTTTTTTTTTTTTTTTTTTACAGTTTTGAAGTTTATACTTAGAATTGACCAACTCCCCAGTCACCTGGAGAGCTGTGCAGTGTGTAAACCTGCCTTTACCCTGCATTGATTGGTACGGTATTTTTGCATCTGTGGGACCTACCTTTTCATTCAGTAGTTTGAACTGTATCTAAACTGTACAATCTGTACAGTTTTTATAGAATAAATATTCAGGTGTGAAAACTGGCTAAATAAAACTAATATTTCTTAACACACACATATGCACAAAAAAGAAATTTGGAGATTCCCTTGTAGCCGTGCTGATAGAATTCTTTAAAAACTACCTAATGGTATTGAACTATAAATTGAAAAAGAGATCATTCCACTGTATCCCTTCCCTAAGGTTTCCCTGCGGTGCTGAGGGAGGGATTAAATCATGGCTTTTGTTTGTTAGATAATTCAGGGGGTCTGGATGTGGTTTGTATATTTTCTAAACTTACATCACAGTCATATGTATGCATCTAAATGGACACACACACATATTCGCACATACACACAGTTTGAGTAGTTACCTGTTAGAACACACAGGATGGCATTTTAGTGGAGACCTTACTATACTAAGCTAACTATTGTGACTATGAATATGGCCATGGTTTCCAGCCTGCAGGAGAGAATAGGAAGGTATTTCAGCAGGAGATAAAGAACAGAGATATTACCCAACCAATCAACAAATACTTTTAGAGTGTCTATCGGTGCCAAGCACTTTTCTAGAACAGGGTCCCTGCCCTTAAACAGTTACATTCTAGAGAATAAAACATAAACAAATCAATAAACAAAATAACTTTAGGTTCTGGGAAGTACTACATAGAAACATTTAGCTGAGATAAGAGAAAGTATTAATAACTGAGAGTGACCAGGGAAGAATCTGGAGGTGGAACATTTGAGCTAAGACCTGAATGGCGATAAAGTGCGACCATGTGAAGAATTGAAGAAAAGAGCCTTTTCAAGAAAACAAATAACAGGTGAAAAGGCTCTGGGACAGCTGTGAGCTTTTATGTGTTTGAGTTATAGTCCAGTGTGGCTGGCATGAAGTGAAGAAAGTGAAGGTCCAGGGAGATGAGGTCATAAAGTTAAGTAGAGGATTTTGCTTCCAGTGGTGTAGCACATCCGCTACTCTGAAAATCAGTCCTCCTGCTGCAGAACCCCTGGTACAGAATCAGTTACAACATATTGTTTAATGCACAGCTGAAGTTGCCTAAAAATAGGGGAGACCCACATGCGTGAATAGCCGCCTGGTGAACTGATGGGTTCACCTGGTAAGCTAATGTGTGAAGCTGGGTCTGCCCTGAGGAAAACACTGTTAGGAGTCTAGTGCTTTGAGGGATTAGTGGTCACAGAGGGCACAGGAGACTACACTGAGAACACACAAGATTGGGGGAAGACACACAAGATGAGGCCCCCACATTCAGTGAAACAACAGGCCAGAAAAGGCAGCCACAATGAAAACTTGTATTCTGCAATTCCAATTCCAGCTGGAAAAATACTAGTCTAGGGTTCAAAGTTATTCTATCCTGGAGAGTAGGGAAACTTCAAACTGAGAAATGAAACTAAAATGGCCCACTATTGTGCACTCGGATCCCTATAAAAGGAAACACAAATTTTCCTAGAATGATGTACCTTCTATGCAGATCTATCTGGATCTTACTTCAGTGAAATAGGAGATCTTGATTAAAAATTACTGAGTTTGTAAGAAAGCAAGCTACTGAAAGAGCCATCAGAAACAACAGACATTTAGACCTCCATGAACTTTAGCTGATGGAATTCTTAGATACAGAATATACACTAACTGTGTGTAAAATATTTAAACAAGGGCCGGGCACAGTGCTCACACCTGTAATCTCAGCACTTTGGGAGGCCAAGGCGGGCGGATCACGAGGTCAGGAGATCAAGACCATCCTGGCTAACACAGTGAAACCCTGCCTCTACTAAAAAATACAAAAAAAAAGTAGCCAGGCATGGTGGTATGTGCCTGTAATCCCAGCTACTTGGGAGGCTGAGGCAGGAGAATCACTTGAACCCAGAAGGCAGAGGGTGCAGTGAGCCGAGATCACACCACTGCACTCCAGCCTGGGTGACAGAATGAGACTCCATCTCAAAAAAATATATATATAGATATATATGTGTGTATATATATGTGTGTGTGTGTATATATATGTGTATATATATATTTAAACAAGGAAAAATAGAATAGAAAAACATAAGCAAAGAGCAAGCATTTCAAATGATCAATATGAAAAAAAGATTTTCTGGGAATGAAAAATATAATAGTTAATATTAAAAACTCAGTGGATGATTTTCCATGAAAAAGTCACCTGGATAATTAAAAATTAAAGGCCAGTATCACACACACACACACACAAAATAAATAAATAAAAGGAGAGAGGAATGTTTTAGATTAAAAGACTCTAAAAACAGATGATAACCAAATGCAATTTGAGAACCTTGATTAGATACTGGTTTTTAAAAAGCACTATAAAAACATTTTACTGACAATCGATGAAATAAGAATGACTACGAATTAAAGTATTAAGCTATTCTTAGTGTTCTTATTGGATGATGTAACCAGTAAGATGTTGTAACCAATTTTTTACATATCAATTTGTAGTCCCAGAAGAAGAGACTAAAGAGAAAAGGGGAGAATAATTTTTTGCAATAGCTTTATAGAGATACAACTTGCAGACTATACAATTCACTCATTTAAAGTATGCAATCGAAAAGGGGTGCACCCAAGATGGCCGAACAGGAACAGCTCCAGCCTCCAGCTCCCAGTGTGAGTGACACAGAAGACAGGTGATTTCTGCATTTTCAACTGAGGTACCGGGTTCATCTCACTGGGGCGTGTCGGACAGTTGGTGCTGGTCTGTGGGTGCAGCCCGACCAGTGAGAGCTGAAGCAAGGCGAGGCATCGTTACACCTGGGAAGCACAAAGAGGAAGGGAATTCCTTTTCCTAGCCAAAGGAAATTGAGACACATAACACCTGGAAAATCGGGTAATTCCCACCCTAATACTGTCCTTTACCAAGGGTCTTAGCAAATGGCACACCAGGAGATTATATCCCACACCTGGCCCAGAGGGTCCCATGCCCACGGAGGCCCCCTCATTGCTAGCACAGCAGTCTGAGATCTAACTGCAAGGTGGCAGCGAGGCTGGGAGAGAGGCGCCCACCATTGCTGAGGCTTAAGTAGGTAAACAAAACCCCCGGGGAAGCTCAAATTGGGTGGAGACCACCACAGCTCAAGGAGGCCTGCCTGCCTCTGTGGACTCCACCTGTGGGGACAGGGCATAGCTAAACAAAAAGCAGAGAAACCTCGGCAGAGGTGAATGGCCCTGTCTGACAGCTGTGAAGAGAGCAATGGATCTCCCAGCACAGAGGTTGAGATCTGAGAATGGACAGACTGCCTACTCAAGTGGGTCCCTGACCCCTGAGTAGCCTAACTGGGAGACATCCCCTACTAGGTGCAGACTGACACCTCACACCTCACATGGCTGGGTACACCCGTGAGACGAAGCTTCCAGAGCAAGAATCAGACAGCAACACTCACTGTTCAGCAATATTCTGTCTTCTGCAGCCTCCGCTGCTGATACCCAGGCAAACAGGGTCTGGAGTAGACCTCAAGCAAACTCCAACAGACCTGCAGCTGAGGGTCCTGACTGTTAGAAGGAAAACTAACAAACAGAAAGGACACCCACAGCAAAACCCCATCAGTACATCACCACCATCAAAGACCAAAGGCAGATAAAACCACAAAGATGGGGAGAAAGCAGTGCAGAAAAGCTGGAAATTCAAAAAATCAGAGCGCATCTCTCCCTCCAAAGGAATGCAGCTCATCGCCAGCAATGGAACAAAGCTGGACGGAGAATGACTTTGATGAGTTGAGAGAAGAAGGCTTCAGTTGATCAAATTTCTCAGAGCTAAAGGAGGAACTATGTAACCAGCACAAAGAAACTAAAAACCTTGAAAAAAGATTTGATGAATGGCTAACTAGAATAACCAATGTAGAGAAGTCCTCAAAAGAACTGACAGAGATGAAAACCATAACACGAGAACTACATGAGAAATGCACTAGCTTCAGTAACTGACTCGATCAACTGGAAGAAAGAGTATCAGCAATTGAAGATCAAATGAATGAAATGAAGCGAAAAGAGAAGTGTAGAGAAAAAAGAGTAAAAACAATGAATAAAGCCTCCAAGAAATATGGGATTATGTGAAAAGACCAAATCTATGCCTGATTGGTGTGCCTGAAAGGGGCGGGGAAAATGGAACCAAGTTGGAAAACACTCTTCAGGATATCATCCAGGAGAACTTCCCCAACCTGGTAAGGCAGGCCAACATTCAAATTCAGGAAATACAGAGAATACCACAAAGATACTCCTCGAGAAGAGCAACTCCAAGACACATAATTGTCAGATTCACCAAAGTTGAAATGAAGGAAAAATGTTAAGGGCAGCCAGAGAGAAAGGTCAGGTTACACACAAAGGGAAGCCCATCAGACTAACAGCAGATCTCCCAGCAGAAACTCTACAAGCCAGAAGAGAGTGGGGACCAATATTCAACATTCTTAAAGAAAAGAATTTTCAACCCAGAATTTCATATCCAGCCAAACTAAGTTTCATAAGTGAAGGAGAAATAAAATCCTTTACAGATAAGCAAATGCTGAGAGATTTTGTCACCACCAGGCTTGCCCTACAAGAGATCCTAAAGGAAGCACTAAACATGGAAAGGAACAACAGGTACCAGCCATTGCAAAAACATGCCAAAATGTAAAGTACATTGATGCTAGGAAGAAACTGCATCAACTAACGAGCAAAATAACCAGCTAATATCATAATGACAGGATCAAGTTCACACATAACAATATTAACCTTAAATGTAAATGGACTAAATAGCCCAATTAAAAGACACAGACTGGCAAACTGGATAGAGTCAAGACCCATCAGTTTGCTGTACTCAGGATACCCATCTCACATGCAGAGACACACATAGTCTCAAAATAAAGGGATGGAGGAAGATCTACCAAGCAAATGGAAAACAAAAAAAAGCAGGGGTTGCAATCCTAGTCTCTGATAAAACAGACTTTAAACCATCAAAGCTCAAAAGAGACAAAGAAGGCCATTACATAATGGTAAAGGGATCAATTCATCAAGAAGAACTAACTATCCTAAATATATATGCACCCAATACAGGAGCACCCAGATTCATAAAGCAAGTTCTTAGAGACTTACAAAGAGACTTAGACTCCCAAACAATAATAATGGGAGACTTTAACACCCCACTGTCAACATTATACAGATCAACGAGACAGAAAGTTAACAAGGATATCCAGGAATTGAACTCAACTCTGCACCAAGCAGACCTAATAGACATCTACAGAATTCTCCACCCCAAATCAACAGAATATACATTCTTCTCAGCACCACATCACACTTATTCCAAAATTGACCACATAGTTGGAAGCAAAACACTCCTCAGCAAATGTAAAAGAACAGAAATTATAACAAACTGTCTCTCAGACCACAGTGCAATCAAACTAGAACTCAGGACTAAGAAACTCAATCAAAACCGCTCAACTACATGGAAACTGAACAACCTGCTCCTGAATGACTACTGAGTACATAACGAAATGAAGGCAGAAATAAAGATGTTCTTTGAAACCAATGAGAACAAAGATACAACATACCAGAATCTCTGGGACACATTTAAAGCAGTGTGTAGAGGGAAATTTGTAGCACTAAATGCCCACAAGAGAAAGCAGGAAGGATCTAAAATTGACATGCTAACATCACAATTAAAAGAACTAGAGAAGAGCAAACACATTCAAAAGCTAGCAGAAGGCAAGAAATAACTAAGAGCAGAGCAGAACTGAAGGAGATAGAGACACAAAAAGCCCTCCAAAAAAATCAATGAGTCCAGGAGCTGGTTTTTAAAAAAGATCAACAAAATTGACAGACCACTAGCAAGACTAATAAAGAAGCAAAGAGAGAAGAATAAAATAGACGCAATAAAAAATGATAAAGGGGATATCACCACCGACCCCACAGAAATACAAACTACCATCAAAGAATACTATAAACACCTCTATGCAAGTAAACTAGAAAACCTAGAAGAAAGGGATAATTTCCTGGACACTTACACTCTCCCAAGACTAAACCAGGAAGAAGCTGAATCCCTGAATAGACCAATAGCAGGCTCTGAAATTGAGGCAATAATTAAGAGCCTACCAACCAAAAAAAGTCCAGCACCTGACAGATTCACAGCCGAATTCTACCAGAGGTACAAGGAGGAGTTGGTACCATTCCTTCTGAAACTATTTCAATCAATAGAAAAAGAGGGAATCCTCCCTAACTCATTTACAAGGCCAACATCATCCTGATACCAAAGCCTGACAGAGATACAACAAAAAAGAGAATTTTAGACCAATATCCCTAATGAACATCGATGCAAAAATCCTCAATAAAATACTGGCAAACCGAATCCAGCAGCACATCAAAAAGCTTATCCACCATGATCAAGTGGGCTTCATCCTTGGGATGCAAGGCTGGTTCAACATACACAAATCAATAAACGTAATCCAGCGTATAAACAGAACCAAAGACAAAAACCACATTATTATCTCAATAGATGCAGAAAAGGCCTTTGACAAAATTCAACAGCTCTTTATGCTAAAAACTCTCAATAAATTCGGTATTGATGGAATGTATCTCAAAATAATAAGAGGTATTGATGACAAACCAACAGCCAATATCATACTGAATGGGCAAAAACTGGAAGCATTCCCTTTGAAAACTGGCACAAGACAGGGACACCCTCTCTCACCACTCCTATTCAACATAGTGTTGGAAGTTCTGGCTAGGGCAATCAGGCAAGAGAAAGAAATAAAGGATATTCAGTTAAGAAAAGAAGAAGTCAAATTGTCCCTGTTTGCAGATGACATGATTGTATATTTAGAAAACCCCATTGCCTCAGCCCAAAATCTCCTTAAGCTGATAAGCAACTTCAGCAAAGTCTCAGGATACAAATTCAATGTGCAAAAATCACAGGTATTCTTATACACCAGTAACAGACAAACAGAGAGCCAAATCATGAATGAACTCCCATTCACAATAGCTTCAAGGAGAATAAAATACCTAGGGATACAACTTACAAGGGATGTAAAGGACCTCTTCAAGGAGAACTACAAACCACTGCTCTTAGTGAAATAAAAGACGACACAAACAAATGGAAGAACATACCATGCTCATGGATAGGAAGAATCATTATTGTGAAAATGGCCATACTGCCCAAGGTAATTAATAGATTCAATGCCATCCCCATTAAGCTACCAATGACTTTCTTTACAGAATTGGAAAAAACTGCTTTAAAGTTCATATGGAACCAAAAAAGACCCTGCATTGCCAAGACAATCCTAAGCCAAAAGAACAAAGCTGGAGGCATCACTCTACCTGACTTCAAACTATACTACAAGACTACAGTAACCAAAACAGCATGGTACTGGTACCAAAACAGAGAGATAGACCAATGGAACAGAACAGAGCCCTCAGAAATAATACCACACATCTATAACCATCTGATCTTTGACAAACCTGACAAAAACAAGAAATGGGAAAGGATTCCCTATTTAATAAATGGTGCTGGGAAAATTGGCTAGCCATAAGTAGAAAGCCGAAACTGGATCCTTTCCTTACTCCTTATATGAAAACTAATTCAAGATGGATTAGAGACTTAAAAGTTAGACCTAAAACCATAAAAACGCTAGAAGAAAACCTAGGTAATACCATTCAGGACATAGGCATGGGCAAGAACTTCATGTCTAAAACACCAAAAGCAACAGCAAGAAAAGCCAAAATTGACAAATGGGATCTAATTAAACTAAAGAGCTTCTACACAGCAAAAGAAACTACCATCAGAGTGAACAGGCAACCTACAGAATGGGAGAAAATTTTTGCAATCTACTCATCTGACAAAGGGCTAATATCCAGAACCTACAAAGAACTCAACCAAATTTACAAGAAAAAAAACAAACAACCCCATCAAAAAGTGGGCAAAGGACATGAACAGACACTTCTCAAAAGAAGACATTCATACAGCCAACAGACACATGAAAAAATGTTCATCATCACTCGCCATCAGAGAAATGCAAATCAAAACCACAATGAGATACCATCTCACACCAGTTAGAAGGGCAATCATTAAAAAATCAGGAAACAACAGGTGCTGGAGAGGATGTGGAGAAACAGGAACACTTTTACACTGCTGGTGGGACTGTAAACTAGTTCAACCATTGTAGAAAACTGTGTGGCGATTCCTCAAGGATCTAGAACTACAAATACCATTTGACCGGGCCATCTCATTACTGAGAATATACCCAAAGGATTATAAGTCATGCTGCTATAAAGACACATGCACACGTTTGTTTATTGCGGCACTATTCACAATAGCAAAGACTTGGAACCAACCCAAATGTCCATCAGTGACAGACTGGATTAAGAAAATGTGGCACATATACACCATGGAATACTATGCAGCCATAAAAAAGGATGAGTTCATGTCCTTTGCAGGGACATGGATGCAGCTGGAAACCATCATTCTCAGCAAATTATCGCAAGAACAGAAAACCAAATAGCGCATGTTCTCACTCATAGGTGGGAATTGAAAAATGAGATCACTTGGACACAGGAAGGGGAACATCACACACGGGTCCTATTGTGGGGAGGGGGCGGGGGGAGGGATAGCATTAGGAGATATACCTAATGTAAATGACGAGTTAATGGGTGCAGCACACCAACACGGCACAGGTATACATATATAAAAAACCTGCATGTTGTGCACATGTGCCCTAGAACTTAAAGTATAATAAATAAATAAAATAAATAAATAAATGAAAAAAAGAAAAAGAAAAAAGAAAGAGATGGGAAAAAAACTCATCAACTGCAGGACATTTAAGTAAATTAATCTTTCTGATTGTTCTATGAAGGAGATCTTTTACTGTAAAAGTTCACTTTTAAATGTAATCTTTTAATAATAGATTCTTTCTCAATTTTGTCACCCGATTTCAAGAAAGGAATCTCTAATTTCCCAAAAATTAGACATACACTTGCAATATAGCAAAATGCTTGTGATCCGAAACAGCTTTCTGTTGTTAAATAAAGAAAGCACCCTCTTAATCAAAAAAAAAAAAAAGTATGCAATCAACTGTTTGTAGTATATTCACAGATATATGCAACCATCATCACAGTCAATTTTAAAACACTTTCATCACCTCAAAAAGAAACTTCATATTCTTTAGCTATCATCTCCCTGTCCCTCTAATACCTCCCCACCAACCGTAAGCAACCATTAATCTACTTTCCATCTATATAGATTAGCATATTTTCAAAATTCTTTCATACTGTATCATGTATTGGTATTCATTCCTTTTTATGGCCAAATAATATCTTATGGTTTGGATATACTAGATGTCATTTATCTATTCATCAGTTTATGGACATTTCAATTATTTTCATTTTTTAGCTATTATGAATAGTGCTCCAATAAACATTGACACAAAAGTTTTTGTATAGATGTATGATTTTATTTCTCTTGGAATGTTTCATTTGAGGAACTGCCCAACTGTTTTCCAAAGTGGATGCACCATTTACATTCACACCAGCAGTGTGCAGGATTCCAATTTTTCCATATCCTTGCCAATACTTATTATTACCAGACTTTTTGATTATAGCTATCATAGTGGATGTGAGAGAATAAATTTTTGAAGAGCAAATTTTCTAAGATTAAGGGCAGAAATGAATCTCCAAATATAAGAAGAATAAATATGCTCTTCAAAGGAACATGGAACATTCGTCATTATAAGTCATTTTCTGGGCAATAAAACAAACTTGAACATACTTAATTATACAATTGAAATTGCATAATGTATGTTCTCTGACCACAGTTAAATTAAACTGGAGGCCAAGAGAAGAAAGATATTTGTTAAACTCCTAGTGTTTGAGCATTAAACAATACACTTCTAAATAACTCATGCTGGCCAGGCATGGTGGCTCGTGCCTATAATCACTGCACTTTGGGAGACCAAAGCAGGCAGATAATCTGAGGTCAGGAACTCGAGACCAGCCTGACTAACATGGTGAAATCCCATCTCTACTAAAATTACAAAAATTAGCCAAGCATAGTGGTGGGCTCCTGTAATCCCAGCTACTTGGGAGGCTGAGGCAGGAGAATCACTTGAACCCAGGACGCAGAGGTTGCAGTGAGCCGAGATCATGCCATTGCACTCCAGCCTGGGTGACAGAGCAAGACTCCATCTCAAAAATAAATAAATAAATAAAACTCATGCTTCAAAATAGAAGTCACAAGGGAAACTACAAAATATTCAGAATTAAATTAAATGAAAACATAATATACAAAAATTTCTGAGATGTGCTTTACCAGAAAAGATGTAGGGATGGCAGTGAAGCACATGAAAAGATGCTCAATATCATTAACCATCAGGGATTTGCAAGTTAAAACTATAATGAGACATCCCTAGTCACCTATTAAAATGGTTAAAAATAAAGTCCTGAAAATACTAAGTGTTGTCAAGTATGCTGAGCATTGGAATCTCTCAGTACTTGGGGGTGGGAATGCAAATATTATAGCCACTTTGGAAAACAATTTGAGAGCTTCTTATAACCTTAAATATGCACTTACTATACAATCCAGCAATCTTACTCGTAAGTATTTACTTACCCAGAAGAAATAAAATGTATGTACACATATAAATCTGTATGAAAATGTTTTATATCAGCTTTATTCACAATCACTAGAAACTAGAAACAACCTAAGTGTCCATTAGCTAGTAAGTGAATAAACAAACTGTGATTGTCTTAGTCTGTTCAGATTGCTATAAAAAAATACCATAAACTATGTAGCTTATAAACAACAAAAATTTATTTCTGAAAGTCCTGAAGGCTGGGAAGTCCTAGAAACAGACAAATTCAGTGTCTAGGGAAAGCCCATTTTTCACTGTGTTCTCACATGGAGGAAGGGATAATGGGTCTCCCTCAGGTCTCTTTTATAAGAGAATTAATCCCATTCATGAGGGCTCCACCCTCAAACCTCCACCTAATAACCTTCCAAAGGCCCCACCTCTTAATATCCTGAGCGTGGCAGTTAGGATGTGAATATATGAATTTGGGGAGGGATCACAAAGATTCAAGCCATAGCAGTAGCACACCTATACAATGGAATACTTATACTCTAAGACATGAATGAATAAATCTCGAATGTATTATGCTAAGTGAAAGAAGCCAAACTGAAAAGGTAACATTCTCTCTGATTCCATTAAGTCATATTGTGGAATAAGCAAAATTATAGGTACAGGAAACTGATGAGTTGTAGCTCGTTGTAGTTTACATCATTATTGGGGTGGAGCTTACATGACTTTATATGACAATTCGTAGAACTGTATACTTAAAAACAGTGAATTGTACCTTAATAAAACTTACTTTCAGAACCTGTTAAGGTGACCAGACATAGAGTAGATAGCTTCCAAACAAGAAAAAGGGGGGAAATGCAACAAACAAGAAAAACAACTCAATCTAAGAAAAAATAGGCATAGAAAAATTTGGACATATAAAAGCCAAAACATAAGATGGTAGAAATTAATCCACATACATTTAAAATGATAAGAAGTAGAATAAATGAATCAATTTTTAATAGACTTGGTCAGATTGAATTTTTTTTAAAAAGAACAAAATCCAGTCATATGCCATTTTCAAGAGACTCACCTAAAATACAATGGCGCAAAAATCTTACAAGTAGAACAGGAGAAGGTTTTCTTAAACAACAGTCTCCAAATACAGAGGAAAAAAAGCAAAAACAAAGAGGTAAAAACCACATTAGGCTGGGCGCCGTGGCTCACACCTGGCCACTTTGGGAGGCCAAGGTGGATGAATCACCTGAGGTCAGGAGTTCGAGACCAGCCTTGCCAACATGGTGAAATTCCATCTCTACTAAAAATACAAAAATTAGCCAGGCATGATGGCAGGCACCTGTAATCCCAGCTACTTGAGAGGCTGAGGCAAGAGAATCGCTTGAACTCAGGAGGCAGAGGTTGCAGTGAGCCGAGATCACACCATTGCACTCCAGTCTGGGCAATAAGAGCAAAACTCTGTCTCAAAAAAACCCAAACAAAAAAAAACAAAAAACAAAACAAAACAAAAACAGATTATGCAAAGTCTTACAAGTTATGACAAGAAACTTGGATTTAAGTCCATGGGAAGGCATTGAAGGATTTAAAGGAAAGGGGTAATGTGGGTCTAATTTATGTTTTAGAGAGATCCCTCTGGCTGAAAAAGGAGAAAAGGGAAGCAGGGTCAAAGGAAGAGGCAGGGAGAGCAATTAGGAAGCTATTGCAATGATTTAGGAAGAAGACGATGATGCCTTGAGCTAGATTTGTAACAGTAGGGACGATGAAAATGTTCTGATTTGGGAGATGTATTGAGGTGAAGCTGATGAGATGTATTCAAGGGAGGCGTGAGAGAATAAGGGAATTAACCTAGATTTTAGGTCTGAGATTTTAGAGAGTGTGGTGGTTCTATTTACCAAGATGGAAAAGGCTTGAGTGAGCATGTGATGAGGTGGAGTACTTTTAGAATTTAGAGAGGTCACAAAAGATTTGGGCCATATTAATTCTGAGATGCCCAGTAGGTATCTAAGTGGAGATACTGAATAGGCCACTAGATACAGAAGTCTGAAGCTCAGGGATTTACATTTGAAAGTCATTTACATACGACTGGGATTTGTACTTGAGGGAATTGAAGATTTCCAAGAAGACAGTGAAGAGAAAAGAACTAAGGACAAAGCTATCCAGCGCTTTAATAGTATGAGGTTTGGAAATTTGGGAGGAGTGAAAAGAGTAGGAAATCAATGAGGCAGAAGGAAAACCAGGTGAATGTGGAATATAGATAATCTAGAGAAGAGAAGCTTTCAAGGGAGACAGTGTGGCTTACTGTGTCAAAAAGTATTAAAAGTAGACTAAAATAAGAACAGGTAACTGATTATTAGTTTTTTAAAAAGTAAGTTATTGGTGACCCTAATGTGAAAAGGAGTGTTCTATTTTAAAAAACTATTAATCCTATGAAGGCTTTTATATGCTAATGGTATAATTCAATAAACAGGGAGAATTGACGATTGAAGGCGAATGATAGTACAGTCAACCCTTGAACAACACGGGTTTGAACTGTGTGGGTCCACTTATACAAGAATTTTCTTCCACCTCTGCCACCCCTGAGACCAAAAGACCAACCCCTCCTATTCCTCCTTAGTCTACTCAACATGAAGACCATGAGGACAAAAACCTTTATGATGAGCCACTTACACTTAATAAATAGTAAATATATTTTCTCTTCTTTATGATTTTTTAATGACATTTTCTTTTCTCTAGCTTGCTTTATTGTAAGAACACAGTGTATAATATATGAAACATACAAAATAGGTGTTAATTGACTGTTTATGTTATTGGCAAGGCTTCTGGTCAACAGTGGTGCTATAGTTGGATATTTGTCCCTCAAACCTCATGCTGAAATTTGATCCCAATGTTGGAGGTGGGGGCCTAGTGAAAGGTGTTTGGGTCATGGAGATGCATCCTTCATGAACAGATTAATGCCCTCCCTGGAAAGGGGAAGAGTGAGTTCTCACTCTATTAGTTCTCATGAGAACCAGCTGTTTAAGAAAGCCTGACACCCCCCATCTCCTTGCCTCCCCTCTCTCCATGCTGGCTCCCCTTTGCCTTCTGCCATGGATGGAAGCAGCTGGAAACTCTCATCAGAAGCTGGCACCATGCTTCTTGTACAGCCTGCAGAACCATGAGCCAAATAAACCTCTTTTCTTTGTAAGTTACCTAGTCTCAAGTATTCTTTTACAGCAACACAAAACAGACTAAGTAGGCTATTTGTAGTTAAGTTTTGGGGAAGTCAAAAGTTGCATGTGATTTTTGACTGTGCTCCTAACCTCTGCATTGTTTAAAGGTCAACTGTCCAAAGTGGTTACAGGCAAACCTAGAGGTGGGCTGGGGGCATCTCCTTACATGAGTCTTTGCTGCGGCTGAAACCCCTGCATCTCTGGCCCAGCCCTGCTACTCTCTATGTACTAGTTCCACTTTGAGGTCCATCAGCCCTGGGTCACAGTCAGGATAGAATAGTTGACTGTGGGCCTCAGTGATGCCAATCTGACCAAACCAAGTGCTCTCCCCTTCTTTGGGGAATCTCCCCAATACTCCTCCTCCTCCAGCTGCTGTTATTCTTCCCATGGCCTAACTTGCAAACAAGTTAATTCCATGTCTTCCCCTTCTAGAACTATCCCTCCTTCCAAGGGTGTGTGTGTGTGTGTGTGTGTGTGTGCAGAATGAGATCCTAAAACCAGTTTGTTTCTTCCTAATATATGAATATATGCCATATATATATATATGGTATATACCATGTATATATATACACACATATATATATGGTATATATATATATACCATCTGCCCCAGATGCCCCCAGCCCACCTCTAGGTTTGCCTGTAACCACTTTGGACAGTTCACATAAACACTGACAAGCTGCCATCTTAAGTGCCTGACCTCATCTAAGGCCAACTTCTCCTCCTACATTTTATCAGCCATCTACTCAGAGATTTCAATTCTGCAATTACAGTTGACCTTTAAACAATGCAGAGGTTAGGAGCACAGTCAAAAATCACATGCAACTTCTGACGTTCCCAAAACTTAACTACAAATAGCCTACTTTTCTTAGTCTGTTTTGTGTTGCTGTAAAAGAATATATATATATATATGGTGTATATATATGGCATATATTAATATATACCATATATATATACACACACACACACACACACACATATATATACCCAAGCATAATGACTGGTAGGGCACCTGTATCACAGGCTTGGACTGACCATGGAATCCTTAGTCAAGAAACATTTAGTGTCCGCCATTTCTATTCTGTAAGAACTAACACCCGACCCACCCAAAGAAACCAGCTGTGATTGTTGAGATCAGCAAATCTAGTTTTGAACATTATCTCATGAGAGCTCCAGCTTATGATGTATTTTTCTCGGCTGTTCTCTGGAGGATAGAGGTCAGATTGTTAAAGACGGTGTCACAGGGACACACAGACAGGGCTCAGGGGTGCTTGCGACAGCTGAAACCTCGTCTCCAGCTGACTCACAAAGCATCTCTTTTATAACAAGGGCTCTTTGGTGAAAAACAATATGACCTTTTTCATTGACTGTCAAGTGGGTGGAAGGTTACCTTTGCTTCATGAAGGAGTGAAAATGGTTTGATTTTAAGCACCAGGAGCCTAGCAAGAATGAGGAGAGGAGGCTTGTGTTTTTGGACAGGGATCCCATTCCGTATCTTAAATGGCAGTGGAGAGTGGGGTGGGAATCTGGCAGAGTTGTGCATCTTATCAAGTTTATGTCTTTTGTCTATTAGGATGCTACATCAGATTTGTTTGCAAAATGCATTCCACTTCAATATAAGCTTGAATATCTCTTGACTCTATAATCTCTACGGTTAATTTTTTTAACAATCATTTATTGTTTGTATTAATTTTATAAGTAAATTTTGGTTTTTTAAAATAATCATTATTTGTATTAATTTTATAAGTACCTTTTCCACAATTATGTTTCTTACACCCAGTAAGTTTAACTGATTATATTCAAAATAATCATAGTGCTAACAGATGCCAGGCATCAATTTCTTCGGATTTTGAAAAAAAAACTTAAAGGTGTTTGAGGATTGATCACTGTCTGACTGGAGTTATTTAAGTCAGTGGCTTGCAAGTGTTTGCAAGCAAGTTCTCCTCTATCTATCTGCAACAATGCCCTTCTCAGCTCCATGTGCCCTTTCTCTATGTCCTTGAGGCCTCTTCTAAATCTTAGGGTTCTGGGAAACACGATTTGCAGAGCCCTAATTTAGTCATTTTATCACAGAGAGATGCTTTGCTATCAGCTGGTAGATCCCAGCCACCCAGAAAGACACTTTCTGCTTGGCTTGCTTCTGGAGACCTAATAGAAAATGTAAATAGAGCCCTAATTTTTGCTTCTATAAAATGGGGATGTTTCCTACATAGCAGGGATATTACAAGAATCAAATGAGATACTGCAGTATAAAGTTATAGCTTGGTCCCTAATACAGAACACACGATGTTGTTAGGTTGCGCTCTTTGTTGTATCCTCAAATAGAAGATTCCAGGGGTCTAAAGGCACATGATTGATTTAACGAAAAGTACATGCTCTATTTTACTAACAAATACTAGTGCATATATTTCTTGGCAACGACATATAACTTTAGTAGTGCAATTTAAGTTTGAGTCCAAGATTTTTTCACATTAGGAATGAAATAAATTTTGGGACCCACTCTTGGTCATGTGCATCCATGCTTAGTATCACAATGGAATGGGGCTTTCCTAACCCGTGCTAGTACCTTTGACCTCTGCATCCTCAGGCTTGGCAGGAATTGGAGGCAAACCAAGTGAAACTAGGATTTCATCTGCATTTGTGACTTGGGTAAACTCATAGTTTTGATATCTTACTGGACATGAAACAACATCTCTGGAGTGTAGTTAGGAATCTCTTCATTGAGAGACAGTCGCCACCTGGCTGAGACTCCTGTTCAACCCACAATCCGGCTAAATGACTTTTCCAAGCTTTGAGAAGTCTATGATGTCTCATAAGACATGTGATGATGTCTCCTTTAAATTGCCTGATATGTACACAATAATGTATTTCTCTGTGGTCTGTAATTCATGATCATTGTGAAGATACTGACACATAGTGATTCTCAAGGTTTGTTGTGCATTAGAATCATCTGGGGAGAACAATTGCATCAGAACCTCTGTGTGTGAGACCTAGGCACCCATGTTTTTAAAGCTTTCCAGATGAATTCAATGTAGAAACAAGTGTTTTATGGAAGTGAAGAAATTTGACCTCCATGTGGTACCCCAGCATGGACAACTGAGGTGACAAATGGATAAACAAGTTGTACAGACCACACATTTCACACATCTTCAGGCAACAACTCAGATGTCACAAATTAATCTTTTGCTTAGTAGCTATACAATTTTTTAATATGATTGCTACACACCAATTTCAGAAAAGTGAACATGCAAAGAAACATATAGCTTAGAATTTGAGAAATGCAGTACTAATATTGGTACACAGAGGGTAAATGTCCCTCACACCTTTTCAGCCATAATATTCTTGTTTTAACTTAAAATTTGGATTCTGACTTTAAAAAGTTTGGCCAGGCATGTTGACTCACCCCTGTAATTCCAGCACTTTGGGAGGCCGAGGCAGGAGGATCACTTGAGCCCAGGAGTTCTAGAATAGCCCAGGCAACATAGTGAAACCCTGGCTCTACAAAAAATTAAAAAATTAGCTGACTGTGGTGGCACTGTCGTTTCAGCTACTTGGGAGGCTGAGATGGGAGGATTGCTTCAGCCCAGGAGGTTGAGGCTGCAGTGAGCTGTGATTGTGCCACTGTACTTCAGCCTCAGTGACAGAATGAGACCCTGTCTCAAAAACAAAACAAAACAAGCTATCACTCAGTGAGGTCCAAGAACTGACAGCCTTGCATTGCCTGAGAGCTTGTTAGAAATACAGAATCCTTTCACTACGTGTGGTGGCACATGCCTGTGGTCCCAGCTACTCAGGAGGCTGAAGCAGAAGGATCACTTAAGCCCAGGAATTAGCTATGATCATGCCACCGCACTTCAGCCTGGGTGACAGAGTGGCACCCTGTCTCAAAAAAAAAAAAAAAAGATTGCTGCCCCACACCAGACCTGCTGACTCAAAATCTGCATTTTTAACAACACTCCCAGGTGACTCAAATGTACATTTAAGTTTGAAAGGCACTGATTCAAGGCACTACAGGGAGAAACAAAACCAAGCGTTAAAATTTGACAACTCAAGAGGTTTAGTATTTTACAAACTCACTAATGAGACCCTTTAAAAGAGTGTTTGGATTTCACTGCTTAAAAAGAAAAATCATTTTGTTGTGGTTTCATCTTCTACCTCTTACCAGCTGTGTTTACAAGACACATCTTTCTTGGAAAGCTTGGAGAATGATCGCATCGAGCAGCACAGGGGAGGCTGATGTGCCAGCGTCTTACGTTATATATCTCTCCTTCTGTAATTTTGGTTACTAAGAATATTTACATGATAATGGGATCTTTGTTGCTTAGAAGTCAATCTGCTCCTTCAGTTGATTACCCACCTGAAGTCATTGTGCTTGGCTTGTGACATCATGATTGCCTCCCTGGCAAATGACTATGATTTCATAAACTGAGAATTAAGATTGCAGGTGAAGGGTTAGCAGCAAGAGCTGATGTGCTCTTAAACAGCAAAGCCCCTGTGTTCATATAAACGACCTAAGTAAACGGGCAGACATAAATACTAAGCATTACACACACATATGCACACAGGAAAAGGGGAGGCCAAGAAAGAATTTGAGATCATCGTGATTCAACAGGGTGTTTTTCAAAGTTGCGACTAGTCTTTAATGCTTCTAGGCTTATAAAACTTCTAAAACAACGAGATGACATATCATCCTACCTTTGCACATGATTATTCCAACCCCTGCTTTTTGCTTTCTCTGGCTTTGCAGGATGACAACATTTAGCTGAAAGCACACAGCCATAGGCTCTTCAAAAGGAAGCAGGCTAACCTGCCAGAAGAATTGTTTTATTTTTTCAATATCCTGGAACAAATGGAGCATACCCACCTCTCCAATGACCAAAACACACATGCAAGACTGTGCATCTGTGCCTTCATATAGTACATCTCCCTAAATATTGACATGTTTTGCTCATTTCAACAGATATTCCTCAGACACTTACTATGTGAAAGGCACTCTGCAGGGCTCTTCAGGGAGCACCCAGATGAGTCACAAAAATACCCACTGATATCTCACAGTACATTACATTTACATGATGCCTGCCACATTCGATAAAATCCTTGAGCTTCAAAAGAACACTGTGAGGGAGAAAGGGAATTATAATAGCAGTAGGTAAACAATATGGGAGGCATGCCTTCCATGTGTTGTTGCATTTGACCATTATAACTAGTTCTGTAGGTTCTGGTTTTTATCTCCTAATTTTGCTGATTCTGTTTTGAGGACAAAATGACATGCCCAAGGACTCACAAAGAGAAACTGCCAGAGCTGGGATCCGGACCCATTTCCCATGCTCTGTCCATGAGCCCCAGAATTTATAATCCAGAGAGTGACTATATGATCTAGAAACATATATAACTTGATCATGTATCTTAATGTAATATTAGTGAGTCATTTATTATTTACCTACCACCCTGCAGTGTGTGTGTGTGTGCATGCACATGTGTCTGTGTGCTGGCATAAAGGAGGAGGGTATCACAGCGAGTAAGGTAAGCGCCAAGAGAAAAGAAAAATAGTAAGGTTTCCCACACTTTGGATCACTTTATGGAGAAGTGGCATTTGAACTGACCCTTTATAATAGCTGAGATTTTAATGGGCAAAGGCAGAGCAAAATAATCCAGGTGAGGAGAGAACACACACAGGAAACAGGGAGACTACCGAGCTCGTATAGTGGGTTGAATGCACATCTGATTTCCCTCCTTTCAGAAACCCTAAACCATAGTAAACAAATATGTTTTGCAAAGGATGTAAAGGAAGAGGAGACGATGACAACTAAACTCTGAAAGCTAGAAAACCAGTCAGCGATTGAGTAGACCTAAAACAGGCAGAGGGGAAAGCTGAGACCCAACGCCACTTGTACTGCAAGATCGTCAAAATATTCAGCAAAGTGCAGCACCAGGTCCCTCTGGAACTGAGGACAAAGAGATTACTGTAAGGAAGACTGGGGAAAAGCTGTTTGATGACTTTTTTTTGGTTTTATTTTTTGAGTTAGATTATAATCTCTAATTTCCTTCCAATACTCCAAGGTGCTGTAAGGACCCCCTTCCCCAACGGGTGAGACACAGAGACGATAGTTTTCTGGGGAAGGTATAACAGAGGGTCTCTGGATTGTGAGCTGCCATGGCAGCTGAGGACATGGGCGCTGTGCCAAAAGAACCACATCAGTGCTGCTGCTGAGACCCAGTCTTCCTCCCCTACTGGATCCCAGAAGCTGGAAGCCAAACTCTCGTCCTCCATGCAGAAGATCAGAAAATCCTCTGTGGGGAATTGGATCAGCCCAAGAGGAAAGATCTACAAGATACTGACTTCAGGCCTTTCCCCAAAGAACAGGCCAAATTACTCCCCAACTCAAGGTGCACAAGCCACACCCACATGCTCAGAATTGTTATCATCTGTTTAGCTCCCCAATCTTAGGCATGGGCAGAAAGACATGAATTACCAAATTTCTAAGGAAAGCTTCTAATACAAAAGGTGGACACACACACACACACACACACACACACACACACACACACTCTAACATGTTGAAGAAACTTCAAAAAAAATCAATAATATCTTCAGACAGATAAGACGGTATATTGTATCTATGAAGCAAAACTAGAAAGCTATATAAAAAAAGAACATTTATAAAATTTAACAAAGGTTCTTGGCAATTAAAAATATATGAGCAGAAATTTTTAAAATTCAAAGTAAAGGCTGGAATATAAAGTTGAAGAACTCTTTCAGAAAACAGAGCAAGAGTTGGAAAACAGACAAAAGGCAATCAAAGACCAGTTCTGGGAATTGAACATGTTAGGAATGAGAGTTTCAGAAAGAGAGGAGAAATAAAATAGATGAGAGGAAGTCATCAACAAAATAATCACAATATAAAATTCATAACTACAGGATATGAGTTGTGAGACTAAAAGGGTCACTAAGTCCCAGGCACATGGCGGGAAAGCAGGTCCACATCAAGGCACATCACTAAAAAATTTGGACACAAGAGAGACAGTAGGGATGCGAGTGCACAGAGGAAAGACCACACGAGGAAAGAGCAACCAGGGATAGAAAGTGGATCCCATAAGCTCCCAACAAGAAAGTTCAGGAGGACGATGAAGGAGGATTCTGGGATAACAGCTGAACACTAGATACAATGGCAAGTAGCTCAGATAGGAGCACTTTGACACAAGAAAAAATATTCAGGGCTTTCATCACCAACATCTCCTATACCACTGTACTGCCTTTTTAAACCAAGAATGGAGTGCCCAGGTGCACTTGACCCAGATTCTGATCTGTACTTGGCTTGTCTTTACCATGTGCAGATCAAGTTTCTACCATCCACACTCTGCTGCCGGATCAGATGATGACGCCCCTTTCACCCATAGAAGACTTGCGCCTGAGAGCTGGAGCTAAGACAGAGCATAAAGGGCATCCCCTTCTGTGCTAGTCTGCTCAGGCTGCCAGAACAAAATGCCACCTACTGGGAGGTGTAAATAACAGAAAGTGATTTTCTCACGGTTCTGGAGGCAGGAAGTCCGACATCAAGGTGTAGTCATCAAGACTGGTTTCCTCTGAGGCCTCTCTCCTTGACTGCCTTGTTGCTCTTTCCTCATGTGGTCTTCTGTGCACGCACATCCCTACTGTCTCTCTTGTGTCCAAATTTTCTTTCCTTAAAAGGACACCACTCAGATTGGATTGGGTGAGCTCCACAAATGTACTACATACTTGACATGTGTGATCTCACTATCTCTGCTTTGATAGTGAG
This sequence comes from Macaca fascicularis, assembly GCF_037993035.2. Classification (NCBI taxonomy): domain Eukaryota; kingdom Metazoa; phylum Chordata; class Mammalia; order Primates; family Cercopithecidae; genus Macaca; species Macaca fascicularis. The sequence continues at coordinate 55,822,624 of NC_088387.1, forward strand.
GTAATGGAGCAAGAATTGTTATACCTCATTTTACATATTGGGAAACTGAGGAAACTGTCCTTAGTTCCTTCCCCAGGTTCATAAGGCATTTCACGGTAGATTCGGGAGCTACACCCCTTTTGTCTGCCTCTGAAGCCCATGCTTTTTCTGTGATGCCATGAGAGATTTTATCCTTCCATTTCCAGCCATAGCCTTCTCACATGGAGTGATGAGGAAATGCAGAGATGAGCTTTTACACCACATAGCAAACCCGCCTGCAGCATCTCTGAGCCATGGCCACCACCCACTGCTTGCAACCCATCAGTGATGGCAGCTTTCTCCACTGTGCTGCCCAGCTGTGATCGACCCTCCTGTAAGTTCACTTACTGGTCTTTGCTCTGTGCTCAAGAACAATTCAGAGCAGATTCATCCATCTTCCCTGTGGTAGCTTTCAGATATTTGAAGGCAGTCATTTCCATATGACTTGGGCTTCTCTCCTACATGTTCAGTGCTCCTATTTGCTCACAGAGAACATCCTCAGGCTGTCTTCTTACTTGTCAATAACCTTCTAAATATGTCACAGAGAGAATGGACCACAGTACTGCAGGTGTGGGCTGGCCACTGAGTGAACACCATGAATTGTTCATTAGCTCCTCATGTATGTCTTATGTCCCTCACCAGATTCTGGAAGATTCCGGGAGATTCTGGATTCTAAATGACTCATCGCTCTTTTTATTTCACAGTGAATTGCGAATAAAAGATGCTCAATGCTCAGTGGTATTTCTTGATCACCTGACTCATTTGTTCAGGGATAGTCTTTCTGTTTTGGAGAGAGTCTCATTCTGTTGTCCAGGCTAAAGTGCAGTGGTCCCATTATAGCTCACTGTAGCCACCAACTCCTGGGCTCAAACGATCCTCTCACCTCAGCTTCCCAAGTAGTTGGGATTACAGGCACATGTCACCACACCTGGCTGATTTTTTCCTAATTTTCATAGATAGAGAGTCTTGCTATGTTGCCTAGCTTGGTCTCGAACTCCTGGATTCAAGCAAGAGCACCCTTTCAGCCTCCCAAAGTTCTGGGATTACAGGTGTGATCCACTGTGCCCAGCCCAGGAATATTCTGTTCTCATTGTTCCTTGGAGCCCTTCATATGCTCTATATTTTCCAAAGAACAGGCTTGAGGAGTTAGGATCAGCATGGTCGGGCTGCTCCCTATAAGCCATGTACATCTAAGAACCTCTTGAGGGTAGTGATAAATGTAACAAGGTCCATAAAAATGAAGGTCTATGATGAATCATAAATGCAAAGGTCTATGAAATACTTGTCAATAATACACATAAAACTATTTTATGTCAGTATTTATTGTACTTAAATGATAATCTATCAGAATACACTCTGAAACACCAGAGTCAAATTCCTTGTGTATTAGTTATCTATTGCTGCATAACAAATTATTCCAATCAAAATTTAATGGCTTACAAAAATAATAATTGTTTTTTCTGGACATTGCTCGTAGTTTCTTAGGATCAGGAATTCAGGTGTGGCCTGGCTGAGCAAGTCTGCTCAGGATCCCTCTGGAGGTTGCATCAGACATCAGCCTAGGCTTGACTGGGCCTAGCCTACCTTAACTGGGGCTGGTGGATTTGATTCCAAGGTAACTCACCTACATGGCTGGCAAGTGGTGATGTCTAATGTCAGAAGGCCTCAGTTCCTCTCCCCATGGGCTTCTCCACAGAACTGCAAGGGTATCTTCACAACTTGGTGACTGGCGTCCTCCAGGACAAGCAAGCTAAGAGACCCCAAGGCATAAACTCCAATACATTTTCTTTTTAATTTTTGGACTGGGCCTTGAAAGTCACATACTGTTATACCTGCCATATTCTATTGGTCACACCAACCATCCCTGATTTGAAGTACAGGGGTTACAAAGGGGTCACAAGAATCCACGGAGATCATCTTAAAGACTTTACTGGGTATTTTATAGGTAGCCCTCGGCTCCAATTCCAGTTGTGAGGCTGTGCACCATCTTCACACAGACAGTTGATTGCTCAAGTATAGGGATTCGTTAGAAAAAGATAAGCCACTTACATTCATGAGGTATGAACATAATGAGAGCGATCCAGATGTCTACAGTTCATTCATTAATTTGACTAAATACTTATGGGGGTTTTACTGTATGTGAAGCACTTCTCTAAGTGCTAGAAACATATCAGTGAGCAAAACAAAATAATAAGCAAGTATATTGCTATGATCTGAATGTATCCCCACAATTCGTATTTTGAAACTTAATCACAAATGTGAAAATATTCAGATGTGGGGCCTTTAGGAGGTGATTAAGTCATGAGGGCAGGGCCCTCATAAATGTGCTTAATGACCTTATAAAGAGGTTGAAGAGAGCACTCTTCCCTTTTTGTCCTTCTCCTGTTCATCATGTGAGGACACCAAGCCACCATCTTGAAAGTAGGAGACACAAATTCTGCTGGCACCTTGATCTTGGACTTCCCAACCTCCGGCACTGTGTGAAATAAATTTCTGTTGTTTATGAATTACCCACTCTCAGGTATTTTATTATAGCAGTACAAATGGACTGACAGATATCCATTCCTCAGCTGTCCTCTCTCAAGATTTGGTACAGAGGAGATTGACATTTTCTGATTTCTGAATTTCTTGAAAGCCACTCTGCTCATTTCAAAACCTGGTCTCCATACATGTGAAACTAAAGCAAAAATAACAACAACAATTATTAGTATTAAATAGATAGTACTTGTTGGACATTTACTGTGTGCCAGGTATGTGCTAAGCAGTTTACATTTATTATATCATCTGATACTCTTAACAGCTCTATGAAGTAAGTCCTATTATTATCAGCATTTTTTTCTTACAAATGATGAACAACCTGAGGCTCCAAGAGGTTACTAACTTGTCTAAAGTTATTACTTACAGTTAGTAAGTGGGAGATCGAGGATTCACATCTAAAACTGTCTTACATCAAAATCTGTGTTCTTAAGGTTGGTGAATCATCCCCTAGCAGACACTGAAACTCAAATGCCTCTAGAGGCAAGGTAAGTGATGTAAGGGGAGAGAGCTAATGGGAAAATAGGGAGTAGTGAAGACATTGGTGAGCTATCAACTCACGTCTGTCTCAAGGCATAAAAGTTCACATGTTTCCAAAACACTGTGTTAGCCAAATAAAATACATCCCAGGGCCAGATTCAGCTAGCAAGACCCAGGTTTAAAATTTAGGTGTCTTGTTTTATGTTACATTAATTTCTCAACCACAAGAATCGTTAACAATCTTGCGCAGCTTGGTTTTCATCCAAAATTCAGATTTAAAATATTGGTTTCTCATGATGAATAAGACAGAGAAGATAGCAAATGACTAAGGCTTCATTCCTCATTTATTCACTCAAGAAATACTGAGTGAGAGCCTTCTGTAGCCTAAGCTCTGAGGTGAAAGCAGTGAACATAACAGACATGGTTCCTGCCTTCTTGAAGCTTACTCAGGTCTAGTGAGTGAGTGTGGCATGGACACTTTTCAAGAGCAATACTCAGTGTTTCTCAGACTTATTTCAATATTTTGCAAGACCCAAGTGTTCCAAAGGAAAAGTGTTTGGGAAGCACTTTGCCCTAAACCAGAAGATGTAAGATGGCAGTATATATGCTGCAGACCTGCCTTGTTTGGCCGGCACAGTGATTGATAGAGCTTTTGGAAATGTCTTTAGGAAAAAGTCTAGAGCCTGTACTCTGCTGTTGGCTAGTGTCACTAGCCGCTTTTCACAACACAGAACCTCTGATGCTCTGATATGCTCACGGTACTCAGGGAAAACTAAGAAATAACAAAAATTGGTAATGTAAACCTTTCAGGTAGAGGTGAAGCCTAGGCAATCACTGGGAAGCAAGAAAGTACAAGTCAAAATAGGGAAACAGTAGCAACTCCAGGCATCTCTGTGGAGTAGGAGGAAGCTGAAATGTTGTCATGGGAAAATGACTTGGGAGACAAACCCACAGGGAATAAAATGAAATCTGATCCACATTGCGCTGGGGTGCAGTCAAAATGGGACTCCTCAAGAATAGGATTGCCAGATAAAATACAGAATTTCCAGTGAAATTTGAATTTCAGACAACCAAGGAATATTTTTTTAGCATAAGTATATTCCAAGTATTGCATAGGATATACTCACACTAAGAAATTTTTCCTTCTTTATCTAAAGTTCAAATTTAACTAGTGCTAAGGATTTTTATTTGCTAAATCTGGCAACCCTACTCAAGGGACAACTAACCAGTGACTGGTGGCAACCTGTGGATTTTATTTTTTTCTTTTCTTTTTATTTATTTTTTTGAGATGGAGTCCCACTCTGTCCCCCAGGCTGGAGTGCAATGGCATGATCTCAGCTCACTGCAACCTCTGCCTCCCAGGTTCAAATGATTCTCCTGCCTCAGCCTCCTGAGTAGCAGGAATTACAGGCACCTACCACCACACCTGGCTAATCTTTGTATTTTTAGTAGAGATGGGGTTTCGCCATGTAGGCCAGACTGGTCTCGAACTCCTGACCTCAGGTGATCCACCCACCTCGGCCTCCCAAAGTGCTGCGATTACAGGCATGAGCCACTGTGCCTGACTTTTTTTTTTTCTAATGTAGAGGAAATAAACTAGAGGTCACCTCCCCACTTTAGGGGCTCCATCAGTGGCCTGATTCTGGTAGGAAAGACCTCAGGCTACTGCAACCATCAGAAATGCAGGGAGGCTGAAGTCAAACCATTTGAGAGTAGAATCAGTGGCTATAGGGCTGGAAGTGAGCCTTACAAGCCATCTAATTCCACACTCTGAAGGAATCTTATGGAAATGGCCAAAGTGGTGGCTTAGCTATGAACCAGATGGAAAAAAAATCTCCACTCCAGGGCATGGACATAGTCCCCTGGATATGTATCTTGTTTCTGGACAAAGAGGACATATCCAGAGGCTGACCATACAGAACACCAGTCCCAACACTGGCCAAGAGTGAGAGGAAGAAAAAACACCTGTCAGATCACTTTCTTTCAACATCATCAAAGTTTGCTGTACTTTCTTCTAGGTGCTTAGAAAAAAGAAAACGCTTTTCATTCATTATTGTTGTTGTGTTGTGTTTTGTTTTCTCCTGTTTGTTCATTTAGAGAGGTAGTCTCGCTGTGTCACCCACACTGGAGTATAGTGGTGTGATCTCAGCTCACAGCAACCTCCACCTCCTGGGCTCAAGCAATCCTACCACCTCAGCTTCCTAAGTAGCTGGGACTATAAGCACATGCCACCACACCCAGCTAATTTTTGTATTTTTTATAGAGATAGAGTTTATGCCATGTTGCCCAGGCTGGTCTTGAACTCCTAAGCTCAAGCTATCTGCTTGTCTCGGCCTCCCAAAGTGCTGGGATTACAGGCATAAACCACCACCCCTGGCCATTTTTATTCATTACTTTTAATATAAAGTATATCAAATTCTGTAAAGACGTATGTGTCTTTAAGGACACAGTCTTGGTCATTTCTTAGACCAAGTTTTACTTCCTTGGAAAATCATGGAATTGGAATGAGGACCACTGTTGCAATTTAACATTAAGTTGGGATTCACTGAAGAAAATTCTCATTATGGTGATCCATCATTCTCAAAGACTCTCATAAACAGACGGGAGTATCACTGTGCAAAGCTTTCTTCCCCGGACATACTGATATTTGAGCTGCAACAGTTTTCTAAAAAATCAGACTTTCACCCTAGGAAATTCTAACAGGAAAGAGAGAAGGGTGTGAAGAGTTTCCAGGGCCAATTTTTCCATTTCTTAGCCAGACAGAGGAAATATATGAGACATAGGGGGCTGTGTACCTCTGATTTCCTTTATTTCCAGATTGCTTTATTGCCCCAACGCTCATTTGCACTTTTAGGTGGATGTGCTTGGGGCACATGGACGTGTGTGTGTGTATGTGTGTGTATGTGTACGTGTGTGTGTGCATATATAGATGTGTGATAAATTTATTTAGTTCTGCTGTCTCCTCTGATATAGAGACTTTTTTCTTTGCATCCCAGTTCTTTTGCCTCAAGGAAAAACACAAATATAAATATTCTTATGCTAAGGTTTTGTTATGGTTCATTGTATGTGTTAACTTGGCTAGACCAAAGTAACCAGATATTTGGTCAAACATCAGTCTACATGTTGCTGGGAAGTTATTTTTTCGATGAGATTAACATTGAAATCAGTAGACTTTGAGTAAAGCAGATTACTCTCCATAATGTGGATGGGCCTCATCCAATCAGCTGAAGGCCTTAAAATAAAAAGACTGAGGTTCCCCAAGAAAGAGGGAATTCTACTAGCAGGCTGGCTTCAGACTCCAGCTTCAGCCTCATCTCTTCCCTGGGTCTCCAGGCTGCCAGGCTACCCTGGAAATTTCAGAATTGCCAGCCTCCAAAATTGCATATATACATGAAATACACACACACACACACACACACACACACACAGACATATTATATATACATACACACATCCTATTGGTTCTGTTTTTCTGAAAAACCCGAATACAGGCCTCTTCCCCAACATTTAATCAAATAAGATAGCCAAATTCCACTTGATATTATTTAATCCATTCATGGTATCCTCCTAGAGTCTTCTCTGAGTTTTACATGGTTTTCTGGGCTCTTTGTCTTGAATGAGAGGAGGCAGCAGAAGCCCACACATACACATAGCCCTCATCAGAGATCTCAAGGAGCAGAACGACCCCTCCTTCCTTCTCTTTTGCTGCTTCACTCAGGAAAGGCGAATCCACCTACAAGCATGCCTTCTCCCCCACAGCCTGCAGCTTGAGTTTCAGTATCAGAGATGAGACAGGGAGTTTATTTGAAAAGCTAGCCAAGAGGCAACTGCTGCTACTCTCACAGTACATGTAAAATTTTTGCACAGCTGCGGGTTTCAAGGACCCTGAGTGTGAGGATGAAGAGCAGCAGGCTGGATCCCAAGCTTTCCAGAAATTTCTGAGATATGAATCAGAATTCAGCTGAGTTGAGGAACCTCCCTGAAGATCATGGGGCCATGCTGTGGGATGAATAGGAGTCTGTGGCCAGGCCTCTGTGGACGACATCGCTGTCACTCAGACGACATTAAAGAGTTAGGCTCAGCTTCAAGGGGACGCTGAATCATGTATGCCCCGGGTGTGCTAAAAAATACACCGGTGAGTTTAGCCCAAATGCTCACATTTTGCTTTCCTATGCATAAGTATCAAAGTAAGTGCAGGCCCCTCAACACCATAATCCATTATCAAAAACTGAAAGCAGCTGGTCAGATTTTTAAACTTTCTACACAGAGAAACGCATCTGGTCCCAGTTTGCTGCATAGAAATCAGTTTCATTCTTTTACTCAGCGCAGCTACAGAAACCATCGGGATAGCCTGGACCTCATTCACGTGCAAGAATTTGCAGCCTTTCCCCACTGCTGGTGCCATTCTACCTCCAGCTTGGGAGACACCGCAAAGTAGGGAGTCTGAAATTCCACCAGTTCAGAATGACGAGACTGGGAATTAGCAAAGCAGCTCCGGTTCCTCAGAGAAATCTCTAGACAGATCATATGTATGAAGGGAAAAAATCATTTGTAATGGATTGTCTCAGAACCAATTTTTTAAGATTGTGCAAAGTTGAAGTATCGACTAACATTCTGTTCATTTCAAAGGCAAGCCTTGGCCATAATTTATCTCTTTGATTCCACTGACCATCAGCAGTTGTGGCCATTTTCTGTCCGGCGGTGGAGAACAGTTAAATGATGATGCCGTATCCCCCTTGACTTCCCTTCCAGCCTGTTTCAGCAGTCTCACCAGGCACTTCCTGTCTCCCCAGCCCCACTGTCTGGCACTTATTTCAGACAAGTCAATATGTTTAAATTATATCTGAACTCAATGTAATTAATCATAAAGCTTTATGCTTTGTCATGTGCTTTTTTAAAAAAATCTTCTGGTTGGCATTCCACTGAATCACAGTTAAAAAGAAAAAGCTATCCACAATACATTGTGAATATCACCTAAACCTTCAAGCTGGGAATCCTTTCTGGACAAGGCTGCACAAGGAGCATGCCGAACACCTCTGCTCTTTTAAAAGGGATCCAAATAAGAGGGTCAGGATGGCATTTCAGGAAATGTTAAGCAGATCAGAAGAAAAACACACATGTGCTGGCTGGGTCCCAGTGAACAAAAACAATTTAATTTGAAAACCTAAAAGTCAGGTGATGGGTTTTCTCTTTAATGCATTTTGCAAACAGAGCAAAGGCTTTGAAGCTCACCACATAATTATGCCATGGAACTGTATTGGATACATGTTACTGAAGATTGATAGGTGCTTCCTTTAAGTGGATTGCAGCCTTCTTCGGTTTTAATGGCCATCTTATATCACATGACCTTTGTATTCAGTTTCATAATTCCTATCTAGTCCAGAGCTAGTATTCATAGGATGTAATCATTCTTGACTGTCTGGAAAGTAGATTGGCTCTCAATCCTCAGTGAAAAATTTCCCATATAGGAAGTGAGTGAGAATTACTATCTATTATGATTTGTTTCTACCCACAGAACACTCTGATGCCAAACGTATAAGGGTTTTTTCCCCCACACCAGCTACTTCCCTGATACCAGGTGGGTGTCCTATAATTCAATTGTACTCAATTTTGACACTATCTACCTGGAGTTAGTGTTAGATCCCACAAGTTAAGGGCTTAGTCCCATAAGACTGCTCCCATTTCAGACATCAATTGCAAGTCCCAGGCCTCTCATACTTATGACCAACTGATTAGGTATCAGAGGTTCCCATGACCTCCTCTCAGATTTTGCTAAACTGGCTCATAAAATTCAGAAAAATAGTTTACTTACATTTACTGGCCTATTATAAAGAATACAACTCAGAAACAGCCAATAGAAGAGATGCACAAGACAAGGTTTGGGGGGGGGCGGTTCATGAAGATTTCATGTCTTCTCTGGGCATGCCACCCTCCCAGTATAATCAGCCCTCCATGGGTCCCGCATCCACAGATTTAACCAACCTCAGATAAAAATATTTGGGAAAAAAATTAAAAATAACATTACAACAATAAAAAATGATGCAATTTTTAAAAATACAGCATAATAATTACTTATATAGCATTTACTGTACTGAGTATTATAAGTAATCCAGAGCTGATTTAAAGTACATGAGAGGATGTATATAGGTTATAGGCAAATACTGTGCCATTTTATATACAGGACTTGAGAATTCTAAATTTTGGTGTCTGAAGAGGGTCCTGGCACCAATTCCTCTAGTGGATACCAAGGTAGTACTATACTTTGATGTGTATACCAGCCTGGAAGCTTTCCAAACTCCTTTATTCAGAGTATCTATGTAGGGTCTATCACATAGCCATGATGGATTAAGTCACTGGTCATTGATGATTAATTCAATCTCTAGCCCCTCTCTCCTCTTGGGGTGGGGGGGTGGTCAGGAGATGGGATTCAAAATTCCAACCCTCTAATCATATGGTTGGTTCCTCTGGCAACCAGCCCCCATCCGGAAGCTATCTAGGGGTCTACCAAGAATCATCTCATTAGCATACACTCAGGTATGCTTGAAAGGAGCCTATTATGGAAAATCAAAGACATTCCTCTCACTTCTATCACTCAGGAAATTCCAAGGGTTTTAGAAGTTTTTGTGTTAGGACATCTGTTTATTGCGGCACTACTCACAATAGAAAAGACTTGGAACCAACCGAAATGTCCATCAATGATAGACTGGATAAAGAAAATGTGGCACATATACACCATGGAATACTATGCAGCCATAAAAAAGGGTGAGTTCATGTCCTTTGCAGGGACATAGATGAAGCTGGAAACCATCATTCTCAGCAAACTAACACAAGAACAGAAAACCAAACACCATATGTTCTCACTCATAAATGGGAGCTGAACAATGAGAACATATGGGCACAGGGAGGGGAACATCACACACCCGGGTCTGTCAGGGTTCGGGGGCAAGTGGAGGGATAGCATTAGGAGAAATACCTAATGTAGATGATGGGTTGATGGGTGCAGCAAACCACCGTGGCACATGTGTACCTATGTAACAAACCTGCAGGTTCTGCACATGTACCCCAGAACTTAAAGTATAATTTTAAAAAAAGAAGTTTTTGTATTAGGAACCAAAGAGAAGACCAAATATACATACATACACACACACACACACACACACACACACACATATATACATATGTGTTTAATTTTTTTTTTTTTTTTTTTGGAGACAAGGTCTGGCTCTATCATCCAGGCTGGAGTACAGTGGTGTGATCTCAGCTCACTGCAACCTCTGCCTCCCCAGCTGAAGCTATGCTCCCACCTCAGCCTCCCAAGTAGCTGGGATTAAGGCATGTACTATCACACTAACTTTTGTATTTTTTGTAGAAACGGAGTTTTGCCATGTTGCCCAAGCTGGTCTCAAACTCATGAGCTCAAGTGATCCATCCGCCTCAGCCTCCCAAAGTGCTGGGATTACAGGCATGAGCCACAGCTCCCAGCATAATATATATTTATTATAGCACAATGTCACACCATCTAAGACACTCAAAAGAGATGGGGAAAAGATAAATCTAAAGTTCAAAAAAAATGGAACTGGGGACTCATTTAGAGACACAGCCTTCCAAAAACCATAACTTTACATGCATTTCAGAATTTATAAAAATTAATACATGCTATATCATTAGTCAGGACTCAGGGTAGCAAACAGATACTCTATGTATTTTAAGAAGGAAGAAATATAATACAGGGAATCAGGTGATTTCAAAACCATTGGAATGGCTGCAGGAGCAGGTTCTGGACTGGCCTTCTGGAATGACTCCCAGAACCATGTAATGCTGATACCCAGGGAGAATGATGAAAAAGCATTATAGAGGCGATTGCAGGACAGTAGCCATTTATCTAAATAACATCTTGAATTAGGATTAGTCCTACTAGTTGAAGTACCATCATCATGTAATGTAGGTCTTGATGTAACAACAAAAGTAAAACTAAAAACAATTGGCCTGGCACGGTGGCTCATGCCTGTAATCCCAGCACTTTGGAAGGCAAAGGCAGGCAGATCACTTGAGGTCAGGAGTTCGAGACCTGTCTGGCCAACATAGCGAAACCCCATCTTCATCTCTACTAAAAGTACAAAAATTGGCTGGCTGTGGTGGGATATGACTGTAATCCCAGCTGCTCGGTAGGCTGGGGCAGGAGATTCGCTTGAACCCGGGAGATGGAGACTGCAGTGAACTGAGATCATGCACCTGCACTCCAGCCTGGATGACAGGGTGAGACTCAGTCTCAAAATAACAACAACAACAACAACAACAATAATAATAATAATAAAATAAAATAATGTTTTAAACCTTCCTCACCCTGATACTCATGCACATTCTCCAAGGCCCATTTTTTTCTATGATTATTGCTATTCTGAGGTAGGCATTGTAAGACACATGCACAAGTAATAATAAAATAGTTTATCTAATATTGTAAGGAAGTTAACAGTATGTATTTATCTGGGCAGATCCCAAAGGAGACAAATTGAAAATAGTTGGCTGTCCACATTATAATCACAACATCATAATGAGAAAACATTAGTTAATATTAGTCAATATATTAATTGCCTTAATCAAAATTTGAGACATCAGGGAGTCATTAAATGTATTCTAGGACGGGGTGGGTAAACTATCACTACACCTATTTTGTAAATAAAGTTTTATTGGGGCATACCTACATCTGTTTACCTGTTGTTAATGGCTGCTTTTGGACTCCAGTGGCAAAGTTAAGGAGTTGCAACAGAGCTAGTATAGCCTACAAAACTTAAAATATTTACTATCTACCCCCTTTAGAGAAAAGTCCACTGACCTGTGATTTAGAGTAGCAGGGACCACCTAAAAGATTCACAGATGCTAGTTCTCAATATTAGTACAGATCGAAACACACTAATTGTCACCAAACCTTTCAAACACAGAGTCACAATGAAGAATCACGTTTTCCACAAGAAAAGATTATTTGACAATGTTTTATATCCAAGCAGTATAATACATCTGAACTGAATTTTTAATTTAATTTAATTTTAATTAGTTTTAATTTAAATAACCACATATTTCTAGTGGCTACTATATTGAATAATGCAATTCTAAATCATAACCTTAAGTCTTACATTCTCTTCTTTGTTATGTCATTAATAAAACTTGTTTAAAGAAAAAAGATTTCAATGTAACTGATAGATATATGGACAGACTCACAGATCAATAAAGATCTAAAAAATATGTTACAAAATTCATCTGGAAAAATTTTGTATAAATGAAAAATGCTCTCTTATTTACTGCACATAAAAATCTGTAAAGGCAGTGAAATTTGGTAGAGTGAAAGGGTGCCATTAGGCCTCAAATGTTGAAAACATTTTCAGCCTTTGGGGGACTTTGGTTTCTAGGACTGAGTCTCTTTTTGCATGAACTAGAGTTCAAGTCTTTAACTTAGTTCATAAAGAAATATTTTAAATCATTGATCAGTTCCAAATATGCAGATTTACTGCTTACCTGTTCCTTTCTGGCTCACATCATATTTATTTGTTATTCTTACTAACTCAAATGCTGTTCTTTCTCATTTGGACAGCCAATTACTTTTAAGGAAGTTACATCATATCTGCTTTTCACCCTTAACCATCACCGCAATAGAAAACACTTAGTGTACTACCTCAAATTATGTCTGGGTATGAACATTCATTTCTCTTCTTCCCTATTGCATCTCTCTGGGTATGAAAGAAACAGATAGGAAACTCCCAACATACCCACTCCTGACCAACTCTAAGGAATATGAGGAGCGACAACCCAGCTGCCAACTTCCCCTGTTCCAGACTCACATGTCTGTCAGATTAACAGGACATGGGCCACATTTCTCCAGCTGGACTTCTGGGCTCTGAAGCTGCTGCAAGGACCCCATGTGGCTAGGAATGTCAGCCTAGCTGTGAGATCGAGTCAAGGAAAAGAGAAATGGCAGGATTCTGTGTACCTGAGCCACCCCGTGTGATCACTCCTACCCCATACCTTTTTCAAATCTCAGAGGATACAATATACACCAGAGCCAAAACTGTGTCACAAAATGCCAAAGTGCCATGTTTGGGAAATAAGCAATAAAAAATTGTCCCTATGGCTCAGAATAAGTTCTGTGGCTATATCCAAGCTTAGGGGCATTTGTTCTTTTTGAAACTTAAAATCTAAGGAAAGAAAAATGACTTGAGGTCTACTTGATTATGTCTAACACCCTTTCTTCTTCTAGGTAGAGACATTGACAAGGTGGGCTATATTCAACACAGCAGTGTTCAGTGATTCAGTTTCTCCACCTTCAGTTGACAATCTTTACAGCATTCTCCTTTCAAGATGATAAGGACTTCTCAAGGAAACCTCATGCATTTAAGTTTCCAAACAATGGAGAAATCTAGAAAGTTCTAGAAAAGAACAATGGAAAAGTCCTCAGCAGCAGCAACCTTGTTCACTAGGTGTTAGGACAAGGGAGATTTCTTGGATTTCTTCCTCCACCACCTCAATTAGAAATCTAAAGGAGACCTATTATGCCTGTCACTGAGAGTCTTATTTCAAGACCATGCCATGGCTTTAAGGCCCTCAAAGGGATGTTTTCACTCTGCAGCAGGCTGGAACTCTCGCCGTAGGTGTAATGATAACTGTGGAAAGTCAAAACCACCAGTCCATTCAGGTTCCAATTGTAAACAAAACGTCTGTGTGATGGATACAATTTCTGACTGTGACTGTTTCTACATTCGCCACGGCAGTGCAAGTTTCCAGAACGATTGTGGTTGGAATTTTGGTCTAAACTGATCAGTCATGGTTCCCAAAGTCACTGTAAGCAGAGTAACCAATACTCCTGTGTTTCTGCCAATTGTGCTACTGTGTAGACAAACCATGGATGATAAGATTGGCTTAGTTGCAACTGGAATGGTCTCCAGTGGGCTAAACTGCCACATGCAAAAGGCCTTGTAATTTTTGTCAAGGCAGAGGTAGCTGCTAAATCCCAGAGCTACTGTGCTTGAGTATGTTGTTCCTGGATTTTCAGGGGAAAGTCCCTCAATGAGGGCACAGATGAAAGAAGAGAGAGTGCTGGAAGTCAGAGGCCCTGAACCTACAAGTCTCCTAACCTCTCTGTGCATCAGTTTTATTATTTGTAAAGTGGGCATATGAAAAGCAACTTTACAACTTGTTTTAGAAATCAGACAACATAACATACATGTCCTTGTCAACTGGTGAGCAATGAAAAGTACTAACTATAACATGCCTTGATTTTACTACTGAATGGGAAATAACTGTATGATGCCAACCAAAAATTTCTGCCCAAACCAATTGCTTTCAACTTCTCTTCTATCTGGAGGTATAATTTCATACCTCCAACCTTGTCCTTGAGCCATACAAGCAATACCTATTCTGGCTGCCCCATCTTACAGTGTGTGTATAAAGTCAGCCTTAATACTCTGATTGCAGGGATGAGGCTTGTTCCTATGGCTCACTAGAAACTTATTTCCTGCTGTTGTTGCAGTAACTCCATTTTCCCCAAAGGGGCCATGATATAAAGGAAGTCACTATGTAGCTAAATCAGCCTGCAGCTAACAGACAAAATCCCCAGATGAACATTCAAATTCTAATCCATTATATATCATTCCTTACCCAATCAGTGTCATACCCACTTGCCATGTGTTGTGGGTTGAATTGTACTCCAACCACCAAATCCATATGTGGAAGTACTAACTCCCAATACTTCAGAACATGAACTTATTTGGAGATAGTATCTATGCAGAGGTGATTAATTTAAAAAGAAGTCATTAGGGTGGGCCCTAATTTAATAATAAATGACATCCTTATAAAAAGTGAAAATTTGGAGACAGACACACAGGAGGAACACAGCATTAAGATGAAGGCAGAAAGCATAAAGAACAAATCTGGAGGCATCACATTACCCGACTTCAAACTATAATACAAGGCCAGAGTTGAGTTACCAAAACAGCATAGTGCTGATATGAAAATAGGCACATAGACCAATGGAAAAGAATAGAGAACCAAGAAGTAAACCCAAATACTTACAGCCAACTGATCTTCGATAAAGCAAAAAAAAAAAAAAAAAGAGTACAGTGGGGAAAGGACACCTGTTCAACAAATGGTGCTGGGATAATTGGCAAGCCAAATGTAAAAGGATGAAACTGGGTCCTCATCTCTCACCTTATATAAAAATCAGTTCAAGATGGATCAGAGACTTAAATCTAAGATCTGAAACCATAGAAATTCTAGAAGATAACATCAGAAAAACTCTTCCAGACATTGGCTTAGGCAAAGACTTCATGATCAAGAACCCCAAAGCAAATGCAATAAAAACAAAGATAAATAGATGGGATTTAAACTATAAAGTTTCCACACAGCAAAAATAATAATCATCAGCAGAGTTAACAGACAACCCACAGAGTGGGGGAAAATATTCACAATCTATAATCCAACAACAGACTAATATCCAGAATCTATAAGGAACTCAAACAAATCAGCAAGAAAAAAAACAACCCCATCAGAAAGTGGTCTAAGGACATGAAAAGACAATTCTCAAAAGAAGATACACAAATGTCCAACAAGCATATGGAAAAATGTTCAACATCACTAATTATCAGGGAAATGCAAATCAAAACCATAATGCAATACCATCTCACTCCTGCAAGAATGGCCATATGCAAAAAAATAATAGACGTTGGCATGGATGCAGTGAAAAGGGAACACTTTTACACTGTTGGTGGGAGTGTACACTAGTACAGCCACTATGGAAACCAGTGTGGAGATTCCTTAAAGAACTAAAAGTAGATCTACCATTTGTTCCAGCAATCCCACTACTGGGTATCTACCCAGAGGAAAAGAAGTCATTATACGAAAAAGATACTTGCACATACATGTTTATAGCAGCACAATTTGCAATTGCAAAAATATGGAACCAGCCCAAATGCCTATCAATCAACAAGTGGATAAAGAAAAAGTAGTACATGTAAACTATGGAATACTACTCAGCCATAAAAAGGAATAAAATAATGACATTCACAGCAACCTGGTTGGAACTGGAGACTATTATTCTAAGTGAAGTAACTCAGGAATGAAAAAAACAAACATTGTGTTTTCTCACTCATTTGTGGGAGCTAAGCTATGAGGATGCAAAGGCATAAGAATGATACAATGGATTTTGTGGACTAGGGGGAAAGGGCAGGGGATTGTGAGGGATAAAAGACTATACACTCGATACAGTGTATACTGCTCAGGTGATAGGTGCACCAAAATCCCAGAAATCACCACTAAAGAACTTATTCATGTAACCAAACACCACCTGTTTCAGAAAACCTATTGAAATTTAAAAAATTTAAAATAATAAATAAAAACAATCCAATACCTTTTTTAAAAAAAAAGATGAAGATACACATTGAGTTGATGTTTCTATAAGCCGAGGAATACTAAAGATTATCAGCAAACTACGAGAACCTTGGGAAGAGGCCTGGAATAGATTCTTTCTCACCATGAGAAAGATGAGGTTATCAGTGTGATGATAAAATGGCTAAAGAAGGAGCCAACCCTGCTGACATCTTGGCCTTGGATTTCTAGCCCCCAGAACCATGAGTCAAATCTGGTGTTTAAGCCATTAAGTTTGTGATATTTTGTCACGGCAGCCCTCACAAACCAATACCCACTGAGGGGTTATTCTCTGAGAGATATGGGTTATTTTATAGAAGAGAGGCAAGGCAATCAGGGGAAGTGTAGTAAGCCATTCTCACATTGCTATTAAGAAATAATTGAGATGGTGTAATTTATAAAGAAAAGAGGTTGAATTGGCTCACGGTTCTGCAGGGTGTACAGGGAGCATGGTGACATCAGCTTCTGGGGTGACATCAGCTTCTGGGGAGGCCTCAGGAAACTTACAATCATGATGGAAGATGACGGGAAAGCAGGCACATCTTACATGGCTGAAGCGAGAGGAAGAGAGAGAGAAGGGAGATGCTATACACTTTTAAACAAACAGATCTCACAAGAACTCACTCACTAACATAAGAACAGAACCAATGGAGAAATCCACCCCCATCATCCAATCACCTCCTACAAGGCCCCTCCTCCAACAGTGAGGATTAAATTTGACATGAGATTTGGGCAGGGACACAGATCCAAACCATATCAGGTAGGATCTAACATTGCTTGAAAACATACTTCATTTCAAGGGTTTTGCATTGTTATGTTACACCATTTGATCCTCATCAAAACCCTGCAAAGAAGGTATCATCTCCATTCTGCAGATGAAGAAACTGAAATTCAGAGAATTTAATTAATTTCATAATACGCAGCAGGCAGCAAATAGCAAAAGTAAGCTCTGTCCCTCGGTCCCCAGGCTTGGCTCTGAAGACCTACATGCTTCCCACTTCCTCACTGTGCCATCTGACCTTTGGAGTGGAGTCTCACACCAGTTCTAGACATTTTGGAATTTCTTCTGTCTTATACTGTCCTAATAAAAATTCAATTCCTTGCTCCAGTAATTGAATTTTTATTTTATTCAACTCCTTACATTCACACTACCTGGAAGCTAAACCAACTGCAAAAAGAGAAGGTGATGTTTTACATTTGACATTACCTTCTGGTTGTGTGATCATTTTCCAATCTGCTCAACTGTAACCAGAATTTTCTTTCTTGAAGAAAGCAAGATTGCGTTTTTTCTAATTTTCTTCAGAGTTTGAAATGCAGAAGGTGAAGTTGCCTCTATGACAGCGCAGTGGCTAAACCATGAGAAGAGAGTTGATACCAGTTTCTGAATGGCTGGAGTGGCATGAGAAAATCTGGAGACCTTTTACATTAAACCCAGTCTCCTGTCAGAACTCACCCAGTCTCCACTGGGAATTCAAGTGTTTTTTGCACTGACCATTCAGAGAAACACACTTGATATTGTTTCTGCTCTTGCTTTTATATCTTAACTTTTTGGAGGCTGAGGGGTGGTGGAGGAGAGAAATGTATTAGCTTTGTTTCTCATGTACACAATAAGAGTTCCTATGGAGACCTGTTGGAAGCCAATCCAGAGAAAACATAAAAGATCACAACTCCTCTCTGCCATTTGCAGTCTGTGCAACATCGGTTGCATAGCCAGCATCGGTTTTCTGGTTTTGTTTTTTTGTTTTTGTTTTGTTTTGTTTTGTTTTGTTTTGTTTAGGAAGGAAGTCATGGAAAAATAAGGTAGCTATGAAGATGTCTGTCCTCAACTCTTTGAAAGCTATATTAGCTTTCAAAGTGATGGTGCTACACTGGAGAGCAGCATGGAAAATGAAGTGGGATGTTAAAGTGGTTAAGAACTCAGGCTTTGGGGTCAAAACTGGGTTTAGATTCCAGTTCTTCTTTATTAACTGCAGGAAAAGTACTCAGTTCCACCAAGTTTAATTACTTGAGCTTTAAAAAATGCACTGGGGAGAGGGGAAGGGTTTTTATTCAAACTCCACAAGACTGGCAAAAATAATTAATTTAAATGATACAAAAGTATAAGGGGCGTGGCATGCATTAGGTGCTCAAAAATAGTAACTTTTAAAATGATGAGATTCAAGAGTGTGTTCCTGCGCTTCCTCCCTTGTCTGAGCCAGGGTGGACAAGTCATGCTCCCTGCACCACAGATGCTGACTATAAGGGGGGACTGGCACCTCCTTTGCTCACTTAAACCATGCTGCATTTTGGGAGAAATGCCCAGGTGAATTCTGGCCTTTGTAATCTGTGCTATGTGGCAGTTATGCAGCAATGCACTATATATGCAAGTTGGAGAACTGCTGGCAAAGACTACAGTACATGAGCTCAAGCTAGACCCTAGCCTTGACAACAACCAACCAGCAGCAGCAATCTGCCATTCGGTCAGGTATCCAGTATGAAAAAGCAGTCAGAAATACATCTTCCCTCCACACCCTACACTTTCCCACCAAACCACAATGAGTGAGAGCACTGCCACCCCTCCCAAGAGGGCAAACAGGGAAGTCCAGGAGGTCTGGGTTGTTGGCCTAGAGCTATAAAGCAAGATGTTGGAAGAGTTGAAAAATGGAGCTCAAGCCTCAGAAATGGGGAAGGAGGGACAGCATCCTCCTCTTAGGGGGATGCTGAAAACTCCAAACAGATGACTCGCAGGCACTCCTCCATCCCTGAGTAGTCCTCCTGAGGACCTAATTACACAAGGACCCCTGGATTTCCCATGGCTGTCATTGCCTTTAAGAGATTTGAGCCAGGAGGCCACCTCCCTGGCAGTGCCAAGGGTGAGTCTGTCTCTGCAGCACAGAAGGAAGAGGATGTCCACCAGACATGTGAATAGATGTCATCCAGACACCCAACAAAACAAAAAAAACGATGAAAACCCAAGCTGAATGGTATGATTTAATTTCTAAATTGAGATGATTTTGAAAACTTACCAAATCTCCAGTGTCTAAGCATTCATCTATTTGTTCAATAAATATTTTTTATGTACTGAAGACACATCAGGCTCTGTGCTCAACACTGGAGATACAAAGGTAAATGATACAGATATGTCCTGACCCCATAAAGGCTGCAATCTAGTCAGCAAAGATGGACAAGTGCAACATTAGGACACTAGATGGTGACATGCATTATTTATTTTGGTTTCCCCGGTAGAGGCTGCTCGGTGATAGGCACAGAGCAAGAACTCAATAAATGATGTATAAGTGGCTGAAAACAACTCACATTTATTAAGTATATACTATACTCCAGGCATTGTTCTAAGCACAATGTATGAACTCATTTTATACATGTAATATATATTTAATGAATTAATATACATAATTAAATAGATTTAATTCATTCATTTAGGAAATAAAAGTAGTAAACAAACAAGTGACGGACACTTGGTCCCCAAAGCTTCCATCCTGAGCACATTTTGAATCCATACAAGAGAGGACAAGAATAAACAATAATGAAGATGAGCTTTTGGTTAGGCATCAAGAGATCTGGGTAAGCATGAGAAGGAAAATGGCTTTGCAATTGCCACAAGAATAACCTGGGTTCAAATCCTGACTTCACCCTATAGCTGAGTGATCTCATTCAAGTAATTCAACCTCTCAGACCTCCAATTCCCAATCTGTAAAACAAAGTTAGTGCACCCACCTGATGGGTCTGTTGTGAGGGTCACATCAGGTTCCATATACAAGAAAGTGCTCCAGAACTGGGAGGCACACTCAAAACAGTAATTGCTATTATTAAGGCCCTATTGAGAGGCAGCCGAACATGGAAGAGAAACTTAGAATGAGAGTCCCTAGTTCTAAATCTGGTCTCCATTAGCCAGTTGAAATATGTAAACGAAAGGATTAATTGAGATGATGTGGGTGCCTTAGGACAGAGCTACTGTTGTATAATGGGTAGGGGGAAAGCAAGTCCTTCCTTGGGAATGAGTCACCAAAGGCTTTCTAAGGCTCTCTGGATAATCTCTGTGAGCCAGTTTAAAAGAACCAAGTGAACTGGGTGAACTACCAGGCCCCTCCTCTCCTGGGAGCCAAGGATCATCCCATGTGGGCGTGAGAAGCATGTGACTGACTCAAGATAAACAAGACCCACCTGTGCCTGGATTCCTGGCGTCAGCTGTGGCTAACAGAGGAGTTGCTGCTTGCTTAACAAGGAAGAGAGAGGGCATTGAGCTGCAGTCTTCTTCATTGTCAGAAAAGGGGTGTCTGCAGGTCCAGGGCAAGTGTGGGGCAGTCTTTTTCAGAAGCAGTCCTGTTAGAGAAGGCTTCTCGCACAGTAAATCCCCAACCCACATAGCTAGAGGAAGGATAGTGCTCTTAACTGAGAGGAGAAGTAGCCAGGAAGCTCAGTTAGTATCTGGGTGAGAGCGAAACACACTAAATTGTTAAAGAAAACTACCCATTTGCACAACAACATCAGATTTGGTGGGGAGAAATTAACAGAATGTCCTTGCTGTGAGCCCAGAGTCTCTTCCTTGAATAAATATTCTCAAGGCATAGGCACAGTGGGTTAAAAGTTCATACAGGCAGCATTGTGTGAACTTTACAATAAATTCTTACTTGCTTGTCCTTGACTCACTGAACATGAGACATGTTTTGTATATATTATTTTTGATGTTTTATAAAGTGAATGCAGACTCAATAAACCTTCAAATGCACTGCATGAGTTAATTAGGTGTGTTTGACCCTTCACTTTTGAATGCTTGTGTATTAGAAAAGAACTATGCTACATCTGCAGTTGGGTTTAAAATTAATTCACTAAGACCTTGGTTCAAAAAGAGTTAATTGATGTCAAGAGCCATCTCTTCAGACTCTAAGCTGCTTTTGAAAATGGACTTGATACCACAAGAATTTCAATTTGGGGTTTCAAAATCTCTAAACCTGTGAGGTTACAAACTTGGCAGAACCTGCTCTGCCTTTGCTGTGAACAGAACATGTGCTATTTTGAAATACAAACCTACACAAGCAGACTGTGATTTTGATCCACACAGCTGAATTTATAACTCCTTAGGTTAAATGTCAGAGAAGTTATAACAAACTGGAATATACGTGCAGCAAGTAATTGTTTGATTTACAGGGGAATATTGTAATGGGGCCCCACTCACCTAGTGTTTTAGAAAGTTTATTTTTAATTTTTTAAATGTTTTTGGGCTACAAGCCCTATTGCTACTGTCCTGGTCAGGTGAGAAGAGCCCTTAGAACTGTACACCTGGGATCAATATAATGACTCACCTGATGTTAATTTTCAGCCTGTGCCTGCTAAAATTCAAACCAAAACACAACTGCAGAAGTTCCAAGACACCTCTGCCTGCCACGCAGCCCTTCATCACTTATACTGATGTACTGTGTTACAAATTCTATCTAATCAACTGACATTTTAAGGAGTGGACAATTCAACAAGAATAACAACGTGGTGACAATTTAGTCTTCTGCCCCCTCCTTCGTAAAAACAGCGTCTTCTATTTGTTCCCCACCCAAGTCAAGGCATTTCACTAATTTGCTAGTCATTAAAATGATATTTTTATACCCAGCCTGTAATATTATACTCTTCAGTGATTACGATAGCTGCCAACAGAATTCCAGACTCAAAAATGAAAGCCGGGAAGCTGAATTGCAATTATGATACTTCAAGTAATCCCACAAAAGTAGAACCACTGTTAGGTAATTTATGGTCTTTGATCTTGTCACAGATCTACTGAAACTTTCACATCACTCAAGCTAAATATTTTCCATCAGAAACAGGATAGTTACTTTCCCCTCCACCACCCACAACCCCAAGCTGAAGATACAAAAATAAAGGTTCCAGATGTTTGTTTTGTTTTGAGGTCAGACCCCAAGAAGGGCATTTCTGACAGCCTTGTCAGATACCTGCCAGAATCAAGCATTTTGGTCGACATTTGACTCAACTTGTCTGATTTAACCATCTCTAAAATAGAACTGAGAGGAGATGAGAGAACACATAACTTTTGATTGAATTTATCTGAAGTTTTGGAAGAACTAGACCAGGGCTATCCAATGTTTTGGCTTCCCTGGCCACATTGGAAGAAGAACAATTGTCTTGGGCCACACATAAAATACACTAAAAACAGCTGATGAGAAAAAAAAAATAAAAAATAAAAAAACTAAAAAAACAACCCTCATATTTTAAGAAAGTTTACAAATTTTTGTTGGGTTACATTCAAAGCCATCCTGCATGTGGCCCATGGGCTGTGGATTGGACAAGCTTGAACCAGACCTATGGCTCTCAAAACTCACTATGCATTAGACTCACAGAGTGGCCCCAATTCTAGAATTTCTGTTTCAGGAGATCTGGGGTGCATGCAACAATTTGCCTTTCTCATAAGTTCCCAGGTGATACTGATGCTACTGGTCTAGGGACTGCATTTAGAGAACCCATGAGCTAAATCTATGACTTCTCTTTCCTTAGACAGAAGGAAAAAAAATTATGACCTAAAGGACTTTGAATTCTTAGACTCCATCCTGGCTGTCTTGGGATAAGTGTCAGGAGGAAACGGGGCAGGGCTAAGTCTCTCCAAGGCCAAATCTAGAGTTCATTTAAAGAAGCAATCCTGTTAGAGGAGCCTGCTTACATTGTAAGCCCCCAACCCACATGGCTAGGGGAAGGATAATGCTCGTAACTGAGCGGGGAAGTAGCCGGGAAGCTCTGTTAGTACCTGGGTGGGAGTTAAAGACACCAAATTGTTAAAGCCAGCAAATTCATAAGGAAAATACAGTCTCATCTCACTAGAAGGGAGAAAAATCAAACAAACAAACAAACAAATGAAAAACAGGAATAACAAATCAAGATGGCTCTGGCTCAAGCCCTTCCTGTGACCATGTTTTTTATCCTTAAACAACTCTTAGTTATGTATTTCAACCACTTAACTTTTACAAATATGATATAAAAATGAAGTTTACAAATTTAGTTTGGAAGTCCTTCATTTGCAGACATTGGCCATATCTTGCTTGGTAATTCATATGACAGCAATGGTTGCATGGAATTTGTTTACTGAATTTGCTTTCTTTACAAACATTTTGGGGATGGGTGCCAAAGAGATTATCAGGACATTATTTAGCTTTAGAAACAAAGAGATCTCAAACCAGATGGAATTTCACAGGCTTTCTGCTGATTTGTTTGCAAAGTCTGCACTAGGAATCCTAGCAAAGAGTTAAGTGATTGTATCACTGTTCCCTGACAATCCCCCTGAGTAATTATCCCCATTTTTGCCTCAGGGATCTAGAGAACACTGGCTAAAGCAGGTGGTTTGTTTTGCAATAATTTTCCAGATAACGGTAGCTGAGTGTATCTGGACAGAGTAAAAGAAAAATACCTATTAGAACAGAAAATGTTGAATTATGTTTGAATGACTTTGAAAGAATATTTACAATTGTTAACTTATAAGCAAACTGTAAAGGCAGACTCTACCTAGGGTAGAGGGAAAAAAAGGATAACAATCATTTTTGGCTTGTTTTTATTATAAAGGAAATGTTATATGTTAACATTTCCAAATAAAAGTAAACTACCAGGAGACATCCAAAGCCTATGAAACCAAGCTGGTAATAGTAATAATATCAGACCTTTACTGAGCACATACTCTGACCTTCACCACAATCCCAGGACAAGACACAGACCTGGAGAGATTGGGTAACAAGCCCAGGATCACATGGCAAGTGGCAGATCTGCAACCTGTGTCTTCTGACTCCCAAGTCCCTGGTAGGCCAAAGAGCAGTTCAGTATTTGTAAAATAAAACCGTTTGTTTTCCACAAAGAGTGTTGTTGCTATTTGGGGGAAAAGTGAAAAGATGCATACAGAATATTCTTTTGTCTTATAGTTGTGTACACAGGTGGAAGCTAAGCTAAGAACTCCAGTCACTATGGAGACAGCAAATATCAGCGGTCAGGTGCATGGGAGCTACACCCACGAACCCAGACCTCGGAACCCAATTCAGCTCATTTCCATTTGCTGTCATTTAGGCATTGTCTCTAATGCTTCCTTGTGTCACACAATTTGTTGAAGGAACTGGGTGCTCTGCAAACCTCGGACTAAACATTTCGTCTTCCTTGTGATCCTACCAAATCTCTTTCCCAGATCTTGATAGCCCCAAATGAGAAACCACTCAATTACTAACATTCTAAACACTCTTGGTTTAGTAATTTTGACCATTTTTCAAAAGGCAGAAAATATATTTAGCATTTGGCAAGTATGATGTAGCTGAAGTTCCCTGTGAGTTTCTCAGCTCAGCGTATGGCACCTGTCTTTACCAAGCCGTAAACTTAAAAGTCATTCTTGTCTCCTCCTTTGTCCCTCTTTCTCTACATCTGACCCACCAGCCACTCCTAAAAACTATCTCCAGACTGTATCTTGATTCCATCCACTCTTGTCATCTCTATTACCACCTCCCTAATCCAGGCTGCTGCCCCTTCCCACCTAGACAAATCCAATCACCTCCTAGACACTCTTCGCCCAGCAGCCAGGGCCATGGTTTTCCACTCACCCTTCAAAAATACTTTTTCTTCACATAAATGCACTGTGGTAGTCTGAAAATAAGCCCCCAAAAGATAATCCATATCTTTACACCTGCTCCTGTATATGCGATCTTATTTGGAAAAAGCGTCTTTGCAGATGTGATTAAGGATCCTGTATTGGAGGGATGACCCTGGATTACCTGGAGGGCCTGAAATGGCATCACAAGTGTCTCGGTGAGAGAGAAAGGCAGCAGGATATGACATACACATAAGAGGAAAGAGCAGTGTGACCACTGAGGTAGAGATTGGGGCAATACAGACCCAAGTCAAGGATGCTGGCAGCCACAGGAAGCTGGAAGAGGCAAAGAACAGATTTCCCTACCAGCACCTTGACTTCGGCCCCATGAAACTGATCTCAGACTTCTAGCCTCCAGAACTGAGAGAGAATAAATATGTACTGTTTCAAACCAACAAGTTGCAGTAATTTGTTACTGCAGCCTGGGAAACTAATACATGCATTATGAAGATAAAATTGAAAAATCATAGATGAGATTCAAATACCTCTCAATCATCTTCTCCCCTCCCACCTCATTCCATTCCCCTCATCTGGGGTGTCCACTCACCTAAGTTTTAAGGTCTGTTCTCATCGGCACAGTCCTTTTGCTCTGCGTTTATATCACATGGATATACTAAAGAAGGATGCTATTTATCGTCATATTTTAGCGAACCCAAATGGCTCCCCCAAAATGTGTAGTTTACCTCAGTCTGCTTTTGAACTTTACATAAATGAGATAATGCTGTGTTATCTTCTTCTGTGACTTTTTATTTTTATTTTTATTTTTATTTATTTTATTTTTTTGAGACAGAGTCTTACTCTATTGCTCAGGCTAGAGTGCAGTGGTGTGATCTTGGCTCCCTGCCACCTCTGCCTCTTGGGTTCAAGTGATTCTCTGGGCTCAGTCTCTTCACTAGCTGAAATTACAGGCGCACGCCACCATGACTGGCTAATTTTTTTTTTTTTTTTGTATTTTTAGTAGAGACGGGGTTTCTCCATATTGGCCAGGCTGGTCTCAAACTCCTGACCTCAAGCAATCTACCTGCCTCGGCCTCCCAAAGTGCTGGGATTATAGGCATGCCACTGCACCGGGTCTTGTTCTTCTGTGACTTGTATCTTTCACTCAAGGATATGATTTTAAGATTTATTCATATTGCTATGAGTACAGATTTATGGCCCATTTGCTTTCTCTATCATATATTCCATTCTATGGATACACGATAAGTTGTTTATCCACTTAAAATCTGGATTGATTTTAAACAAGGATAAATTTCACCAACATGCTTCCTGCCTTGAGCCTCCACTGCTTCCTACTACAGTTGCAGTAAGTCAGACCTTTCCCAATGGTCCACCCTGTCTTTCTCCCATCTCATTTCATCCCAGTCCCCCTGATTCTCTGGCTTTCTCTGGGTTTCTTGAACACATCAAACCCACTTCTACCTTAGGACACTCCCAGGTGTCCCTCCCTGGACCACTCTACCCAGAAATTTGCATTTTTGGCCCTTTCTTTTTATTTAAATCTTCTCAAATTTCATTCATATCACCTCTGCAACCTTCCCTGAGCCCCACCGCCCAATCCAAATTACGACCACCTCCAGTCATTTGTTCCCATACCACTTGTCTTACTTTCCTCTGTGCACCTCTCCGTATCTGTATTTGCTTCCTGGTCTGTTGTCTGTCTCTCTCCCTAAACTATAGATCTGTGAGATCTCAAACCTGTCCTATCCACCACTCTATGCCCAACAGCTAGAATAACACCTGGCATGGACTGTATGGTTAGCATATATTTGTTGAATGAATAAATGAGTGAGTGAATGAAACGGTGAAAAAATGAATATCCTGAGAGTAGATTAGAGTGAACCAAAATTCAATTGCCATTCATTCCTTACACAGATTTTACCAAGTGCTTATTTTATGAAAGCCCCTGAGTTGGTACAGGCCCTAGGAAGACACGGTGTGCTCACTACAATGATTTCTTGATCAACAGACCTGGTCAGTAAGGGAGATCCCATGGAATGTGGGGAGCTGCCATGGCATTTATTGAAACGGGGTTTAAACTTCATCTCTAACAGCATGCTTTTCCCCTCTCCTATATTTTCAAGTAGGGTCGAGTGCGTGCTCCAGGGGTGACTAAGCCACCTATTATAGGCAAACCAGGAGGTGCTGGCAACCACACCAACCAGGCCTCTCCTGAGGCCACAGAGAGAGGCTCTCCCCGAGCCTGTCTGTTGATGTGTGCAGGATTCCACCAGTGGAGAGACTGTCCCCCAACTAACCCTGCCTCCAAGGAAACAAAACATCACGAGAGGCCCAAGACCAGTTTGGGGACTGGGAAAGAAAATGACAAAAAATAATTTGCCTTATTATTCACTTCACAAGCTTTCAGAGTCTCTTATTACACTATACTCCAGGAATGTGATTCCAAAATGTATCTAGTTTTATTGTGGACAAGTAACATTGGTAATTCCTTCTAGACAATCCACTTTTTAGACCTTAATTATTTCATCATCTGTACAGCCAGAAAATATACTCACTGAAACCTGTGCAGGAGAAAATTATGGCAAAGGATTTTAGGGTATCTCTCACACTCCCCCCTTTCTCAGCAGTGTTTTTCTTCTTGCTTAAAAAGTAATTCTTAACTATTAGGCTTTATTTATTTTGATGTTAACTTCAAAACCCAAACACCAAATTAGTATAACAAAGAAAAGCAAAGGGGACAAGTAGTTATAAAATATATTAACTCTGGGGGCTCTAGGGGAGAGGATGACTCAGGAGACTAGGCACAGAGAGCAACACCTCTCAAGTCTGAACCACAAGTGTGAGGCCAAATCTCCATGGACAGAAGCCACGTGGAGTAGTTGGATACATTAGGTAGGGGAGAGAGGCTTGTAGTGGAGCATTTACCTTGTGGATGAAGTAAGTTGGGTTCTAGTCTTCTCAGCACAACTTACACCATGCAGAACAGAGAGATGACTGGCAGCAAGGTCACCCTTACTAACAACTCATGCTGTGTCTGAGGCTCACAAAGGTAAATATCCATGGGCACCAGACAGACACTTCAGTGAGTCAGTTTGGCTGGGTTGAGACCATGCTGGATTGGAGAACTGTTGTCCCTCCAAAGGGTATGGGGTCACCAAGACCATTCATAGGCCCTGTATTTCTGGATTGTCAGAATTTCCAAGAAGTCAGAAATGCAGACATTTTCTGAAGAATCTCTAGTTCTGAATGTTGGCAGCACATCTGAATTCCTTTCAAAACATTCTGCAGCCCACACCAAGCATGTCTACAGGCTGAATTGGGCTTGGGAGCCATCTCTTGGCAACCTCTCGCCTGAGAGTGGAGGCCTCCGGGGCACTATGAATTTGGTCACAGATATCAGTGGCAACCCCTTTTTTAAGAAATATTTTTAAACATCTTCCTTCCCATCATAAGCTAAAATTTAAAGATAACATAACCTACCTATATACCTAATTCAAAAATTTAAATATAACGTTCTAGCTATAATGCAAAGGAAAAGTAAAGATCGGTACTTTAAACTAAAAATGTATGTATTTCAACGTGTAAATGCTGAGACACAACCACTCTGGAAAACATAGTGAGGCTGTCAGATGCTTGCCCTGTAGAACAAACTGCTGAGGATGTGACAGCAACAAATGCTGTGATACAATATGTTGGTTAGCAACTCAAGTATAATCATGAACAAATGTTTCGTTTACAAACCTCGACATCCAGTAGGATGTTTTTAAGACATGCAGGATGCAGGACAGTTCCCTGTAGCCTAGGACTGTCCCACAGGTCTGTCTTCATATTGCAGGCTGCTCCTGGCTGCTGATCCAGGAAATGTTCCCTGCAAAACCCCAAAGGTCCCTTAGAGGGTGGTGCCACCCCTGTTAAGAATCACTGACACAGACTGACCAAAGGGACCAATACACTTGGGTTGGTATCAGATGATACTCTAAGTCATCATTCTTCAGTCTGAAACGATTGCTAATTCTGATTATTCTTTGCTAGAGTTTGTTAAGGACATGCGGGCAAAAAGGCAAGTCCTACAGAGATGCAAAGCCTCATTCATGACCCTGAACAAAGTTTTCCATCATTTTGCTGACTCAAATTCTACTTCGAGGAAAGCCACAAAGATAGTACTGTGTCCATTTTTTTCAAGCTCTTTTCATTTCAGCACTTTCTGTTTTTATTGTACAAGAAAATATAAAGTGATATTGCTACCATATCACATGTGATAAATCAATTTTCTCAACTTGGCTCATGGTCTCTTCAGAGAAAGGCCCAAGTATTATATTATACTTTTTATGCCATTACCTGGTAGCGAACATGGGACTAAGAACAGTGAGGGTTCTTAATTAACACGTGACAGTCACATACTGGTGGAAATTTTCTGTCCATATCTATCCATCCATCTACACACACACACAAGCTCCCCCCAACACACACACACACACACACACACACACACACACACACACAGAGAGAGAGAGAGAGAGAGAGAGAGAGAGAGAGAGAGAAACCTGAAGCTTAGGGCTTCTATTTCTTGTCTCCCCAGCCCCACCCACAAGATATCTGAGCATTCCCTGGGGTTTATATGGGCACTGCTGGCCTGAGTGTCTTCTCCTATGAGCTGATCACCCTCACTATCACACCAGCCCTGAGTCTACGGCTGGCCCCTTCTCCACACTTTGTATAGACCCTGGTAGGGAATTCAGCACTGTTCTTGATTTCTGCAAAGCTTAAACAAACAAACAAACAAAAAACCCAAAAAGCATGCATACAGAGAATTTGTATCTATTGCAGATTTACTGAAGATCTGTAGCAATACAGGATGTTTACAACTCGGAGTTGCAAATAATGCATTTGAATGTGAGATCCCCATTGCTTGAAGGTTTTTTGACCACCCTGTCATGATACTTTACTCGCCTCTCTCCTTCCAGTCTCTCCCCATCTCTAGCGACCCCCAGAATCCTTTCACTTTGGTTTGAGAATAACTCCACTGTCTGTAGCCCCTGCCCCCATGCAAGACCCTGTCAGACTGCAAATCTCCACACATACTGTAAAATCTGCTCCAGGCCTCCCCATTCCTGGCCTCCCCATCAGGCTCAGCTAGGGGAATTAAGCCATCCCCTTCAAAAGGCAAAAGAAGCCAAAGCCAGCATTGGCTTTAAATAATCATTTTTCCCCACTATTTTAGAGGGCATTTGTCACTGAGGCACAATGTCTTGATCTCAAAAGATGAGAGAGTTTTCAGGTTTTTACTCTATTGTGAGATACTTACATGGTATGGTAGGTTCTCAAAACATAACAAATCGTCATCCAACTATTTGCTCTAGATAATAATTCCATGCTTGATTTGTGAACAGAATTTGTCAACCCGACCCTGTTGCCCCAGAAAGGAGGTGGCTGGCTGTGAGCCAGGCGTTGATATGCTGCACCTCAGACTCACCTTCATTAAAGAGTGTGGAGGAACTAAATGAGCCCAGTAAACTTGGGATGACAAGTCATCATGTGGTACAGTGGACAAAAAGGCTGACAGGCACTAAGTACATTCTGATAAATACCTGCGAAATTAAAATCACATTTTTCAGGACATAGTAAATTAAAGGTGTTTTTATAGCTCTATATTTATATTTTCAATTCCTGTTACTTCTTATAATGGACTTAAGTCTACCAAACTGAGAATGCAAGCTAGAATAAAATATAGAAAACACAAATATTAACATTTTCAGTGAAGTCACCAACTGAGATATTTTTTCCCCAAAATTTAGGCCCCAGTGCCATAAATTGATTCAGTCAGTATTGATCTTACATGTTTTTCTCATATTATTGAACCAGAAATGTATGAAACAACAAAATATGCTTTGAGCTAAGCCTAAAACAAGCTAATAGTTTATTTAGTTCAACTCATGGATTTCCATGTTAAGAACAAACAAAAACAAGCAACATTGAAATATTTTTCTTCTCTAGAGGAAAGTAAAGTAAATATTCATGTTTTTTCTTCACTTAAATTCTGTTATTCAGTGATTAAAGTGCCAAAAGAGAGAATAATTTCCCCTGGTCCGCAAAAGGTTGATTAATCATAACTCAAGTTTTATTTTCTCCCTACCCTTCTAAAAAAAGGAACAAAAGTGACAACTTTTTAAGTAACTCAAATGTAAGACCTATAGATATGCAAAATTAAAAATTTGAGGCAAAACCCCAAAGTAAACAGACACAATTTAAAGATCTAGACAGAATATAGCAAGAAATCTCTTCCAGCCCTGTGTTCCTTCTTAGTAGTACAAGAGATACTTTATATTTTCTTGGCTGTGTTTAAGCCATTCAAGCACTACTGCTATAACGTTTTTGTCACTTCATAACCTTTATTTCACAGTTTCAACTTTTAAAAGAACTTTATTCATCACCCCAACTCAAAAATGTGTAGGCACATTTTAAGTATGCTGCCACCAAGTGGCAGTCCTGCTACAGTCACCTGATCTAAATAATAAACACTTTGGCTTTGCCTGTCATTCAGAAGTAGATCTCTACTAACATCTTTCTCTTTAAAGACTTACTAGGCCTCTTTACTAACTTATTTTCCTACCATGGACACATCAAAAATAGCTACACTTGCAGTTACCTAATAATATATTTCCTTGTCCTCTACTATAAATTCCTTCAGAATGAAAATTCTAAGTAGAAAGAGAATTGTCTTCCATATGTGAGACACAAATAGCCAGGTTTAAATGAATCATCACAAAGATTATGTTTTATATCAACTTTTAAAGAAATGAACATCTAAAGTACAACTAAGTACCTTCTCCACAAATTCTTAGCTTTCTTTAAATTGCCTTGTCTGAATTGCTAAGCTTGGCACCAAAATCCCTTCTCAGCAATTTGTTGAAAACTTCTGAGTTTCTTTGAATTCAAATAGCCCCACGGGCCTTGCTAACACCCATATATTCTCTTCCTGTTCCACTAACAGATATTCTACGCACCTCATCCAGGCTAATGGAATGAATTCAGTGCTCAAAGCCTCTTCTTTTTTTTTTCATGTGACAATAGAGAGTACGCAAGCTTGCTTTTTTTTATTTCTCTACAACTACAACTAGCTAAGTTTTCACGTTATTCATTTTTGTCCCAACTTTCCTAATCCCCATACAGCCATAACCAATAAGGGCATCTGGCAGAACTTGCTAAAACTAATTTCTATAGAGGACTTAATTAGTTACATAAAGCTCTCATCTACCTTAGCAAAATATGGTTAGATCTCTCAGCCTTGTGAACTGTCTTAGTGTTATTTTCTTAAAACAAAAACTTCAAAAACTGTTTTCTGGAGGCATTTATATTCCTTAACCAGAGCAGATACCTTCTACAAAAAAAAAATAATAATAATAATTTTTTGAGCAGAGACTTAAATTGTTTCATGATAGAAGAGTTTTCCATATTGCTTTGGGATATATTTTACAATCCATTCAAACTCAAAACAACTATATGCTCAGCTGCTGGAAGAAAATGAAAACGGGATGACTTAAAAAGTAACATTAATAAATTGTCTACAGAGGTAATCTTTATCTAATATAAAATGTATAAATCTTTTCATTCCTCTTCTGCATTCTCCCCTTTCTCCACCACCTCGCCCTTCCTCCTCTACCTCCCTTTCCCCAGTCTCTCATCAACCTCTTCTTTCTGTTTAATCTTTTCTCAAAGCCCAACTTTGCCTGCAATTCTTTGGACTGGGCTCAATATCCAGCCGTGTTTCAGTCAGACTCCCAGTTGACAGCAGCTCACATATTCAGCACCCTTAAAACCCCTGCCTCTTCCCAGCAATTCCAGCCAGTCCCATTGACAGTCCTGCCCCATAAGAAAAACCCCAATTGAGACACAAATTTGTCTTTTTATTGCAAAGAAATAAAGGTTTGATTCGCCCACCAATAAAATCTTTACATTTTGTTCTCTCTCCCTCATTGCAATTTCCACAGATCTAGAAGCCAAGAAGACTGTTTCTGATACAAACTCAACCTCTCTGGAGTTTTTTTGCCTGTGAAGTTAGACAATCAGACTAATTGAACTGGAAAAAAACTTCCAGCTTAAAATTAATAGACACATCCTTAACAAAATGAATTCTAACAATGTCTAATTAAGAATAACAATATATAATAGAATATCATTTTTGGACTGCCTTTATGTACCAGGCACTACATAGTCTATATAATCTCAATAGCCATTAGTTCTATTGTGTAATCACCACATCAAAGCACTTTTTATTCATTATCTCACTTGGCCCTTCAACAGCATTGTGAGGCATGTACTATCATTATCCCCTTTTTTGCAAATGAGGGAACCAAGGCACAGAGAGATTTTAAAACTTGCTCAAGGTCACACAGCTAGTAAGTAATAGAGACAGAATATGAGCCCAGTCGGTCTGACTACAGTATGCAAAGTCTTAATCACTGCACTCTACTCAGAAAAAAACTGTAAAGGTGGTATTACCACCACCATCTTCTAAGTGAATAAACATTCACACCCTAAATTACCACCCAGGAACTATCATCAAGTCATTAACTGAGACCATGCATAAGTTCTCACTGTGGTTGGAGAGTGTCATATTCATGTATGAATTTATAGCTAAATGGAAATGTTAAGCTAAAAAAATGGAGTTGCCTTAACCAAATATGGTATCAACAGAATGTTTCACATAAATTAAGACCTTATAATGGAAATGGTATAAAAAATGTATCAGTTATGACATTCAATGTAAAATGGTCATTAGAATATTATTATATTTTTTACTTCTAGAAACTCTTTTTACTAATCTGTTTACTCTTTAGTAATATTTTATTCCATCTTATAAAAGATATTATTCTGTATTCTGTGGTGGATCTTTCCAAAATCTGAAGGTTTTTTAAGGGTCCTGTTGTTCTATCTGTTGTTTCTGCTGGCTCTTGCTAATGTCTTCTTTGTAAACTTTACTGAGTGATTTTTGACTGTAAACAGCTAATTACTCTCAGAATTTTACCTGTGAAAAATTTTGAGCCCTAGAATTAAGATAAAATTTTCAAATAATGATTTAAATTTGTTCTCTCAGTGAAAGGAAACATTACCACTACTGGAAATTTTTTTTTTAAATTTCATCAGTTTGATAGTTTTTAGGCCATTGAGGTGATATCAATTTGATCTATAAAGCTTCATGATAGATGGCTTATGGTTATCAATTTTCAAGGAAATTTTTTCCCTTATTAGTTCACTGTATGGTTTGAGATAGTTTTTTTGAGGTCCCCTTAGTGGGCTGAGAGGTTGTTAGTTTTATTTTTAATGTATCCTGGCACTGAGAGTAGAGCCTCATGGAGCTCCAGCTTTCCAGAGGGTCTTCTATTGGATTCCTGCTTCTGGTTGGTCATGAGCTTTGTCTTCCAAACCTTAAGTCCCATGAGGCCTCAAAAAGCTATGCTCAGTTTTACCCAGAAAAGTGACCTCATGTCAGTAACTGGACTTTACTACCTCTCTGGGCTCCTATTTTCACCCAATTTTTGGTCTGAGTATTCCTTACTTTCTTGTAAGCTCATGGAAAAATTATAGAAATATTTCTTAAAATTTTATTCTGCATATTTTGTTGTTTTCAGTGGAGGATCAGTTCAGGCATCTTGCCTACCATTTTACCATCTGGAAAAGTTATTTTATGTCATTGAAACACAGTTTGCATCTATACAAATGATGGATTCAAATTAGTGATAATATTAAGTTCATAACTTGTTATTAAGATTGAGTGAGATTAGCTATATGAAAAGCACTCTGAACATTGGGTGCTACAAAAACATTAGCCATGCATTTACTCATTCTTTTAGTCATTCACAAATGTTTATTAAATGCCTACCATGTGCTCAACACCATCCTAGGTGCAAAGTATACAGCAATGATAGAGAAGAGAGGGAAAGATGGGGTGAAGAAAAAGACAGATAGAAAGTAATAGTATATTTTAATCTTTTCAAGTTCCTGAGGCCCCACCTACACAGGGGAAAATAGAGCTATGCATTCTGATTAAACCCCATTGATTTCCCTTGGCCAAACAGGGCTTGGGTAGACAGCCTGAGAGCATCTGGGTGTTTTATGAATTAGCAAGTCTAAATCCGCAGTCAAAGGAACCTCCATGCTAGGGCTGAGGGTGCAGGTGCAGGGTGGGAGATTGTTGCTTTTCATCATAATTTTGAATTCTCTGATTTCTTGCTATGGGTATATATTGATTTATGACCAGTGGCTAATAAAATCTAATGAGTATGATGCACATATATAAGCAGAAAAGGCCTGGAGCCTGTGTTGGTCACTATCTCCTAGAGATTTCCTAGAACTGGGCATAAACCCTGAAATCTCCCTATGGATATTTGTGAATGAGTCAGTGGGCGAGCAACTTGAGGAATGAATGAAATCAAGTCATGTTGTGAGTGGCAACATAGGTAATGGTGAAGCTGGAAAATCACATAGTCCACAGGTTGCCTACATGGGAATTACAAAAACACTCTTCCTGTAGTAGCAAATATACCTGTGCCAGGGTAAAGACTTGGTGAATTGAGCTTGGGCTGAATTTCAGTTCCCACTAGTCCTCTAAGCTGAACCTCTTTAGGCAGCAAAAAACCTGCTCAACTGTACAAGGCAGCTCTGAGTTAAGAGTGAAGGTTTGAAACCAGATGCATGGGTTCAAATCCTATCTTCTCTTCTTACTAATAGTGTGACCTTGGACAAGTAATTAAACATCCAGTTTCCTTGTGAGCAAAGTGGAAATAAAGTACTTCTCCAGTAGACTTGTTATGAAATTCCAATGAGTGAATGCATATAATATAGCACTGAGAACATTGTTTTTAGATAGTACTTGGTCAATCAATGTTTGCTATCTTTCATATTCCTACCTCATTAACTTTGGGTACATTTGCAAAATATATTTCAGTTTGCACCATGACTTAACTGTAGTAAATACATGGGTTTTGTCTTCCAGTGGATAGCGCATTGAATGTGGAGTATGAAAACCCCTTTCCCAGTGACACTTCTTTCACACGTAAACTCAAAGCTAAGTGACTTGGAGCAGCTCACTCCACCTCCTTAAGTATCAAGTTTCTTCAGCTCTTAAACTGAAATCATAATGCCTCATAGTCTTGTCTGCAGTTTCAATGAGACAGTGTATAAACAAGGGTTTTCTTTTCATTTTAAAGCCCTATACAATCTGAAGATATTGGAGGTAATTGAAGAGCATAAAGCATAAATCCATTCCTACTCTTCTCCAGTAGCCATAAACATAGAAGGCATTCAGCACATATGTCTGAATGAATGAATGAATGAATGAATGAATGAATGAATGAATGAATAAATAAATAAATAAATAAATGTGTCAGTGAATGAGAGTTTAACAATGTTTTTCAAAAGGGGATATAGATTACCTGTATCAATATTATCTGGAGAACGTGTTAAAAAATTCCCTTGGGGGAGGGCTAGACCAGAGGTTCTCAATCTTCACTGCACACTGCACTCACTAAGGAGCTTTAAAAAACGGCCTGTATCCCACCCCCAGAGACTAGAATGAAATTTGTCTGGGGTGTGGTTCATGCTCTAGGATTTTTAAAGCTCCCTTGGCTGATTTAAATGTGCAGCCAAGGTTGACAATCACTGCTATAGTTTACTGAGCCTGATGGGTAAGGCAGACACTAACATTTGGCAACTCAGAAGTCATTTCCCATTCCTTCTTCCTTACTACTTCCCTCCATGAAGCCTGGAAAGAGAAAGGACTCATTTCCTCAACCTTCACTGAAGGCAGGGTGACTGTGTGCCCAGGTCTGGACTGAGGGTTGGGACCTTCAGTGTGGGAGGTGGAGGCTCCTTCCTGCTTTTACTCTTCTGATCATAGTGCCTCCTCTTCCTTGATGCCCTCCTGCCTTGAACACTACTGTATGGCTGGACCTGCCACAGACCATAAGAGAAAGGCCAACCAAGTGGACCTCAGAGATATCATCCTTGACACTGTAGAGCCTCTGAATCAACTTCAGCAGTCACTCACCTCTGACCTTCTTGTTATGTGAGAAAATCAAACTCCTAATTTGTTTAAGCCACTGAAATCCAGCTTTCTGTTGCATGCAACTGAACACAATCCTAACTGACAGAAGAAGATCCTGTGTATTTTCTTCTGCTGCAATCTTCAGAAATGATGCCAATATATTAAATACTTTCATGTAAACGTGACTACAAGTTTATTTACAGAGTGAGGAGTTTGCCTGAGAAGGAATCTGAAGAGTGGCTTAGTTGAAGGTGTGGACTCCTGTAATTAAAAACACTCAGAGATTGTCTTAACTGTAGAAATACCCATGACGGAAGAGGGACTTTCATCAAATGATTTCCTGGACATTTTTCTCTCTTAATTTTTCCTTTACAGAATTGCAAGGCTTTTAGTTTCTCTTTGTGAGTACCTGTTTCCCCTTTGACTTTCTCCACCATATTTTGACATAGCACAGAAGCCCTCACCAGAAGCTGAACAGATGCCAGCATCATGGTTCTTGTATAGCCTGCAGAACTATGAACTAAATAAACCTCTTTTCTTTATGAATTACCCAGCTGCAGGTATTCTTTTACAGCAACACAAACTAACACATCTGGTGATTGTAATGAGTGTCCACTGCCTTTTTATCCCATCTCACACCATACTTGTTTGGGAATTCCTGTATTCATCATACTATGAGGTCCTTGAGGATAAGAACAGTATCTGACACTTGTTTCTAATATGCACATGGCTTTACATCACCTTGAGTTTTGTGAAATGAGTGTTCTATCAAGATGTGTGGATTGTTTGATTACTTGATCGATTGCAAATGGTAAGAAATGGCCTCTGCAGTATTCAATAATTAATATTCATTCTGCTTCTATTCCTAGTCCCTATACTCATAGTATGCCTGTTAGCTACAAATTTTAAAATGTCTCACTAATCCACATGTGAGAATGTAACCACAGATACTCAAAATCAATAAGAGGTGCCATACACGTTAGCCCAATGGATGACCTCCTGCTTTTCCTAGTGCAGCAAATCAAGGGCACCCTCACCAATCCTAATGTCATATACTTTGGAAACCCTGGGGCCAATCCAGAGGTACTGCCAGTATGAACATCCAACCTCCATGGAGGTTTTCAGCTACCTCAAAGGCTGCTCTGATGTTCTTCAAAAATATTTCCAACAAGGCTGAATTGAAATTGCTTTGACTCTTACATTGAAACAGGTGCCATCCAGCAGGTAACAAAACCAGCAAACAATAGCATGTCACTGGGGTCAATCCTAGCAATTAGGTAAAATAATATGGAAGTCCAGATGGTATATTCTATAATCGTGAAATTGTATAAAGGCTTTTGCATGCTGAAAAATCCCTTCACTCTTGAATTGCCAAGGAATCTGTTGTAGCAGTTCCTTAAACTGTAGTGTGTTGCTAATTAATGGCAACCAGGCATTCACAGTACATAGTGATTGATTTGTCATATTGGTTTTAGTTACTCATTAGGGCTTTGAGGACAAAAACAGTAAGACAGATAAGTTTTGATTAACTGGGAGACACTGGCAAGGGCAATAGGGCTAATTATGCCAGGGAAGGTTCTGGTTGGTTAGGACATAAAAATGCTGAAAACCAGAAAGGGCTGAAAGAGGGGAAGGGAAAGTGCCAAAAAGAAGTGATTTAAGAATCGAAGGGGACATACACTGACTCTGGGTATCATCGTTCTGAAAAGCACTGGGAACATGGATGTACTATGTTTGGGATTATGAAAGTAATGTTTACGAAGTTATATAAATATAATTTCTAGGATCTAAAAGAGACCATCCAATGTAAAGCTCCCGAAACTCACACACACAGACCATCCACTACACACAGACCATCCACTACAGATGGCAGTCACCCAGTGGACACATCTGCTTCACTCCAAACATCAGCCAGCATTCACTCCACTGGACCACTGAGACACTCTTAGTGTAATGGGTTCTCTCAAAGTTAAACTGCTCATTAGTGGACCCATACCAACAGTTCCACTCTCATGGGCTGATCTCTCATCACTGGGGCTATTTATGCAGGGACAAACTATTTCTTCAGTATGGACTTTTTAAAAATAAGAAATTCTTGAAAGCCCAATGAAATAAAGAAAGTGGGAAAAAGAGAAAGAGGAGAGACAAAACCAGAAACTGGGCAAAAGGAAAGGAAAGATAGCAGGAAGGGAGAGAGAAGAGAGGAAGGAAGGGAGGAGGGAAGGAAGAAAGGGAAGAGGGAAGAAAGGGAGAAGGGAGGGAAGGAAGGGAGGAGGGAAGGAAGGGAAGAGAGAAGGGATGAGGGAAGGAAGGAAGGGAGGAGGGAAGGAAGGAAGAAGGAAGGGAGGAGAAGGGGAAGGAAAGAGAAGGGAAGGGAAGGGAGGAGAAGGGGAAGGGAGGAGAAGGAGAAGGGAAGGAAAGGGAAGGGAAGGGAAAGGAAGGGAAGGGAAAGGAGGGAAGGAAGGAAGGGAGGGAAGGGAAGAGAGGAGAAGGGAGGGGAGGGGAGGGGAGGGAAAGGAAAGGAAGGGAAAGGAAAGGAAGGGAAGGGAAGGGAAGGGAAGGGAAGGGAAGGGAAAGCTGTGGTGTTCATTTTATCTAGAAGCCATCATTCACATGGACACACAATGACACAGTCCCATGAACAGGCTTTAGGGAAGGGAGGGAAGGAAGGGAAGAGAAGGGAGGGAAAGGGGAAAGGGAAGGAGAAGGGAAAGAGAGGAGGAAGGAAAGGAGGAGAGAAGGGAAGGACAGGAGAAGTGAAGGGAAAGGAAGGAAGGGAAGGAGAGGAGGGAGGAAAGGAGGAGGGAAGGAAGGAAGGAGAGGAAGGAAGAGAGGAGGGAAGAAATGAAAGGAGGAAGGGGAGAAACAAAAGGAAAAAAGAATTCCAATTCTTTGGTCATAGTGTTCATATGATCTTGGAAGTCTCCATCGGGAAGGTGTGGCCTGAGGTGAGCAGAAATTGATAGCAAGAGCCAAGAAGCAGAAAGACGCTCAGGGACACAGTCCTTCTCATGGCCACTCTAAGGCCCTAGCCTTGAATGGCTTCCTCAAATCCAAATCGTGTCTCTCCAAGTGTTTAATTAGTTTCTTGAGCTGCTGCCAGAGCACTACCTCTGTCTGCAAGGTCTTTAGAGTGGATGTGGTTCAGTCTGCCTGGGGTGCTGGAAATTAACACAATTCTAACAGTAGTCCACGTTTTAGCATAAACCAGAATTATCTGTGAATTCTGACTTCCCTGTCAAAGCAGGATCCTGTGTAAAATACTAAATTTATGTGGCTATGTCAGATCTCTTCCAAAGAAAGACAGAGTAAGTGAAGAATTCTGCAAATATAGAAACATGGAACCTCTGAAGGTCCTTTCTGTGGGGAAAATCTCCTGGGGGATGAGGAAGAACTGAGTCTTTAAAATTACCTTTATTTATGTATATACAAGGAGTTCTAACTGGACTAATCTTTAATTGTATGAATTTCTACAACTCTTGTCCTTAAAACATTTCCTTCATGTTCTACTACAGTCATGATTGAGCATATATATTATAAAGTATGAGGCCTAGAAATTAACAATAAAATTGAGAAAATGAATTGTGGTGCTCATTTTATCTAGAAGCCATCATCCACATGGACACACAATGACACAGTCCCATGAACAGGCTTTAGGGTCATTAGAGGGCATCAAAGTCCAGGCTCTGTAGTCCACCAGCTGTGTGATAAAGAGAAAGTCCTATAAGATGGCTAAACTTCAGTCCCTCTTCTGTGCGGTGAGAACTACCTTCTAGGGCTGTTCTAGGGATTCAACCATCTAAATGATGCTTATTATGATTGTGTGACTGTTAAGTTTAGTGTTTCAACTTGACTGGGCTAAGGGATGCCTAGATAGCTGGTAAAACATTATTTCTAAATATACCTGTGCGAGTGATTGGAAGAAATTAACATTTTAATCAGCAGACAGAGTAAAGAACATTCCTTTCACCAGTATGGGTGGGCATCATCTGATCCAGTGAGGACCTGACTGAACAGGACCTGACTAGTCAAGAGAAAGGGTGAATTTGCTTTCCCTGCTTGAGCTGGGATATCCATCTCCTCCTGCCCTCAGATATCGGCATTACTGCTTCTCAGGTTTTTGAGACTCAGCTAAGACTGAATGACACCACCAGTTTTCTTGGTTTTCCAGCTTGCAGACAGCAAACTGTGAGGTTTCTCAGCCTCCATAACTGCATGAGCCAATTCTTACAATAAATCTCTTCTAATATGTATCTCTCTATATCCCATTGATTCTGTTTCTCTGAAGAACACTGACTAATACAGACAGTGACCACGGGTCTTGCCAGGTGCTGGAAGCCCCTGCAATACACTGAGCCACGAGTCAGATAGCCTAGTTTATGCCCGACCACGTGGCCTTCATTTTCTCTAGTTCCCCATCTGTGAAATAAAAGTCTGACCAGCTGATGCTGTGCTAGCTAACTAGAAACACAGTGATTCTTCTGAAAATAGTTTTTTTTTTTTTCTTTTCAAGATGTTGGGGAAAACAGCGGTAGCTATAAAGAGGTCATGTGAGAGAAGTGACACCTCTTGGAAGCTCGAATAAAGATGATCTTCATGGTCTTCCTCAAGGCACAATTAGACATGAGTTAGATACTCATAAACTTTGCTCCCAGAAAGAAGCACTTCCAAAATGTTACCCTATGTCCACCTTCTTCTGCTGGGGCCTTGATAAATTTTTCTCTCCTGCATCCCTCCCTCCCCCAGGTTAGCAGCTGCTAAAAATTTTATACACCTCATTTGACCCCTCCATTCCCTCATCCCCATCTCCCAACCCCATCTCAATGAGCCAGAAGCTTCTGCAGAACTGGTTTAGTGAAATT
This sequence comes from Macaca fascicularis, assembly GCF_037993035.2. Taxonomy (NCBI): domain Eukaryota; kingdom Metazoa; phylum Chordata; class Mammalia; order Primates; family Cercopithecidae; genus Macaca; species Macaca fascicularis. The sequence continues at coordinate 55,864,541 of NC_088387.1, forward strand.
ATTGGGTGGGGAAGTTCATTCTATCAACACAAAATAGTTCACTGAAACCACTCCAGTCTAGCATTAGGTGGGAGGCAAAGGCTCATAATAAAAGAACGTGATTTGGATGGAATTTCAAGACAGACACAAGCATCATATTTCTCAATGATGAGAAAGGGATGAAGTCAGAATCCCACTGGGTGGGGCAATGTGAGGAGGGAGGAACAGAGCTACTTAGTTCCAAGGCTAAGAGCTCTCAAAAAGCTGATATAAGTGTGTCTACCCTGAAAGTAGACTCTTTAAACTTGAAGGGTAGATGTTTACCAAGCAAAGATCAGAGCCTGAAGTTAAGGTCTCTCTACAGAAAATCCACAAGGGGTAAATAAGTCAGAGTGACAATTTTTAGAGAGTTCAAAAAAACTGTAATGAAAGTGTCTCTTGATATGTATTCTTGCTGTGTTGCAATCTTCCCAACCATATTAAAAATGACAAATCAAGTACTTTTAACTTGTAACAGGGTTGCAAGTTAATCAGTCCAAAACCCTGCCTCCTTGTAGGCAAAGTTTCCTCCCTCGTTTCCCCCATGAAAAATTTAGACCCTGAAACATTAAGCTAAAGATGCATGGTCACACCTATAGTTTGCAGTACATAGCAGACGGAAGTGAAGTGTATTAGGGTTGATGTCTCATAAGGGCACTTAAGTCCTGGTGAGGTCTTGGAATAATTTTTATAATCATCTGAAAGAATTAGTGTCAGTTTAGATCTTCCAGGGACTAGCCTAGATCAGTGCTTCTCAAACTTGAGCATGCATCAGGATCACCTAAAGAATCTGTGAAAACACAGATGGCTGGGCTCAACCCCAGAGATTCTGACTCAGTAGATCTGGGGGGCCTGAGAATGCATTCCTAAGAAGTCCTGTGGTGATGCTGACTCTACAGGTCTGGGATTGGCCTAGATAATTTGGTGGGGAGGGGCGGGGGGTCAGTCTGATTCACTAGAACATTTCTTGGAGCCTGATTTTTATAACTAGTAGGCAGTGTCTGTCCAATTTACTCCACTCAACTTCCCACACAAGTTGAGAAAAGTAGTTTCAATCTTTGACACAGAATGATGTTCCATGGCATGAGGGGGTAAGCAATTCAAACACATGAGCAAAAGCTAGAAAATGATGCATGTGTGTATCTACTTTCAGAACTCCAAAAACTTACAAATAGGCTTTGCCTCAACTCTGGGTTGAATTCAAGATGTGAGGCCTAGAGTAAGTACTATTTATATATTGGAAATAATACATGGGTTCTGTAAATGCTTGCCTTTTTCCTTCCTTCCTTCCTTCCCTCCTTCCTTCCTTTCTTCCTTCTTTCCTTTCCTCTTTCCTTCCTTCCTTCCTTCCCTCCTTCCTTCCTTTCTTCCTTCTTTCCTTTCCTCTTTCCTTCCTTCCTTCCTTTCTTCTTTGCTTCTTTCCTTCCTTTCCTCCTTCCTTTCTTCTCTCCTTCCTTCCTTCTTTCCTTCCTTCTTTGCTTCCTTCCTTTCCTTCTTCCTTCCTTCATCCTTCTTTCTCTCATCCTTGTTTCTTTTCTTCTTTTCTTCTAAAAATTACTGAGTCAAAAATAAATTTTAAAAATTAAGCTAACAAAGCACAAGTTGGAACTCATCTCAAAGCTATTTATCCTGAAGGCCACCATTCTGTTTTTCCTAAGTTTTTTCCTAATGAGAAAAAAATGACAGTCCATCTTGGAGACCTTCCCAGCATCCTTTACAAGCGGTAAATTCCCATGGCTCAGTCTCCATCCTACTTGAAGTAGGACTTTAGGGTCTGGCCAGCACAAAGACAAGGATAGCCATGAAAGTCAGAGGTGGGGGAAGTCATCCATCTCACTATCAATGGCACGTATCACTCTGATGTTTCAAGCCCTATACACACATATCATTTTGCGTGATTTATGGCCCTAATTAGATCCCAGTGGCAGTATTTCATCAGAACAATGCATATCCTAATCACCTTTTCTTCATACAAATGATTTCCTTAACTTTGCATGCATAACTTAACAGCTTTTATTTTAAAAACTCATGTTAACAGCTTTCCTGTGGTAACCAGTAGGGGTGCTATGATAAGAATCTAATTTGCTGTAAAAATGACTCATTTGTCAAATAAGCATTAAAATAATTGTTCCCCTTTTGACTGTTACCCTGCTGTTTCCAGTCATTTTCCAAAACTAAATTATTTACTCATTTGAAAGTTCAGCTGTGCATATTTTAATTGATATTCCCTCATAGGACTCATATTGTTAATGACAATAATTAACCCGAAAAGGCTGCTAAATAATTATGCTGGAAAGATATGAAGTATTTGCACAGAAAGTAAAATCAGCGTTTGAAAAACTATCAAAATGTAAAACTTTCATATTTTATGGCAAAGCATGGTAATAGTTCATAATCAAATTAAAGAGAGAAAGGGAAAATGTAGATTATATGATTTGATGCAGAGTACTTTATGTTTTCAATATAGAAAAGTAGTCTAGCTAACAAGATTACTCTGTCATCTCAGTAAGCTCCCAATATTACTATTGTAGCTAGCAATATAAATTGTTCTGCAGCACTTAGCATGGTTTAGAATTGGAGCAAACTAGCTCTTAATAATACCTAACACATATTTGCTGCATCTCTGCTAGATAAATCTCCCCTGTGATGGACTCAACAAGCTCCACCCACACCTAACAGAGACACAAACAGTAGACAGACTGTAACCCTTCCCCAAGAAATGCAGCTGTCTCTTAATGTGTTAAGAAGTTCTCAACAGAAGTGGCAACTCCTTACTCTCTGGGACACAATAAGAGTAGGAATCAGAAGAAGAACCATTTGTTTCTGGAAGCTTGTCAAATTAAACAAAGAAGAGAGAACAGAGGGTCTTAGGCTTATTAATATGGGGTCTTCTCTTGCCAGCGTACCAGGCTTCTGGTCTCTAGAATCCATCAAGGCTAATATGCCAATGGAGATAGTTGGAGACCATTTACCTAAGTGGACAGTTAGGACTGTTATACTCACAGAGGTCTTGACATGGGGTTCAAGACCTGGTTATGCATGTCACATAAATGCTTCTGAACTAAAACAGGAAGCAACTTTATAAAGCACAGAAATGATAGAACTTCAGTTAAGGTCTCCATTGCTATATTGATGCATGCCTCTAATATGGCAAGAGCAGGTAACTGAACATCAAGAAATGCCTCTGTCATTGCGTCAGCTCCCTTTATTTCTGCCTTACTGGTAGCATAATAATGTTGTAATAAAAGTGATAATTAGCACTTTTTTATTTTTATTGTTCTATTTATTTTTCTCACAGGTGCAAAGACTAATGCTAATAGGAGGCAGAAGAGTAACTTATGAACACATGGCCTTGCCCTACTTCCACAAATATCTCCTGCAAGCACTGAATACATGGGATAAATGGATGAGTAAGTATGGTCCTAATTATGCTTGTCATTAAAATAATGCACCTTGCATAAAGAATAAGATTTGATTTTAATACATATATAGATTGTTCATTAATTATTACCTATATTATTTCTTTGTCATCTATTATAGAAACATGAATTTAGCAGCTATTCTGTGTTTAATACCAGCAATATAGTGGCCAACAGGGTAGACAGATGCTCTACTCTCAATTTGCTTACATTCTGGCAGTTAAACCAGTAATTTTTTTCTGGTCAAGATGATACAGAGTGAGAACACTTTGATGTAATCCCTCTCTCCAAATCTTCAGAAATCATCCAAAGACATAACTGAGCTCAGTAGTAAGATAAACATTCTTGGGCCAGAAATACAAAGTGGTGGGCTTGACTACAGCAACTGGCCAACAGGGTTCCAGGTCTGGAAGCAAGCATCGGAGCCAGGAACCCAGCTCCATATCAAATGAGAGGTTGAGACTGAAAGTAGGGGAGGGAGACTACTGCCATATTGTGCCTAGCATTAGGGATATGAGCACATGGAGCTAGGTAGAGATAATAATCAGCTTCACAAACAAGAAAGGAACTAAGCCATCCATCCACTGGCTTAGTGCCTGGCTCTGCCACATTCTTAATATTATCTTAAGGAGAAGACTAAAATGCTGTTATTACAAGATCTGATCCTAAACTTAGGGCAGAGGGAGGAAAGGGTAAGGCGGAGGCCACAAACCCACTAGACAAGGAGAGGTGATCACTAAGGGAGAGAAGTGGTGTGTGTGTGTGTGTGTGTGTGTGTCTGTCTGTGTGTGTGTGTGTGTGTGTGTGTCTGTGGTGTGGAGGGGAGGGGAAGGAGCCCACTCAAAATGAGCTTCTATAACAAAATTCCAAAATATGTGAGATAATCCAGTGTAAAAAAATGTAGCTAAAAATTAGCAATAGGAGTATGAATTCCTGCCAGATAAAATTAATTTTATAGAACAGCATAACAAAGACTTTAAAATAAGTATATTTAAATTACTCAATTAAAAATAAAGTCATAGTCTTTATTTAAGAGAAAAAAGGTTGGGCATTGTGGCTCATGACTATAATCCTAGCACTCTGGGAGGCCAAGGCAGGTAGATTGCTTGAGCCCAGGAATTTGAGACCAGCCTAGGCAACATCTCTACAAAAAATACAAAACTTAGCTGGGCATGGTGGTGTGTGCCTGTAGTCCCAGCTGCTTGAGAGGCTGAGGTGGGAGGATCGCCTGAGTCCGGGAGGTTTAGGCTGCAGTAAGCTGGAATCATGCTACTGCATTCCAGCCTGGGTGACAAAGCAAGACTCTGTCTCAAAAATGCACACACACAAAAAAAAATCAGAAACAAGAAACTATGAAACAAGAACAGGCAGAAATAATATAAGATTATGTAAGTCTGCAAAAGAACCAATTAGAAATCTTGGAAATGAAAAATAAAGTCACAGAAATTACAAAAGAAACTTGTAAGGCAAGTTAAAATCTAGACTGGAAAAGATCAAGAGTAGAATTCTGGAACTGGAAGATATTATTGAGGAATTCATCCACAACAAAGCCCAGAGAAATCCAGGGAACAATAGGAGAGAATAGCTAAGAGATACAGGTTATAGATTGAGATGTTCTAACGCTGGGATTAGTGAATTATGACTCACAGGCCAAACAGCCCTCTGCCTGGTTTTGTACAGCCTATGAGCTAAGTGGTTTTTACAGTTTATAATGGTTGGAAAAAATCAAAAGAATAATATGTTATGACACATGAAAACTATATGAAAATTCAATTTTGGTATTCATAAATAAAACTTTATTCTCATAGTGATTACCATAAATAAAATGACCACATCGGTCTGCTTTAAACAAACACATTGGTCTGTTTACATATTGTTTATCACTACTTTTTTTTTTTTGGTTTTAAGGAGCAGAGACTTTAAATAGGCAAGAAAAAAGGGAGAAGAAGGAAGAAGAAGCTCCCCTGTAGAGAGACGGGGGCAGCGGGGAGGGTTCAAAGCTGAGAGAGTAGACCTATTGCTACTTTTAAACTACAATGGTAGGGTTGAATGGTTGCTACAAGAACTAAATGGGCGACACAGCCTATTTATCCAGTCCTTTACAGAAATGTTTTTAGATCTCTGCCCCAATATCCCAGTTTCAGAAAAGAGGAAGGAAATGGCATAGAAGCTAAATGTGAAGAGACAATCACTAAGAACTTTCCTGAATTAAAGAAAGACTTGGTGAGAGAGATTTAATACTCTGCAGCTCCTTAACTGTTCCTTATTTTAAGAATATTGATGGGACATTTGTTGGACCACCACTGAGTTTTATAATCTAAGGTTCCTGGTCAATTGTACTATATCACTGAACTGACCCATTAATTAGACAACTCGTCAATCCAGTCAACCATCTGTTGTTGGTCCACTGAAATGGTAGTTTAATTCTCCTCAATGGCATCCAGAAACTCAAACCTTATAAATCTCAAAAAGTCTCCAGGCTTCTATTCATCCTTCTCATTAAATTTCTGCCCCTTCCTGAGACACTGCCCCATGAGTTACCTTGCTCAGTCAATACTTTCTTCCAGGCATGTCCTTTCCATGGTTCTTTATGCTGCTATCTTTCAAGTTTCAATCTTTCCAGATGTAGCTAACACATTATCTTATTCATTCAGTCTTAATCCTGCAAATATTTATTGAGTGTCAGCCATGGAGTAAGTGCTCTTCTATACGCTAGGGAGATAAAGGAAAATAAGTAACAGCCCCTGCCTTCAAGGATCTTACTGTATTTGAAAGACAAGCAGGCAAAGAAAATACACAAAAAGTGCTGAAAGAAGAGGAGGAGCAGATGAAGTGCACATAATATTTGGTGGCTTGATGCAGTCAAGAAAGGTTTCTTGAGAAAGTGAGATCCTAGTTGAAACATCAAAGATAAGTAGGAGTTAACTGCACACAGGTGGTGAGGAAAAGAAGAGAGAATACTAGGCAGAAGGTATATTATATGCAATGGCCAGGAGGTAAGAGCATATGAAGAATTTCAAAAGCTGGGCAGTTAGAAAGTAGAGGCTGTGGTACAGGTAGTGAGTTAGTCATAAATGAATCTGGAAGGGCAAACAGGAGCTAGATCACTAAGAACCATTTTAGATCTGGAGTATTGGGCAGGGAGCAATGTGGTCATATTTGAACTTTAGAAAGATTTCCCTCAGCAGAGAGGAGGCTGGCTTGGTAGGGGCAAGATAGGCATGAATGCAGGCAGATAAGTCTATTTGGAAGGTAGAGAGATACTATTTTACGCCTTCTATTTTCTCTGGGAAGTCAGACACAATGCCATCTACTAAGAGGAAGGAGAAGATTGTTGGCTAGGTGGAGGATCTTTGTCATAGTTGTCATGAAAAATAGGATAAAGAGATACACAGCTGATTAGGAAAACATAAAGAACTGCCAAGCACACTGAGATTGTAGACCTTGAATTTTTAGCAGCCCATTTACTCAGCAGTCTGGCATGGAGATGACAGATAGTGAGAATCCACAGTTGCGAGTTTTACTCAGCCTATGTGATCAAAGAATATTGAACCCAAGGAGTGGAGAGGCTTGCAACAGAGTGGTTTTAAATGGACCATGAGACTAGGATGATTAGGGAAGAAAGTGAAGATAAGAGAAACTAGAGACCTGGAGGACTGTAAAATGCTAAGCCACCTGAATAACAAGGACTCTGAGAGACCCAGAAGGAGAGGAAGACATGGTTAGATTATAACATGGCAGTGGTTTCATCAGCAAAACAGTAGTAGGTGACACCAAGGTCAGAGATAGCCATGGGAATAGATACATAAAACCAAGAAGAAGCCTTCAGTGAAACAGAAAGAATCATGCAGAAGGTGAAACATTACAACAAGGAGAGGCAGAGGGCAGTTTAATTGAATGGCATAATTGTCAGAGAAGAAAAGGCACTTTTGGCCGGGCGCGGTGGCTCAAGCCTGTAATCCCAGCACTTTGGGAGGCCGAGGCGGGTGGATCACGAGGTCAGGAGATCGAGACCATCCTGACTAACACGGTGAAACCCCATCTCTACTAAAAATACAAAAAAAAAAACTAGCCGGGCGTGGTGGCGGGCACCTGTAGTCTCAGCTACTTGGGAGGCTGAGGCGGGAGAATGGCGTGAACCCGGGAGGCGGAGCTTGCAGTGAGCCGAGATCACGCCACTGCACTCCAGCCTTGGAGACACAGCGAGACTCCGTCTCAAAAAAAAAAAAAAGAAAAGGCACTTTTGTATATAAAATGATAATGGAAGTGTCATCGTCAAAGTACCTCCCAGACCAGAGTCCTGTTATGTGAGGGTGGTGGAAACTAGCTGCAGAAAGCCATGTGTTCAGGGGAAACCTGGGTTTTTTAGCTGGATTAGAAAGTGGATACCAGTTTAGGGAAGAGATTGAGAATATAAAAGAAAGAACTTATCCCCAAAGGGGGATTCTAGAAGACAAAGTGGAAAGGTTTTGGAGAGTGGGAATTCTGGAGAGGATGAGTCAATTCAGTTTCTATCACTTATTCATTCAACATGCAGTTGTGAATTCTAGCCCTTGGCATACATGTAGTTGGTGCTAAGGACTTATAAATGGAGAAGACATGGACTCTCTCCCTGAGGCATTCTTCATTCATTCATCATAGGCCATATTGGAGTTCTTTCAGAGTAATCTCCCCATGACATCATGGTGGAAGCAAAGACTACTGGGAGACTTCCAAGAAGAGATCATGGTTCACTGTCAGGTTCCCAAGCAAAGACATGAGATGGTGAAGGTGTTAACTTCACATGAGTATCCTACAATGATTCTATTGCCATCCAAGAAACAAGGTAGCACAACCTGCTGCTGACTCCATACAAATGCAAGAGGATTGAGGAAACCCCACACCAGGTGTTCCCCACTTCCATCTCCACCAAATGCTTTCTTTGAGGTGCCAGCATGGAACAGTGAACAAAGGGAACAAACATGAACTTCACGATCACAGGGATAACTGTGCTCTGTTTGTGTGATTATCTCCTCCACCAGATTAAAAGCACCTCAGAAATAGGTGTCCTGCCTTCTTTCTCTGTACCTAACAGCGCACTGAGCACAGCATCTGGTACATAGTAGATAGTCAATAAAAATGTGTTGAGCTGAAATGAACTGAACCACACAACTGACATTTGCATGATATTTAACAGTTGACCAAGCAGCTTCACATTAAATATTCCAGGGTTATACAAACTTTGCAAAGTAATCATTTGCATAGCTCTACTTCCTTGAATGCTCTCTACCTGTTAGAATCAGCATAATTATTTTCTTCACTTTACATATGCAAAAAGTGAGGTTCAAAAATTAAGCAACTTGCTCTGGGTTATACAATTAGCCACCCATGGAGATAGAACTAGAATCCATAGAATCCTGGATAGTTTCTGTCACAAAATGCTGTAGCCCAGAGGAAGTTAATTCCTTGGTGGTCAGTGAGTGTGAAAAAGAAGAGAAGTAATGACATTATGTAGAATAGTAGTATTGATACAATTGTACTATATACAATAGTGTTGATACTATTACACTATAATAGTATAATGATATTACATAGTATAATAGTATTGATAGTACAGTAATGATAATATACTATTAATAATTATAATCATTTACTACACCTCTATTCTCTGCAGATTTTACCTATACAATCTCTAATATAAAAACATGTAGAATACCTATTATTATTCAATTTTACACAAGAAGAAACTGAGAATCAGAGAGCCTAATTAATTTATCCAAGTTCCCAGAGCAAGAAAGAGGTACACTGCAGCTCCAAACCCAGGTCTGAATTCTTTCTCCCATTCTATTCTGCCTCACAAATCATCCCAAATCAGTCCCTGGATGTTCTCTTGCATAAATTTTCAACCCTAAGTATTCTGAAATTTATAGCCAGAAAGAATTTCGGCAGTTATTTTTTTTCTTTTTTTTTTTTTTTTACACCAGTGCTGAGAGTCAACCAGCTACACTTAACTGACTACTATTCATTATTGCTTGGGGAATAAACAAGGAGGTGAACAGAAAAAAGAGACGATCATTAATTCTTTCTTTCTTTCATTCATCAAATATTTAGTGAGTGCTCACCATATGCTGGTCACTGTTCTGGGCATTAAGGATGAAGAATGAAATAAAATAGAAAAAAATCTCAGTCCTCATGGAACGCCTATTCCAGCCAGTCACTGTCCTCAGTGGTCCTTACTCTTGTTACAGGTACCCTCCCCCTACCACCCCCACATCCTCAACACACACACACTCATATAGAGCCTTTCCCACCTCCGCAAATGGCAATCATGGTCTGTGGCCCCCAGGTTCTGAAGAGAGACAGGCTGCCCTGTAAACAGAGCATCCACAAATGATATCCAGGGACTGGATTTTTATAGGGCCTAGAAAATTGTACCCCCACAGCTATTTGAGAGAACCTGCAGCCACCATTTCCATTAGTCACGTGAATGTAGAGATAAGGGAAGAAAGCAGATGGCAGGCAAGCTTCAAAATACCATAGCTGAACCACACATGCTCAAAAAATGAGCTGCTCTACCAGACCTCAGCTTAAAGCTACCAAGCTGAATCTAAGGGTTATGTTGAGATGTTGCCTTGCAACCTCAGCTCTCAGAAACGGTTGTGTTTCCTTTTAATGTTGTCTACCCCGCCTCCCACGTGGGCAGAGCTTCTCATTGCCAAGCCTATTTTTATGGTTCGTCTCCAAAACAAGTGCAAAATAGTGTTGGTCTCAGATGAGTCCTCCCTCTCGCTGGCCACTAGAACACCATCTGCAAGTTGAGTGGGAACAGTAAACACTGCAGGTTAAGTAACTTATTACTAATATTTTCCTTGAGCTCTGAAACTTTTTAAACAAACAACAACAACAATTGTATCATAATAACCTTCCAGAGGTTAACAGCCGGCAGGTGGTCCAGCTCAGTTGAAATGCAAACCAGACAGCTGTTTGATTATAAACTGTGGATTCTTATGGTGATCTTGGGAAAACTTCTTGCTGAAAAAGGGTCTTCTCTTAAAAATCCCTAATGAAACAACACATAAATGTCAAAATGACAAAAATAAGGAAGTGTGTCATAGACTAAGCATTTTAATGTCCTTTCTGGCTTCCTCCAGAGTGTATGTACTCTAGACCTGGCCACATTTAATGGCACAGATCCTTAAAGAGGCGGTGCGCAGCACGAATTTTTACGACCCAAATAAAACTTGGAGAGTCACTTTCCCTGCCATAGTCAGTGTCCTCAGCAGATGTGTGGGAGGCTCATGTTTCAAACTAGCCATCCGAGCCAGCATTTTACCTGGACCCAGAGGCTATGCAAAGAGCGAACATGTGAGGAGGATGTTAGGAAACCCGAAGCAGTGTAGCATTATCCTGTCTGTCTCCAAGCCATTAAAACCTGGTGGGGATTGCCCTGGGAAGTCTTGGCAAAACTAGAGAAAATTTCAAAGACTGATAAAATGGTTTGAGAATGGAGGATAAAAGTTTCTAGTCAAAACCTTATATTAACACCACAGAGCCCCACAGATTGATGGCCATGACTGTTTTCTTCCCCTGATGATGAAATGAGACAAAAGAAAATCACTCTTTAAATCCATATTTAATTACTGATCTATTGTATTACCATCAGAAACATTTCAGAAAGTTTGCAAAGGAAAAAAAGTCAATCTCATGTTCCCCATAGATATGTGCATAAAATTTTTTTTTTAATTTTAAAAAGAAAAGAGTCAGACTTTTTTATACTAAAATCTGTGGCAAGTGGTGAAATGCAAGAACCTTAGGACACTAAAAGAAAAAAACTGAAATGACAACCATCTTTAAAAAAAAAAAAAAAACAGAAATAAGGAACAAAAATGAACCATCTAAAAGGGAGAAGATCGTATCTCCTAGCTTAGTTGCAATAAATTAGTAGACACTTGAGATCACAGGGTGTGAAAGAAAGATGTTACTTGGTTTTGCTCCATGTGTGATGGGGTTTTCTGACCTGACCAAGGGCAAGAGCGAGGGGTAGCAATGAGCTAGACACCCTGGGATAGGATGGGTAGGAAAGAAGGAAGCACCCAGCAGGCTTAGCAGGCCCTAAATACCTTCTAATACCATCAAAGGAAAAACAGAACTAGAAGTAGTTAAAGTGCTAAAATGAGATTTTATTCAGAAAAATTATCGCAATGAGTGAAAAGAGACCTCAGTACGGAACTAGGCTCAATTCTGAACACAACAGAGAAAAGTGGGAATTTGTAGCCAAGGAGTGGGTTGGGGGAGGCAGGGGCATATGGATGGAATATTCCTAAGAGCAAACATGAAGGGAAGGGGGACTCTGGCTAAACAAACCTAACAGGACTCTTGCTGAAGGCAGGCAGGGTGACCAGACATCACCTGGAAGGCGGGGGAGGGTGGGGAACCTGGTCAGATATGGAGGGGGTCAGAAATCCAGGACGGGGGATTCTGGCTAAACTTAATAGGATTCTTGCTAAAATTGGACAATACAGGCATGAATATAGAAGCCTAAAAGTGAAGATCTGTTGAAAAAAAGATTCAGAGGAGCCTGATTAAAATGTGTTCAAGGAGAGAAAGTTTATCACTAGCTTGTAGAAACAGGGATATTAGGGTGGTAATGATACATTCTGATAAAAGTCTAAACCCTTTTGAGGGTTTTTCAATTTTACCGTACCAGAACCAGACTAGGGTTGCTTCTTAATTCCTGAAGCCTCTGAAGGTGAGAGAAAATATAATTTAATAAATATTTACTGATGCTTGGCATACAATATATACTCTGCTAGGCAATATGGAGCTACAAAACCCAAGTCAATTCTATCCTGTCATGTTCACTGCTATACTCCAGAACTCTTAGAATGATGACTAGCACATAGTAGGTGCTCAATAAGCATTTTTATGCTAAACAAAATATCAAGGACAGTTCTTGACCTCAAAGAGCTTTCAACCCCCAAAGAAGAAAAAAACACATGAATGATGAACTAGAAGAGAAAACATAAAGGCAAGAAGATTCTTTCCCTGTACTTTATTGTCATGTTTGTTATATTTGTATTTGCTATGTAGTTAAGGAGTTTCCAGGAATGCTACATGAGGGAGGGACACTTTGAACTTGACCTGAAAGTTTGAGAAGGATTTCAACAATGAAGGTTAATTCCAGAGACACAGTAAGCTAAGAAGCATAAGTGCAGATAGTAAAAACGGATACTGAATTTACCTAGTCACAACACATTTCTTCATAGATTGCTCCCATTCCTTTTAAAACTCTAAATATTAGTAATTGATACCTCTACATATATTTTTCATGTTAAAGAATTTTTGTTTTAAAAGTACAATCATGAAGTTTCTCTCTGAAATAGAGTCATCCCTCAGTATCCCTAGGGGATTGGTCCTAGGACTCTCTTGGATACCAAAATCCATGGGTGCTCAAGTGCCCGACATAAAATGATATAGAATTTGCATATAATCTATGCACATCCTTCCATACACTTTAAGTCATCTCTAAATTATTTATAATGCCTAGTATTATATGGCTGTGTCCCCACCCAAATCTCATCTTGAATTGTAGCTCCCATAATCCCCACATGTCACAGGAGGGACCTAGTGGGAGGTCATTGAATCATGGGGGTGGGCTTTTCCTGTGCTGTTCTCATGATAGTGAATAAGTCTCTCGAGATCTGCTGGTTTTATAAAAGAGCATTTCTCCCACACATGTTCTCTTGCCTGCCACCATGCAAGATGTGCGTTTGCTTCTCCTTCACCTTCTGCCATGATTGTGAAGGCTCCCCAGCCATGTGAAACTGAGTCAATTAAATCTGTTTTTCTTTGTAAATTACCCAGTCCTGGGTATGTCTTTATTAGCAGCCTGAGAACAGACTAATACATAATACAATGTAAATGCTATGTAAATATTTAATATACTGGATTGTTTAGGGAATAATGACCAAGAAAAGAATTCTGTACATGTTCAGTATGGATGCAATCACCCTCCTTTTTCCAAATATTTTCTATTTGCAGTTGGTTGAATCTACAGATGCAGAGCCCAAGGATATGGAGGGCTGACTGTAGTTGCTTACCCTAGAATTAAGCTAATTCAGATATGATTATTAGTTAGCTGTTATTACTCATAATGTAACCATAACCTGATTTCTTGAGGTTATATCGAGCAATTCCCATCCCACATGTGCAATATAAATGTACAATTCAGACCTTCAAGCCTCCTTGGTATACAAAGGTGATATTTGCATTTTTGACATTACCTCTCAGTACCTTCCTCAAGAAGTCTGGTGAGTACCAGGGCTTCATTTGTACTACTCTGCTCCTTTTGTTTCATGTTGCTTTTGCCCTTTCTGTTTGGCTCTCACTGCCTTCTAGCTCCTCCCATCACTTGGCTTAACTCTCATTCCATCAGAGCCTTCCTTTCGTTGAGAATCACAACTCTTGAGGTTGGTAAGACTTCAAGAAAAGTTCTTCTGCTGACCCATGTAAGCCTCTTGTATGAGTTTGGTGGGGCTGCTATAACAAAGTACCATAGACTGGGTAGCTTCAGCAACAGAAATATATTTTGTCACAATTCTGGAAGCTAGAAGTCCAAGATCAAGTTGTCAATAGAGTTAGTGTCTTCTCAGACCCCTCTCCTTGACTTGTCACTGGTTTCCCTCTCCCTGTGTCTTCATCTGGGCATCTCTGTGTGCATCTGTGTTCTAATCTCTTCTTCTCATAAGGATATCAGTCATATTGCATTATCTCTTTAAAGCCCTATAGGGGTTAGGACTTCAGCATATAAATGAGGGAAGGGGGACATAATTCAGTTCATAATAGTACCACATCACTAAAAGTCCCTGATTATCCATTTCCATCTCTCTAGAAAGAGGCAGATTCTTTAGAGAATGACCTAGGTATGTTTCAGTTCTACGAGACCAAGGGTTGAGACACTTGCCTACCTATGGCCTATTCCCTGGCTACTTCCTATAGGAATCACTAGTTTGTCTCAGGTCTGATGTCATCATTAAGTAAAGCATGAAAGTTCCCACTTGATACCAACAAGGGAGCTAAGATTTAAAATAGCTAAGGGATTTGACAGAAATCTTTTCAGTTAGTTGAAAAAGAAACGGCTTTACAATGCAGTGTCTTATATAAAAACAGATAAAAATAAGCTAACATGTCCACCACTTTTTTTAAAAATGAATTTTAACATTAGTTTTCCAGACATATTTAACACCCAAAATTAACCCTAAGCATCATAATTTAAGCCGAAGTAGATGTTTATCTTTATGGTATGTTTTTGAGATGGTCAGGAAGGCTGTGTTACTCAGATATTTAACTCTTCTACTTCTTGCTGCAAGATGGCTGGAATTTTGCCCTTAGAGTATAAGTTATTTAAGCTAGTGCTTTGTTTTGTTTAAGTGTATTGCTTTCGATAATGGAAATTCTCAAATACAATAATAGAGAGATTATATAATAAACCACCATGTACTCACCATTCAACTTCAATAATTATCAATATAAAGCCAATGTTATTTTATCTCTATCCCATCAACTTCTTCCTCTTTGGATAATTTTGAAGCAAATTCCATATTTCATATGTGTAAATATTCACATATATAATATATCATATGTGTATATATTAATATGATATATATGAACATGATAAAAAAGATATATACTTATTTTAAATCAGACACTAATGATCATTATTTAGGTTAGGGGTCTGCAAACTATAGCTTATAGGCAAAATCCAATCATGTCACCATGTTTTTGTAAATAAAGTTTTATTGGAATACAGTATGTCCATGTATTTACACATTGCCCATGGCTGCCTTCACATTCCAACTGCAGACTTCAGTATCTGTAACAGAGACTGGATGTCCTATAAAGTCTAAAATATGTACTATCTGATTCTTTACAGGCAAAGTTTCTTGACCCCGCTCTAGGTTCATCAAGAGTATAAAATAGTTATTTTCTAATTCTATCATTTCTCCTTTTTTATTAACTGAAATTATTCTTACAATAAGAAACTTTTCATAAAACTATTTGGTTTTCTAAAGTACAGAACATGTAGGAAAATCAGGAAACATGAATGATTATTTTCCTCTACTTATCAGTTTTTAAAATGACGCTGTTTCCTAGTATTCCCCAAAGGTGACCAATAAGGTATTTTAAGGTTTTTTGGGGGGTGGGGAGTTTTTTGTTGTTTGTTTTTGTTTGTTCATTTTGTTCTAAAGTATCATTATGAACCCATGGATTTAAACATATTTGTTATACCCAAATTCATTATACTCAATTCTTATTCATGCTGAAATAGTCCTGTATTTTCTAAGTGGAAATTATTTATCAAGATCTTGAGTCCTTTTGAAATAATCCCCATGTGACCAAGAGCTTTATTAAAAGATGTTCTCAACTCATCTTGTACATTTCTTTCTCCATACATGGAATTACTACTTGCTCCAAGGAGCTGTAGTCTCTTGATGGGAAATGGCATTAATATTTAGTAAACAGTATCCGGAGACAGAGTACACATTAGCACTGGTGTAGTCATTATATTTAAGTCTTTTTTGAGAATAGAATATAAAGTACATCTTTCTAAAAGAAATATTATGAAATCACATGAATTATTTTCATTTAAATTCAAGACTACAGGATTGTTCCTTTATCTCATTGACCTTTCATCTTTATTTCCTTAAACCTCTCTGAAAACCTCAATTCTAAGCAAACTAAAATAAATACTCATTTGAATTATCCCATACAAACACACAACTTCAGGATAGCAATATCAGCACTATGAGCAATAATCTGATGTTGAAACTACTAAATTTGGACACTGCAAAATACTTTAAGTGGTTTTTCTTTTTGTAGTTCTTTTTGCTATTAAAATACCCCACTGGGGTTATCCAGTCAAATCACTGTGTTATAAAGGTAAGCTAGAGTTTTTGATGAAACAAGACATTTTGACATGACCATTTCAAAACAACTCAAATTGCTGAAGCATTGTTTTTATTACCAAGGTATATTTGCAACAGAAACTACAATCCCCACCCAATCTCTAAACCACACCCCAGATGGGGTGAGGTTCAGAAATGAGGTGTGTTCATTGTATACATTACAAAAATATATTTCTTAGGAGGAAATATCAGGTTCTTTTATTTTATTTTCTTTCCAAAGTAAACATTCTTCCAGGAGGAGTAAAAATCCAAACCATTACTGGTAACTTACCCTTTAGTATTAAGGGGCTGTCAAAGAACTAGGGGGAAAAGTTTGAAGTCACTAACTAGCCAAGGGAAGGAGGATCAAAGAAAAATGTACATGCAAAAAGTAGAACATTAAGATCCTCAGATTGCAACTAAGAAATGTTTCTTTCATCCTACTTTTCCCAAGAGTCATCTCTTATAAAAATTACCAGATAGAGAAGTGGGAGAGATTTCATGGCAGTCAACATCCTTAAACCTCCTCTAAATCACTAAATTGCATTTGAGAGGCACAACTTTTTCCCTATAGTTATATTTATGTTCCTTCAATTTCCTCCTTCTTTTTTGACCTCTCTTTCCCCATTTCCTGAGCCACCGGGTTGGCAAATTCAGTGAGTGGCCAAGCCCAATTGATACCATTTTTTTGTAAATAAAGTTTTACTGGAACACAGCCAGGCCCACTCATTTACATATTATCTATGGCAACTTTTCCACTCAAATGGCAAAGTTAGTAGCTGAGAAAGAGACTGTATGGATCATGAAGCCTAAAATATTTACTATTCGGCTCTTTACAAAAAAAGTTTGCCAACAAACTTTTGAGTCTAACTAACTTCAACTTCCCAGTATTTGGCCCCTCTGAGCTTGAAAGATTGCTAAGCTTTTATTTAAACTTTCCAATGAGAATAAGCCCACTATCTAAATAGGGCAGACTATAGGTTCTAGAAATTATGCTAAATTCAAGCTCAAGAGCAGTGTCTGCTGGAAGTGATTCAAAGTCCTAGGTTCAGCTTACAATTTTTTGAGAGTTCTGAAATGAACTCAAAAGTTTCTTTTAGGCAGAATATAACCAGAAATATTTAAATATTTCAATTAAGGATAGTAATGACTACTATCATTGCACGTGTTTTATGTGTTAGGTACCATGATACACACTTTATAAGTTATTATTATTTTCTTTAATTCTTATATCAACTTTAGGAGATGGGCACTATCATCATCCATATCTTATCACTGGAAAAATAGACTTAGGAAGAGTAAGAAACTTGCCAAAGTTCATACCAGTAGAAGGCAATGGAGCTGGAACACCTACTCAAGCCTTCTTTTAAAAAGTCTATGCTTTAAAACCATTAGCCAATGGCAGTCCTAAGCCAGGACACTGGAGTTTTCCACAGCCCAAGTCTAGAATTTCCTGAGAAAGAACTGACCCTTCTTGTTCAGGGCTCAGACTGCTTAGAGAGAGAACTAACCACATGAGATGGAGAGGAATTTGTCATCAAAACTATGAGGTAACTTCTTTCATTAAAGAGCCTTCCAGTTAAATACGGCAGCCCAACCACAGACATGTATCTTTTCTTCTATTTAGGTCCACTAAAATGATGAGAAAGAAATAAAAGGGTATAAGTTCTCATGAACTAAAGAAACAGGAGATGAGGCATGAGCAGATAAAAAAATTTTAAGACATTCTTAGAAGGAAAAAAAAAATCAAGAAAAATGAGTAGTGACCAATCTAGCTGCTTTGGAAAATTAGAACCAAATGTCCCTATAGAAAGAGATTCCGGTAGGAAGAAGGTGATCATCCCCAACAGAATCCCTAAGAGACTCAGGAACTAGAAGTTATGGATATTGCACAAGGCAGGGGTCAGGCTCATGTCTCAACAGGGATTTGGTGGGTGATAGTAAAGATCTGATTATAAGGTGGTTGTATCCCTCAATCCCTTCCCTCACACCACATAGTCCCCAGGCAGAAGGCTGTAGTCCTTCTAAAAGGAATAAAATGAGAGACTCAAGGCATAGCAAAGGAAAGGGATAACATAGGAAGATAAAAACTGGAGGCTTAAGAAAGCTTTGTGGGCCTGCCAACTAGCCTACTTTACTTGTCCTGTCCCCAGAACACCTACAGCAACGTATATGCCCCACCTTCAGGGCTCCCACTGTCAGATTCTTTGCTGGAGATACTAAATATCCCCAGACTACCATGTGTGACATGTGAGGCATTAACCAATGAGGATACCTCTCTCTGCCCAGTGACCATACAGGGAAGTCCATCACTTGACAGGTCCACAAAGCTTTCACAAAAACTTTATTCTTAAATAGAAACAGAAATTCAATGACCAGACTTGAGGAAGGCCTCCAGAATAAAAGAGATAAGAATAAGAATAAACCAACAGAGAAAAGGGGACACAATTAAAATACTGATGATGTCGAAACAAACAAAAGAAAGCTTCACAAACTATAACAAATAGTCTCAGAAAGATAAGAGAATATTACATCTATAAAACAAAATTGGATGCCACAGAGGAAGCACAACCAGAGAAAAAGAAAGGGTTCTTGAAAATTAAATTAATGCTAGATAAACCTTAAAAAACTCAATAGAAGATTTGGAAAAAAGGTTATGGAAACTTCCTTAAAAAAATAACAGACAATGGAGAAGTGAGAAATAGGAGAGAAGCAAGGAGATAATAGAGCATCAATCTGATTATCCTAATGTCTAATTTATTAGAAGTTCTTTAAAAATAAAACCAAAAAATGGTGAGATGGAAACTATCAAATATATAATACAATTAAACTTCTCTAAATTAAAGTTATAAATCTTTTGGCTACCCCACCCCCTACCACCACACCACAATCCCAAGTGAACATAGAACATCCAGGAAGAAAAAACATTTTTTAAAAAACTCATACTAAGGTCCATTATTGTGAAAATTCAGACTAAGAGTAAAGTGAAAATTCTAAAAAGATTCCACTGGAAAACTTCAGGTCATGTGCAAAGGTATCAGAATAACATAAGACTTCTTAGCAGCAATAAAATTGTGAATGTCAATGAAATGATCTCTTTAAAATTCTCAGTGAGAAGTGATTTTCAACACAGAATTCTTTATCCAGCTGTATTAGGCCATTTTTGCATTGCTATAAAGAAATACTGAAGGCTGGGTAATTTATAAAGAAAAGAGGTTTATTTGGCTCATGGTCCTGTGAGATGTACAGAAAGTATAGTGCTAGCATCTGCTTCTGGTGAGGCCTCAGGAAGCTTATGATCATGACAGAAGGTGAAGAGGGAATAGGCATGTCATATGGCAAGAGTGGGAGCAAAGTGGGACGGGCCTAGACTTTTAAACAAACAGATCTCACGTGAACTGAGGGAGAACTCACCACCAAGGTGATGGTGCTAAACTATTCATGAGGATCTGCCCCCATGATCCAGTCACCTCCAACTAGGCCCAAACTGCAACATTAGGAATCACATTTCGACACGAAATTTGGAGGGGACAAACATCCAAACCGTATCACCAGCCAAAGCAAAAATCAGATGGAGATATGGGAGGGACAACTGCTATGAAGAACTCAGATATCACTTCCCTGGATATTATAGCTGCCTGTACCCTTCATAGGAATGTGCTGGAATGGTACCTCATTATTAAAAAGGAAAAATCAAGAAGGAAAAAGATTTAAGGAGATGTAGAAAGCAGTGGATCCAATCCAAAGGAATGGCAAAGGGAAGTCTTCTTTGTGGCAGCTGTGCAGTTCCTATGTAGGAAGCCACTAAGTTTTGTCTTTTTTAATGGAATTGATTAAATGACAAAATCACACATTTGGGGAAAACAGAAAACTGAGAGATATATAATAGATGTGACAAATCAATTGGGAGAAAATTAAGAAAAGATTCAATGGTAATCTTAAATGCTTTTCACAAATATTTTTAGCTCCTGCCTTTCAAACGCATGATAGAATTGCTCTTCAATGGTACCTTATGAGTGGTGGAGCCACTTAACCAGTTCTGACCAACAAATTGTGAGTAAAAGTGATGTATATCACTTGTAGGACAGAGCATTAAAATTCTGGTTTGTTGCTTTCCAGAGCATTTTCTTTCTGGCACAGAAACTGACTGGGTTCAAGGTGATGGTTGCTCAAAGAGCCTAGGACCCTTAGTAACCACAATAAACAGAATCCCTCCTCCATCCCCTTTTGTCAACCTACAGTAGACATATAACACGAGCAATACATAAACCTCTGCTGTTTTAAGCCACTAAGATGGTGAGGTTGTTTTTTTACTAAACAAAACCTGGCCTATCCTGACAAGTACATAGAAATCCATGTGTAAAAACATGACAATAGTTAAAATCATTAGGACAAATATCTAATGCATGCTGGGCTTAAAACCTAGATGATGGGTTGATAGGTGCAGCAAACCGCCATGGCACATGTATACCTATATAACAAACCTGTACATCTTCACATGTACCTCAGAACTTAAAGTAAAATTTAAAAAGTTATAGTACACTACTGCTTCTACACTGATAATGTTTATATCATTGTAATAATGAAAACTCTTACTGATTTAATTAAAAAATCTGTATATGACTATAGTGAGAGGTGGGAGGAGGAAGAAGTAAGGATGGTGGTCATCAAAGAGAACCAACTCACTATCTGTCATCAAAAAGCTCCTACAGATAATGCCTAGAATTGACAAATCAAAAAACAGTAGTTTAGAT
This sequence comes from Macaca fascicularis, assembly GCF_037993035.2. NCBI lineage: Eukaryota > Metazoa > Chordata > Mammalia > Primates > Cercopithecidae > Macaca > Macaca fascicularis. The sequence goes on from NC_088387.1 coordinate 55,885,655, forward strand.
TTCTTATTTTAGTAGTATGGAGATAAACACCAAAAGAATCAGTTCAGAGTATTAAAAGAGATTTTTTTTCTCTGGGTAATGGAACTAGGTAGTCATGAGAATGGAAGCAAGGAGCTGCTCTCTTTATATGTGATCTAGTGTCATCTGATTTTAATTATATGCATGTATCACTTAAATCAAAATGAATCTCAACAGTGATTCTGAACACTTAGTTTTATTTGACATTTCTATCTTAAGAGTGGAGCACTAAGTTGGGTTTTCTCCCCATTTCATTGAGTTCCTACCATAGAAGGCAGAGTTGTAGACATTCTTTCTCACCCTCTCTCTTGAACTTGAGATTCCCAAGGCTAAGGGGCTGTACATCAGGACTGACCAAGGCATCCCGGGTGCCCCAGGAGCACAACAGTAGCATCAAGTCTGACTCATCTGAAAGATAAACCCTTCTCAGAACCAAGCCTGTAATTGTTGCCGGGGAGAAGGCGGAAGAAACCACACACTTTTCTGGATGGATCATGATGTCTGGCAACACAGTAAGCAATGATGTTCTGAAATTAACTCCTGGTCTAAGAGTTTCATCTTTGTTCATAAATTCACCCATAAATAAATATATGGGTAAACTTCAGTATGGATTTACCCCATACTGATAAATATTATGCACCCATAAATAAATATATGGGTCATTTAAGTCAGGTTTTCAAAAATATCCATCCTTTCAGTGGCCTGCATCTCAAGTGGGATAAACTCCTAAGAACCAAAGAGCTCAAAGTAGCATGCAAGGTTGTGACCCTTGCGTGCTGCACCCTCCCAAGCTGCACCCCAGGCTAGGCTTTGTTGCCAGAAGGGAAGAGAAGTGAAAATTTGTGGGGTGCTAACCCAGAAGGATAGAAATAGCAAGGCTCAACATGCCATTCAAATAAATGGCTGGAAACACTCTAAGAACTATGTATCATTAGGAAGAGTCTTAGTATTTCTTTAATAATAATCGAAGAAAGAAATAATAGCCTTGTTATGCCCTAGGAACTGTTCTAATTGCTTTATGTGTGACCTCATGTGGTTGGTATTATTATGATCTCCGTTTTACAAATAAGAAACTGAGGCACAGAGAATTTCAATATTTTACCCAAAGTTACAAATCTAGTAAGTTGCAGAGGTGCAGTTTAAATCCAGCTAGCTGGCTGGACCCAGAATCTACAATGAGTCAGTGATAATATTTGAAGAATCATTTTCCTAAATTCCACTCAAAGTTCTGCACCAGATAGAGTGGGGGCTGCTTTTCAAAGATGTCATCGCTACTGGCAATTCACAACGCGTGGATGTATGTGAAACAATCATTCCCTGACTGCATAGGTCTACTATTTATATGAAGCTATTTAACTTAATTACAAATAATTTAGGCTACAGATGGGAGCAAAGCAACATTAAGGATCTTGATTTTGAAACCGTTCTAAAATAGCTTTTAAAATCTAGGAGGCAAATTGTCTTTCCAAATCGAAATGAATGTGTGATGCAGTGAAGTCTTAAAGTTATTAGCATCTTTTTGCTGAGCTCCATCTATTTCCTTTGTCATTTACACAATGTACAGTCTTTAATTTCAGCTCTGTGATCAAAGAGATGAAACTTGAGAAGCTCACTGTTAAAATCAATGGCTGTCCTTGGCGTGAGAAATGGTGGCAACGTGATGGCTGCACCTCACCTACAAGGGGACACCATACTCTCTTAATGGCTTCAGGCTCTAAAGAAACCCTAGCCCAGGCTCTAAAGGAGGAGCATGAGGTCAAACACACACACACACACACACACACACACACAGGTCAAGAAAGGCAATCCCGCACCCATCCCATTCCACCGTACCTGCGAGGGCTCCATTGCTGCAGGCAGTGCCAGGAAACATGTTTTTAGGAATTCAAAGTATCACGTTTCATAATTTGATTTAAATCAATTATCCCATCCCTCCCTGGAACAGGCACAAGCTCCAAAAATACAAAATGTAAATGGAACCAGCTGCAGCAAAAGCCTTTTGCCAGGATGGATTTCAGTCAACGTAATCAGCCTCCTTTTCGAAGTACATTATTGTCGAGACGCAGAGATTGTGTGAAACACTTCCAGTGCTCTGGGAGGGACCAGAAAGGTAACCAATTATGGGAGAGAAGAAATAGAAGGAGCTAATCTTCTCTGTCCTGGCTTGCCTTTGCCCCGAACTCTTAAAAGAATTAATTCACTTCTCTGGGGGATACTGGGAAACTGAGGTCGTTATTGGCATCCTTCAAACACTATCCTTAATTTATGGATATTTACTAAACCACATAATCACTCTGAGTTATCCCATTACAGGGCTCAGCACAGCCCAGGTCTGCAGCCTTCGGTGTGAAGCTCAATTGTGAGAAGTTTTGAGAGTGTTTATTAAAGAGGGCATGGGTGTGCTCAGCCATCATGCGGACCATTTAGGCTCCCAACACACAGCCCAACGAATGGATCCCATGAATAGGATTTGGCATTCTTCCATTGAAATCCTTCCCTTTAATTGATTTAAAATGATAATTCAATTAAAATAATTATTCTAATCAAACTTCATATCTTTGTGGCAGGTTCTGGCGGGGGGCTCTGCCCTCAGTGTTATTTTAGTATTTGCTTCATTTGTTTTCTCACCAAGCTGACTGACTTTGGCTCTCTGACTCTTTGGAAAATTTGATGTCATTGGGCAATCACTGCACCCTTCTGGAGCTTTCCACTCAAGATGCAGAGAACGAGGGAAACAAAATATCCCAGAGAAATGTTATACTTTGAATTCTGACCAGCAAAGGCCAACAAATAACTGAGAATGGGGCACAGTCAGGGTCACCCACTCGTTCACCTAAATGCAAACCTCCAAGTGGCCAGCCAGCCTGTGTTAAAGCTGTAAGGTGAGGATGAATGATAGTCTCACTCTCTGATTCCTATCTTTTTAAATTTTTTTCATTTTTCTTTCAATGGCTGTTGTACTCTTGAAATACATAACAGTTTTATCAGATCTCAGCAAATCTCTGATATGGTTTGGCTCCATGTCCCCACTCAAATCTCATGTTGAATTGTAATCCCCATATGTCAGTGGAGGGACCTGGTGGAAAGTGATTGGATCATGGAGATGCTTTTCCCCCTTGCTGTTCCCATGATACAGTTCTCATGAGAGCTGATGGTCTAAAAGTGTGGCACTTTTCCCCTCACTCTCACTCTCTCCTGCCACCATGTAAGATGTGCCTTGCTTCCCCTTTGACTGCCATCATGGTTGTAAGTTTCCTGAGGCCTCCCCTGCCATGCAGAACTGTGAGTCAATTAAACCTCTTTTCTTTATAAATTGCCCAGTCTTTGGTAGTTCTTTATAGCAGTGTGAAAACAGACTAATATAATCTCTATAACATTCTAGTTTTTAAAATATAACCGTTATCTCATTTCATTTTTTTCTTTTTTTTTCTTTTTTTTTCTTTTTTTTTTTTTTGATACAGAGTTTCACTCAGTTGCCCAGGCTGGAATGCAGTGGAATGATCTTGGCTCACTGCAACCTCCACCTCCTGGGTTCAAGCAATTCTTCTGCCTCAGGGTCCCAGTAACTGGGCTAATTTTTGTGCTTTTAGCAGAGATGGTGTTTCACCATGGTGGTCAGGTTGGTCTTGAACTCCTGGCCTCAAGTGATCCACCTGCCTTGGCCTCCCTAAGTGCTTGGATTACAGGCATGAGCCACTGCGCCCAGCCTCATTTCTTTTATAAAACTATCTCGGAAGTTACATAAGGCAGATCCTGTCAGGTTCATTTTAAAGAAGAAAACAATGTGACACACAGAGAGTAGGTAGTTGTACCAACACTGCACAGATAATATCAGAAGGGCTTACAGTCTCTTTCCAATTGGGCTACCATACAGCAATGTGAATGAGTGAAAAACAAACTGCTTCTGTGTTTTAATTTTTCAGCATTAGTACAATTTGCAAAGACCTTGGGTGAATACGATTTGTAAAATTACCCATTTTTGCTGTGAAAAATGCTTGTCTGTCCTGAAAAGAAAAGCAAAGACTCCAAGTGCATTTCTGCCTGAGGGATGCCATCCTCTCAACCTAAATCACCGATGCTTGGGAACTCTCCTACTCCTCAGACTTTCTAATGGGCATGCTCAAAAGATCTGCCATAGAAGAGACAGGCCATTTTCTGGGATGAATACTGGACCAGGAGTCTGGAGACTGGATTCACCAGCTCTGCCACTGACTTGCTGTGTGACTTTGGGAAATTCTTATCTCTTTGGGTTTCCGTATGCCCACTAGACCAGATGATTTATCAAATTATATTCAGATTCTAGAGCCTCAATTTTCAAGATTGCAATATTAATCCTATTTGAAAATTCTCTCTAAGAGAAAAAATTAAGTTTCAATAGTGCAGCAGGCCAGGCTTGATTAGCACCTTCCTGGCAGAAATTTAACCTCTTGATCCAAGGGAACTAAGTATACTTTAAAAACAAAATAATAGGAACGCTTTTACACTGTTGGTGGGACTGTAAACTAGTTCAACCACTGTGGAAGACAGTGTAGTGATTCCTCAAGGATCTTGAACTAGAAATACCATTTGACCCAGCCATCCCATTACTGGGTATATACCCAAAGGATTATAAATCATGCTGCTATAAGACACATGCACACATATGTTTATTGCAGCACTATTCACAATAGCAAAGACTTGGAACCAACCGAAATGTCCATCAGTGATAGACTGGATTAAGAAAATGTGGCACATATACACCATGGAATACTACGCAGCCATAAAAAAGATAAGTTCATGTCCTTTATAGGGACATGGATGAAGCTGGAAACCATCATTCTGAGCAAACTATCGCAAGGACAGAAAACCAAACACCACATGTTCTCACTCATAGGTGTGAATTGAACAATGAGAACACATGGACATAGGGTAGGGAACATCACACACCAGGGCCTGCCAGGTATTGGGGGCTGGGGGAGGGATAGCTTTAGGAGATACATCTAATGTAAATGAGGAGTTAACAGATGCAGCACACCAACATGGCAGATGTATACATATGTAATAAACCTGCACATTGTGCACATGTACCCTAGAACTTAAAGTAAAATAAAAATAAATAAAAATAAATAAATAAATAAATAAATAAATAAAAATAATAACCTTGGATCATCTTTGGTGATGCTTTGATGGAGTATACATTTTGCAGATAGCAAAATACAGACCTGGAGAGATGTCATGCGTAGCTTCTCATGTCCCTGAAATCAAGGCAGAGTCTGAAAATGAGGAAGAGGAAGGTGTCGTGGCCCAGGGAGCCAGAGCAAGAAAGTCAGCGAGAAACCCGTGCAAGGGTTCAGGCACTTCAGTTCCCAGTCCTCTAGCCACTCGGTTATGGTGCCTCTCTGTTAACACTGCTCTGAGTGGATCCTATCTCAGGATTCTATTAAAAGCTGTCTGGGTGGATCACGAGGTCAGGAGTTCGAGACCAGCCTGGTCAACATGGTGAAATGCCTTCTCTACTAAAGATACAAAAAAAAAAAAAAAAAAAAGCTGGGTGTGGTGGTGCATGCCTATAATCCCAGCTACTTGGGAGGCTGGATCAGGAGAATCACTTGAACCCAGGAGGTGGAGGTTGCAATGAGCCAAGATCGCTCCATTGCACTCCAGCCTGGGTGACACGACAAGACTCCATCTAAAAAAAATAAAAATAAAAAGCTATCTGGGAAAACCGGGGGGAGAAAAAGGGGGTGTAGGAAAGTAAGGGCATTAAAATATCATTTGAAAGGAAACTCAATCAGACAGAGTTTCCTCCAAGTCTCATTCTTTCCCAAATTACTTCTATGCAGGATGACCCATTTTAGAGGAGCCAACTGCCAGAGAAGAACCCTTTGTGCAAACACACACACATGAACACACACACACTTGTCCATCACAATTGTAAGAGTCCAGCAAATTAACAATGATTCCTATGTATATGAAAACAATTTTTATGTACATATATATGACTCAGACCAGATTGCAAGTTCACAGAAACTAGTGTTTTAAAAAGTGTACTGTTCTTTTATTCTTTTTCATGACATTTTAAATATCCAGAAAGATGAAAAGCAACATACAAAAAGAAAGGCCCCTTAAGAAAGTAACTGAAGGGAATGGAGCTAAATCATCTCCTAAGACCTTTTTTTAATACAAAAATCTATCCGATAAACGTTTCTACTGTTGGAAAACATTTGACCAGCTGGCCCATTAAATTCATGGATATGAGTATGACCTAGGGTATGTACAGAACATGGAGATTCCTGGGCTGGGGCATGGTATTTTATTCAGTAGTTCTGAGGAGGAGCCCAGGAGTTATGCTTTTTCTTTTCTTTTCTTTGTTTTGCTTTTCTTTTCTTTTTTTTTTTCTTTTATTTATTTATTTATTTATTTTTTCTTTGAGACAGAGTCTGTCTCTGTCGCCCAGTCTGGAGTACAGTGGCACGATCTTGGCTCACTGCAAACTCCACCTCCCGGGTTCAAGTGATTCTCCTTCCTCAGCCTCCCAGGTAGTTGGGACTACGGGAATACGCCACCACACCTGGCTACTTTTTTTTGTATTTTTAGTAGAGATGGGGTTTCACCATGTTGCCCAGGGCTGGCCTCGAACTCCTGAACTCAGGCAATCCTCCTGCCTCAGCCCCGAGTTATGCATTTTAAATAAGAGCTCAAGCTGCTTCTCATGGCACGTGGCCCACAGACCATATCATCAGAACCAGTACCCTGGATACTATTTCCTGAAGACTCTAACTTATTAGATGCAAATAAGTTTATTTGCAACTTCTCTCACTTACCAGAACTTTACTTAGACTTGTCTCTAATAGAATTGCAGAGGAACAAGTACTGGGCTAAGAAACAAAAGCCGGATTATATTTTCAAATCTGCCAATAAAAAATTGGATGGCCTCATCTCTCCTGCTGTAAAATGAACTAATAAATGCAATTATTACTATATGGGTGATCAATCTCTTGACAGCAAAAGCCAGGTGTCTCTTTTCTAAACAAAGAAAATCAATAGCAGGTATTGCAGTAACCCTGGTGTGGTGCTTTAGTCCCCTTCGTAGGCCTAGTATTGCTTCACCTGCTAGATATTGGGAGGAAATATTCAACTCAGTTGAATGCAAATGATATTTTTCAAATACCCATTCTGGGCCAAACCCGAACTCTGAGCAGGGAATGAAATAAATAAGACATGCCACGTCTCCTGGAAAGCTCACGTGCAACCTCCCAGAATTGATACTTTATTAGGATTTCTTAGAATTAGACGCCATTTTGTATTGAAGTTATATAAAGTGCATTCAGAAAGGCTGGGAGAGAGCAAAGAAAGAAGTGTTTGGTATGGAAGGAGTGAGTTTGGGAGGTCTTCATGGAGAAAGTTAAGTGATGGGTAAGGTTTTAACAAGACATGAGTGTTGAGTTCCTTAGCAGGTATAGAGTCTTGAATCCTGACGATGGCTGTACTGAGGCTACCTAAGACCATGGGCATAACAGCATGTCCCTCCTTGACTGAAGCAGCTCTTTTCCCTTTCCTTCTTTATTGTCCAAAACTAGACTGATGCTAAGAATAGACATACCTACACACATACATACAACCATCATTCATTCATTCACTGTCAGTCTTCATATCAAGAAGGACTATGCTTTTTACTGGAATGCAAATCAGATGAGGCTACTGTGCTGCTCTCAGAGTTTAAAAGAGAATCACTCAATCTATCAGAGAGAATTACTCAGTGGCCACTGGGGTGTCCCAGTGAGTGCAATTAAGTAATCCACAAAGGTTCTCTCTCCTTTATACATTTTTGGGGGATCAATTCATTCTGCCAAGTAGAATAGTGATTGGAGAGATAGCATAAGGTTATGATTCAGGGTATGGATTCCGGAGCCTGAATCCAGTCTTGTGTGAATCCTACCTCTAAGTAAATCACAAATCTCTGCCAGTGGTATGACTCCAGATTACTCATAGAACTTCTCCAGGCCTCAGTTCCTCATCTGTGAAATGGGTACAATAAGTCAATTTATGTAAAGTATGGAAAGCAGTGCCTACAGTCTCCACACAGGCGTTATGGGAGCATTTGCCCTTAAGGGGGTATCTCCTACATGTTGTCAGTTGCTTGGTAGCAGGAAATTTGTAGCCTCTCAACTCCATCACAGATAGTCACCCCCAACACAAGAGCATCTAGTGTATTTTAAAAACTTGGTTGTGTATGTGATCTTACCTGAGAGCTCTTTCTTTAAGCAAACCTGTATTTCCTTCTGATGTAAGGTTTGTCATCTTCAGTAAGACAGAAGAGACAACTAGCAAACACCCTTTCCACAATAATACTCCTAGCACTTGATACTACTCTCAGGTGATCCAGCAGGGTTTTCCCTTCCAGGCTAATCCATTCTTCAACGTTGCCACACACAGACACTCTCTAGCCCTTTACTCATCTCATGAGCCAGAGCCTTCCCAAGTTCTCTATATCTGTGTTGCCTGGGGAAGCTCCACATAGGACAAGCACATGCTATTCTTCAAAAATACCTTCTCCAGTTGACAGTTATGACAAATGCCTTGCTGCATTTAAACTGAGATATTTCTGAAAATATGACTCTATATACTTTCTTACTATTTCCTTCACCTTAACTGAATGGATCCAGAAGTCCCAAATGGAAAGGACCTGACTGTGCTTCAAACTGAGAAAATGTATGTAAGCTGATAAATATCCCTGCCCCTTAAGACTTATATCAGGGCTGCAAAATGGGCTTCATTTCATATGTCAACCCCAGTTCCTTGGGGTAAGGGTTCTGTTAGGGGGGATTTGGAGGTTGGGTCCAAGCTCAATAAGAAAATGTGTTGTGATCAAATATACTGTGTGCCATGGGCTCAGGGGTGGGGAGCAGCTTTGGCGTTTGTTATACCTCCTCTAGATCGTTTCGTCAGTCTGTGTACTAACCTGGTAAAATCTTGAGAACATGTTACTATGTATATGCTCTGATTTGAAGAATATGGCTCTTCAGATCAAATATTTTCTTAATTATTTTGATCTCTCATTCATTACTTTTAGAATTAAAGAGCTTCAACAAGGTCCCAATTAACTTTAAAATGTGTTTCTTGGAGGAATAACCTAAGGGGTTTTTTGTTTTGCTTGTTTGTTCGGTTTTTTCTGAGAGAGCTTTGCTCTTGTTGCCCAGGCTCAAGTGCAATGGTGCGATCTCGGCTCACTGCAACCTCTGCCTCCCAGGTTCAAGCGATTCTCCTTCCTCAGCCTCCCGAGTAGCTGGGATTAAAGGCATCGGCCACCATGCCTGACTAATTTTTGTATTTTTAGAGATGGGGTTTCACCATGTTGGTCAGGCTGGTCTTGAACTCCTGACCTCAGGTGATCCACCTGCCTCGGGCTCCCAAACTGCTGGGATTGCAGGTGTGAGCCACCATGACTGGCCTGACCTTAGTTTTTATTAGCTTATCACTATTCAGTCCCCAAGTAACTAGCTAGTTACCTAGCAAGGAGCTAAGGGAACGGGACCCAGGACAGATAAGTTTTAATGTGGAGAGATAAAAAAAAAAAAAAAAGAAAGGAGTTTGGAGAAGCTTCCCAACATAAACACAGTGATTGGGTTCCACAGTACGGCCTGGATAGGTGGCATGGGATATGAAGCCACACAGTATTAGGGAGAATTGTCAATGGAGTGCCTGCCACAACAATAAACTAGATTCAGCAAGATGGAGATGTCGGAAAAGCATATACCATCCATTTCACAAATTCGCTCATCTCAGAACTTTGAAGACAATTTTAACTTTCCAAAGCACATAGGAAACATGGAGAGGGCCAGAGCCACTTCTAATCGCCAGCTGGGTGAGATATACCAAGGAAGGCCTACTCAGCTCACTAAAGAGAAGCCCAAGGAAGTGCTGGACTTACACCTTAGTGTGTTGGTAAAGAGAACTGGATGAAGGGCAGGTCCTCTCTGTCGCCTCCTAGGATTTGTAGATCTTTAACTACTGTACCTCACCTATTCTTAAGTTGTTCATGTATTAGCATCTGTAAAATCAAAATGCATCTTACAACCAATGGCATAACATAACTTAATAGGTGACTATTTGTATTTCTTAGTGAAACATAAAATAATGGCCTCTATTACACTGGATGGATCCTTAGATACAATGAAATATGTATATGGTGAGGGGTTATAATACATAGGACTACACAAGAATCTTTCTCTGGGGTTCAGCCCCCATCAGCACAGCCCTCCAAGCCTCTGTCTTGAATCCATCAGGTGTTTGTGGAGTCCCCAAGTCTTCCAGACACAGTGATTATGCTTGTGTGGTTACATAAAAAATCTTGTCAGGGAGGGAAAAGCAAGGCAGCCCTATTTATTTTAATATGTCTTCAGATATTTTAAAGGCTTTTTTCTTACTTCTATGTTGGGGGTCTTTCTACTAGTTTACAAGAGTTCCCTTCTCCCTCAATTCCCTAAATGCACCAGTTAGACTTTAAACTTAAGCATTTTCTATGTGGTCCCCTGTTTCTACGAGATCCGGGAGAAGCCGCAGAGGAAGAAGGGAATGCTTTCAGAGTGTCACTTACACTCCAGAGGCTCTGTGCCACACACATTCTTCCCTCCCTGTCTCTCAATGGATCCAAGCAAAATTAAATATCCAAACTCACCCAAACACTCCCAGTTGCTCCCAGCCTTTGGTCCAGCCTCTGCTACGTAGTGAGAAGTACAGCTGAGTTGAGCTTTGGGAATATAAAATAAAGTTGCTATTTGTGCTGTGTCAATCAGCATCCAATCCCACACCATGACAGAACGTGCAGCCATGTGCCTGCCATATGTAGAATGTTACTCAGCCACCTTGGAGAGGGAGTACAGCCCCTCCAGAGAAATTCTTATAGCCCAGACATTTGACTCAGGGATCCACAGGAGGAGTAGAGATCAACATTGACCATCCAACTATGCATGGGGAAGAAAAAGAAGAAAGAGAACAGAAAATAAAACCACAGAAAGAAGAAAAGAGAGAATGGATGTTCTCCTCCCAAAACATATTGGGGAGTTGGGGGAGTATTCTCTAAAAGTGTGAATTTTTTAAAAATGTCCTTAAAGTAATACATTGGCATCACGATTGTTAAAAATATGTATGGGTGAAAAGACATAGAAGGAAACAACGTGAATGCAAGGAGACACCTATGTTGGAACACCTAGAAGGAGAGAACAGGTTTTTCTGTCTTCATAAATCACACCACGTGGCAGCCACAACTGCTCAGGAGCCACGAGATGGTGATAAGAGAGAACCTACTTAGGTTAGGATAGTCATGCAGGCTTTCTAGATCAGCCTCAAGGAGTTTATACTCAGTTAAGGAGAAAAGTCTTATTAATTTTCTAACAAAAATTATATACATGATTATGTGCTTGCCCTCCAGAGAATATAGCGAACGCTTCTCTCTCCCTCACTTTCTCTCCCTCCCTCTGTGTCTCTTTCCTCTCTCTCAATTGATTGACCTGAATCAATGACAGCTGGGAAACCCTAAAGGAGGACGACACCTTCCCCAAACCCTACCTTCCAGTATTATTTCCCTTCAAATTACATTTGTTCATGTCTACAGAGTATTAAGGCACTTGCTGATTTATCAAAGGCACTCATAGGAATGAAACAATCTTCAGACTGAGACTTCAACAGAACTGACGGATCTGGTGGTTCCCTATAGACCTACCTAAGACATGCAGAGGAACCTGAATATCATTGTCCTAAATTATCTAGAATAAATTGTCCAATTTCCCCACTTGTAGCATATGAACACATCTCTTTCTCTGGGAATTGTGTGAGAAGCAAAACACACCTTTCCCTGTCTGATCTACACCATGGTGGATTTAAGTGGGGAAGAACAAGTAAGGTATCCTGATCAAAAAGAATATTTTTCTTTTCTAGCTGAAAAAGCTTAAGTAGCAATCATTCCTTATGTGTGGATAGAATTTTATAATCTTCCAAGTACTCTCAACTCTGTTATTACATCTGATAGTCATAGGCAATAAAGCCCATAAATGTGATGTATATTTACAGTCATCTTAGCATCACCAAGCAAACCAACAACATTTCTGGAAACATTAACACCAGTTGCTCATAGCCTCAAATCATCTGTCTCTCCATCCACTGTCCCACTCTTTGCTATTCTCGAAAGTTCTTTATCTCTCCTGATCAATTCTGCTTCTTTTCAAACCTTTCTTACTGTTGTTGTCACTGTATTATACACATAGGTGTTTGCATTTCTGTTGCTTCTGAGGATCTTTAATCATAAGGGAATGAGTCTCAACCTTTTTCCCTTTTTCCTTTCTTTTTTCTCCCTCCTTTGTATTGCAAAAACGCTAATCAAATAATGCTCACATATTTCACAACAGACGTTGTTTTGTCTTCCCTTCACAACCACCTTCTCTTGGCTGCATCCTTTTGTGCTTGCATTTGCTCTTGTGACTTGTGTATAGATCATCTCCAAGGCCCTCCTTGCCCCTTGCTGCTCTGCTTCTATTTCTGTTGCCACAAAGGTAAGTTGATGGTCTGTTCATAAATAATGCCACATGGCAGCCACAACTGCTTAGGAGCCAAGAGATGGTGATAAGGAAGAACCTACTTAGGTTAGGAAAGTCCTGGCTTTCTAGATCAGCCTCAATGACTTTATGCTCAGTTATGCCCAGCTTGGCCTCGAGTTTATCTATCAACTTCAAAATGAAAATTACTCATTTGTACAGAGAATTCTTTCAAAATTTGTCTTCTTACAAGCTCAGCCTTTATTCTCTACCCATGCCTATGAGGTTTTAAAGCTGAAAGAGACCTGTGAAATCCAATCTAACTTTCTCATTTAGAGACAAGTAAGCAGAGATCCAAACCCAAGTCTCATCAGCCTTTTGGACTTTGGAACAGACATTGATACCTGGCCCAGTCAGACCTCTCATCTGATTTTCATACTCATAAATTACTTGACATTGTTCCCTGGTGGCCCATGTGTGTTGTGAACTCATTTAAACTCCATAACTGAACTCCTCCCCTTTCCAACTCCCTTCTTTCATCTCAAAACCTGCTTCTTTGGTGAATATAGCACCATCCACCAGATGTCATCCTTGGTTTGGGTGTCATTCAGATTTCTCTCCTCCCTCACTGCCATCTCCAGTTCATCTGATCTGTCCTGTCTCTGGATTCTCACTGTCACTAGCCAGTTCAGGCCACCAATACCTCTTCCTTCAGCACCACACAGCTTTCTGAGGGGTCACCCTGCTTCCCCTCTTTGTCCACCTCCAACTACAACCATATCTCCTTGCAGCAGACAGTTCTCTAACATAAAAATGTGATCCTGCTACTACCCTGCTTAAAACCATCGATGAGTCCTCTCTGCTATTAAGTGGGAGTCCAGACCCTGAGCAGAACTTACAAGTCTGTCAGGTGTTTGGACCCTTCCTGATCTTTAAGCTCATCTTTGGCTGTCCTCACATTACATTTCAAACCAGACCCTCTTCAGTCCCTTAGATGAGATAAGCCATGCTCTTTCCTGCCTTAGGGACTTGGTACAAGGTATTTCCTCAATCTGCAAGATTTTTCCTCTTCTGTTTTATTTGTATAACTGGAAAATTCCTATTAATCATTCAGGTATCAAGTTTAGAAACCATTGCCACATATCTTAGCATAGCTCAGGCCTTACTTCATGTAGTCCTTTGCTCAAATGTCACCTTTCCAGAGAGGCCTTCCCTGAACCAGCACACCTTACTCACTGTCGCTCTCCATCTTCCTGCTCTGGTTCTTTTTTCTTCATAGCACATGTCACAGGTTCACAGATTATATACTCATTTGCTTACTATTTTCTCTGCATCTCCTCCAAAACCCACCACCAGCACATGAAACATCAAGCACCATCAGAACAGGAATTTTGCTTGTATTTGTCATTGCTAAATCCTTAGTGCCTAGTAAGCACTTTAAATATTTGTTAAATGAGTAACTATTCCTGGCATTTAGCATAATATTTTGTGTATGTTAGTAGCTTAATAAATATTTGAGATTGAGGGAAGGGAAGAAGAAAAGGAGAAAGGGACGGATGAAAATGAAACTTGGGGGTTCATAATGGCTTTCACATTTTCTTCCTTTAAAAGTTGCGGCATCTTCTTTGTGTATTTTTTTTTATCATCTTTCTCCTATTAGCCATTAAAAATAACTGCCAAGAAACAGATCAGGCAATCATCAAACCTAACACAGAACACAGCAAAGGCCTTCAGTTATGGGAGCACTTCCAGATATCAACTCATTTCTAAAGCTTGGATGCCTGCATCGAATCACTAATGTCTGCTTCTTTGATTGAAATGCCAGAATTAGTCCACAGCCTTTCCCTTTTCCCTGAAAATTTTCCTAAAAATGATGACATAAAGGACTTCTGTGATATCCCCTTCTTTTATTACCGCATCTCCCAACATACCCCCAGATGTGTGTAGGTGGTGTCATTATTTCTCCTTGACATCTCCATCCCTCATCACCTGCACCTCATTGACATAGAAGTCTCTCATTTGCTCTCTGAATTGTACTGTTTTTCTCCACTTAGTTCATCTTTTTTTTTTTTTTTTTTGACAGAGTCTCACTCTGTTGCCAGGCTGGAGTGCAGAGGCACAATCTCGGTTCACTGCAATCTCCGCCTCCCAGGTTCAAGTGATTCTCCTGCCTCGGCCTCCCGAGTAGCTGGAATTAGAGGCATGCACAAGCATGCCCAGCTAATTTTCGTATTTTTAGGAGAGGTGGGGTTTCTCTATGCTGGCCAGGATGGTGTCAATCTCCTGACCTTGTGATCCACCCGCCTCGGCCTCCCAAAGTGCTGGGATTACAGGCATGAGCCATCAGGCCCGGCCGGTTCATCTTTATTTTATGAAGATTATCTGCTTCATGTTCTGAGTTTCCTTGGAATCTTCCCCTTAATAATTTGTTTGAGAATCTTGCTCACCAGGCTGAAATTTAAGGGCCTCACCTTCCTTTCTTTTTTGAAGGAACTGCGCTGGCCCAGCTCCCACGTGCTGATCCCTCTCTCATTCCCTCCACAGTTGGTCCATGAGCACTGGCAGTGACCTGCCTTCTCATGTGTAAGAACATAGAAATGCATCTGCTCCAGCCAGGAAATTAGAATTCATCCAGAGCAGGGAGGTCCCCGGATCTGTTCATTCACACTGGGCCACAGTTCCTTCCTACTGATGTTTGTTCTTCCTTCTACAGCCCCAGTCTCATTCCTTTTGGCAGAAAAGATGAATGTAAAATAGGACTGATGGAGTTTGCACTGTACAATCATTCATCAACAGTACCATAGTGCTGCCAAGCACCCAGCCAAAACCATTTCTTTTCTTCTTTATTCCATGCTTAGTTTTAAATCCTTTTCCCTATACTAAGCATTTTGGAAAGACTTGGTTCACTTTGGACTTTTCTAGCTTTTAAAAAATTTTTCTCTTCTATTTATTTTCTTTTTTAAAAAAAATGCTAGTCATTTTCTTTTATACATCCCTGGTTTGAGTTTATTCTTTTAAATTTGCATATATCTTTTAAAATCCACGTTCATTACAGCTGGACCTATGGAGCCAATCTGATTCTGTGGTTTCTTTCATTTTTTTTTTTTCTTTCTCAGTTAGATCCATCTCTCTAGAATCATCAGAATAGCATCAGGATGGAATCAGAACTCAGGTAACAGAGAACATTTTCGTTTACTTTTAGTATACTCATTGCAGCTTGATTCATAGCACATTGTAGAAAATACAGGAAATTGGCTGCTCTGCCTATGGAGTAGTAATTCTTTATTTCTTTACCAAAAACAACAACAACAAAAAATACTAGAAATCAAAAAGAAAAAGATTGAATTCATCTAAAACCTAGCCAACGAGGAATAATCACCATTTATATTTTAAAGCATACACTTTAGGGGTTATTTTCTCCCCCTCCCATGCACTAGCAAAAAATGAGATTGTTTGTGTATCCAATTTTGCTGCTTCCTAAGTTCACCTACATTCTACTGTGCACATTTTCTGTGTCACTAAATATTGGTCTACATCATTTTTAAAGGCTATATAGTATTTCATAATATAGATAAGCTATTATTGATTCACAAATGCCTATTGTGAGACTTAGGTTGGTTCTAACATTTAGTATTAGAAACAATAATTGTATAATGAACATTACTGTACAAAAATCTTCGTGTGTATCAGCAATTGCTTCTTTAGGATTCGTTCCTACAAGTGGACCTCCTTGGTCAAAGGATCTGAATGAAGTTTGGGGATATAGATCATAAAATCACCTTCCATGTGGGCTTTACATTCTGTATAAATGTATCTGTTTCTATTCTCTGGAGATGAGCATGTGTACTTCTCACTGCCAGGACAACAGCAGGTATTACAATTTTTAAAAAAATTTTATCCAATTTGCTAGGTCATAAATGATATTATTTGCTGCTTTCGATTGTATATATTTATTAGTATGTAATAATATTTTCTTTATATTTATTGACTTTATCCTGCTTTTGTGAATTATCTGTTTATGTCCTTTATACATTTTTGTCTTTTTCTTAAATCACAGGAGTTCTCTATACCTCAAGAATAGTAGTAGAACTATCCTTATACATATTTTATTCCTATTTTTTCACTTGCTTTTAAATTTTTATCACTTTTAATTAAAAAAAGCCTTTAGCAATTTTCTTTTTCTTGTATACTATCTGCCTTTGGTATCATGCCTTAAACGTCTTCCCCACCAAAAGATGATTGTTTAAAAAATCACTCATATTTTCTTCTAGTATTTTCACCTATTTAAACATTGAATTCATATGGAACATAATTTGGTAAATAGTGTGAAGTAGAAAATCTAATTTTTGCTCCAAATTGCTAATCATTGGTTTCAAAAACATTTATTAAATAATCCTTTCTTTCCCTAGTGATTTTAAGTACCGTATTTATATTATACAAAGTAATATTTATACTTAGTTCTATTATAGCTTATTTTATTCTGTTAACTTGAAAAGAGTTGGTACTTTTGCTATTGTCTTCTTCTTTTCTTTTCTTTTTTTTCTTTTTTTTTTTTGAGACGGAGTTTCACTCTTGTTGCCCAGGCTGGAGTGCAATGGTGTGATCTCAGCTCACTGCAACTTCCGCCTCTGGGTTCAAGCAATTCTCCGGCCTCAGCTTCCAGAGTAGCTGGGATTACAGGCATGTGCCACCACACTCGGCTAATTTTATATTTTTAGTAGAGACGGGGTTTCTCCACGCTGGTCAGGCTGATCTCAAACTCCTGATCTCAGGTGATCTGCCCACCTTGGCCTCCCAAAATGCTGGGATCACAGGCTTGAGCCACCGTGCCTGGCCTATTGTCTTCTTATTCAGAAACAAGGTAAATACTTCATTCGTCAAGATATTGTTTCTCAATAAAGGTTATTTTGTTTTTTTCATATGAGTCTTTAAGATACTCTGAACACATTTTATGTTTCCTGTTGCTGTTAATGGGATTGTCATTCATCATATTTTTACTGGCTTATTTCTAGTATATAGGAACTGCAATGGACACTGTGATGTGCTGCTCAGGCTCTCACTCTTGGCTTAGGCAAGCATTTCATCGACTACTGGCTGTTGATGGATGACAGATTTAAGTTGACTTCCTCTCTGGGACTGCCTTTGGCAGAAAAGAGCTGCTGTGCTTAAGGGCTCACTTCTCCCAGAGACAGCCGATATGCAGTGACTAGTAGATTGTGGGTATTGAGATCCAAATCCCTCACTTCATGGCAGGGAAATGCTGAAGAACCATCCCAGCTCCAAGGCTCCCCATGAGAGTGGTTATGAGGTTCTTGTGGCAGTTGCATCACAATTCAATATTTCCCTCTCCTCCCCTAGAGGTATTGATCCTGAGAGTACTCATCAATAAATATCCTGCATGGAAGCCTTCATCTCAGAGCCTACTTTCCTAGGAACCAAACCTAAAGCAATTGTTGCCAGGAGTGATCTGAGGAGGAGGAAAACCGAACTAAAATGCAATTTTGAAACTGGATCACCCACTAACCCACTGGCAATGAGGACCCCATTCCTAGTGGTAGGTGACTTGCTGAAAACTACAGGCATGCTGTAGCAGTGCAATCGTTAAAGCTTTTTATCAGCGACAACCTGGGATAGAACATCCTTGGAAGAAAATGCACTGGCAGGTGCAGTAGCTTAAGCTTTCAAGAGGTTCTGAAGAAGTACTAATTATAAGGACAATGGAATCCAATGGCTTGCTGAGTGGCACTGATGCAGTGGAGAAAGACAAGAAAAGTCTAAGGGTAATTAATCACTAATTGAAGGCTAAGTGTGAAAATCAGAGCACCTCCTTGGCAGCATGTAAAGAGGCTCTGATCCCTTGATCTCCTGGGGGAGGAGAAGGTTAAGGATCAAGCCCCAGACTTAATTATAAGAGTAGCAAAGCTCCAGAGAAAGTTGGATTCTCAGCCCTGGTAAGTCTCTCTTATGCCAGGGTTAGGGCCCTAATTGAGGAGGGGAACCCTGAGACTTGAGCTGGGTCATTTGGGTCAATGCACTTGAAAATCTTTACACTCCAGATTCCCCTGAACCCTTTGGGTCTATAGTCCGCAATTTCTTAAAAATGGTTCAGAGACTTCCACGCTGCAGAGCAACACACAGCCTCCCTCAAGTTCGATCCCCACCCAAACCCCTGCTGGGGTTTGTAACTTGACCTAGCATCAAGTCACAACACAGTCTGGCCAACGACATGCTAGGCAGGCAAAGGAAGGAGAGGGATTCTATTACCACGATGCTGTGAAAAACCTAGCCAACTTATACTGAGAGAAGCTGAAAGAGTGTATATGGGACTGGGTCCTGAGGATGCCGGAGCAAGAGTGGGTGTGGAATATAAAGTTGAGGGAGGGAGAGTTTATCAACATGGGAACACTCTCTCATAATATAGGATTATCCTGGCCCAGGAAATGTTGCTTACATATGGTTAGGATTGCTCTGAAGATGAGAGAAAGAAAGAACCCACACTTAGTTAAGTACAAATGCCAAAGCTGCCATAGAAGATGGTAGGATGAGGAGCTTAGAAGCTTGTGAAGTTGGCATGCTAGAGTGGATATGGTATGTAAAGCAAGAAAGCTCACCTGGTGGCAGTGTTCTACAGGAGGGCCAAGAGGACACCCCACTTAGCAAAGCAATAAAGCAATAAGAAATGGGCCAGGGAGAGGGGCTGTCCTCTGTAAACCAGAGCTTAGGGAACGAGATGCTATTGCAGAACTGGGCTCACTAGTAATAAAGGAGATGGTGATGATGATCACCCTGGTGGTGGCCCTGACTTGTCAGAAGCAAGGAAGGCACTGTCTTAGTTTGTTCATACTGCTGTTACAAAAATACTATAGAGTGGGTGACTTAAACAACAAACATTTATTTCTCACAGTTATGGAGGCTGAACAGTCTAAGATCTAGGTGCTGCTGTCAGCACCCTCCATGTTTAGTAAGGACCTGCCTTCTGGTTCATAGCTAGCTGTCTTCTCTCTGTATCCTCACAGGTTGGAAAGAGGTGAGAGATCTCCTCAGGGTCTCTTTGATAAGGGCACTAATCCCATTCATGAGGTCCCCACCCTTATTTTCTAATAACCTCCTAAATGCCACACCTCCTAATACCTCACATTAGGGATTGGGGTTCAATACATGAACTATGAGGGCACACAAATATTCAGTCCATTGCAGGCACAATCACTGTGATATGTTGCAAAGCCCAAGTGGCAGCCAGGAGTATCTGACTCATGAAGAGCTGGGTAGATGGCTGACACAATAAGGCATGGTAGGGGCAAAATAGGTGGACAGCCAAGAAGCACATTGCTCAGTCTAAACCAAAGAAATCATGGGTAGATGATCAGGAGGCTAAGGACAGACACTGCAATAAGAAGGCATGATCCTTTGTCCAGTTTCTGAACCTCAGCTAGTTTTTAAATTCAGAACCATTGACTGAAGGAAAAGCTGGATACTTAGAAGAAAGGACTCTGCAATACCAAGGCAAGTATGCATACTAATAATTTCACTAATTCTTCTCCAAAGAGATCTATAACCACTATTCTGGTAATCATACACTGGGAAAAGTAGAATAAAGCAACTTTTCAAGAACTGTTGAACAGAGAAGCTGAATTGCTTTCTGGGTACACAAGTGTCCTCATGGCTACCTGTTATAGTAGGAGCTTATAAGGGACAAGTAATCAATGGAGTCCTGGGCCCAACCTTGCTCACAACAGGTTCACTGGGTTCACAGAGCTACCCAGTGGAATTTCCTTGAACCCAAAATATGTAATTGGAGTATACATACTTGTTGGTTGGTAAAATCCTCCCATGGGCTTCTTAGCTTTTGAAGTAAGATCTATTGTAGTTGGGAAAGCCAAGGTGCAAGTCTCTAAAACTGTGCTTTCCAAGCCAAAAATTGTAAATAAAATATACTTTCATGTTCTGGGGAAAATGGAAGAGATTGGTCCCACCTCCAAAGGCGTTATTGTGAACTAGTTTACAAGGGTGGTGGCCCCATTATATTCCTATTTAACTCACCAGTCCTATTTCCTTAAAAACAAAAAAGAGGCCGATCCTAGAGGATGACAGTGTATAACATCAAACGTAGCTCCAACTGGTGCTCCTGTGTCAGGTGTAGTACCTTTTCTAGAGAGTAGACCAACACAGCCTTAAGTACATGGCCATTGAACTGGTGAATGCGGCATTTTACATTCTTATCAGGAACAAGGATTAGAAACAGTTCTCTTTCACTGTGGAACAGGATTGCTCCTGGGCTATGCTAACTCTCATGGCATAGCCCAGGAGCAATCATACTATAATTTAAAGGGATTGGAATCTACTGGACATTGTAGATATTGATGACACCACATGTAGTGGATAAGAGTAATAACAACAAGTATATGGAAGCCTTGGTCATACATATCTCCAGAGGAGGGAGGGGGTGGAAATAAACCTTATAAAGATTCAGGGACATGCCATATCAGTAAAGGTTTTAGAGGTCCAAGGATATTGGGGCATCCCTTTCAAAGTAAAGGACACATTACTGCATCTCACACCTCCAGTCAATAAGAAGGAAGCACAATGCTTACAGGCCAGGTTCTGAAAGCAGCATGTTCCATATTTGGAAAACTACCCTGACCTCCTACTGGGTGCCATGATAGCTACCAGGTTTAGGTGGGGCCTAGAGTGCAAAAGGGCTCTACAAGTAGGACCAAGCTGTACTGAAAGTAAGCCTGCCACTTGGCCCATATTACCTAGAAGACTCTGTGGTATAG
Source organism: Macaca fascicularis (assembly GCF_037993035.2). Lineage (NCBI taxonomy): Eukaryota > Metazoa > Chordata > Mammalia > Primates > Cercopithecidae > Macaca > Macaca fascicularis. Next base: position 55,906,959 of record NC_088387.1, read on the forward strand.
AGGTATTGCTATGAGACAAGATGCCCTTTGGACTTGAGGAGAACCACAATGCAGACCCCAAGGGTGCTGGAGCAAAGTCATGCCACCAGTAGTGGAGAAGTGGCATCTTTTGAAAAACAGCTCCTATATGGGTGCTGGCTCCTGATATAGATACAGTATCTGACCATGGGACATCTAATGACCACTTGACTGTAACTGCTTACCACGAATTAGGTGTTGTCAAACCTATCAAGTAATAAGGTCAGGCAGGTGGAGCAGCAACTCATCAAACAACCAGGGCCAGAGGCACAAACAAGCAGCACAAGCAGGTGCTCCAGGCCCCATTTCATTCAGTAATCTTATGCCAATGTCTCGCCATCAGCTGACATCTGTGGTGTGGGGAGGGTCTTTATGATTCCCTCATGTGACCAGAGGATAAAAAAGACAAAAGGCTGGGTTTGGATCACAGAGGTGTCTTCTCAATATGTAAATGCAGGATGAAAGGGACCACTGCTACACAAAAGCCCCACTCAGAGGTGGCCTAGAAAGGCAATGGTATGAAAAATCCTCCCAAGAGGCAGAGCTTCAGAAGATACACTTGATAATGCACTTTGCATGGAATAAGAAGTGGCCTAAGGTGAGAACATATATGGACCCAAGGGCAATGGTGAGTGGCTTGTCTGGTGTGTCAGGAATCTGAAGAAGAGCGATCAGAAGAGTGTGGACAAGGACAGATGGAGAGGAGGCATAAGATGAGTCTAGGGAAGTAAGTGTAAAATGTGAAGATCTTTACACCTCATGTTAACTAACCTACCAGAGAGCGTCTACCATAAAAGAGGAACTGAACAGCCAGGCAGGCAGGATGACTTGTCCAGTTGATGTTAACCAGGCCCTGCATCAGTCACCTCAGTGCTGGTGCAATGGTGCAGGAACAGAGACAGGGATAGGGCTGTGCATGGGCCTGACAGTATACACTCCCAGTCACCAAGACTCACCTAGCTTCTGCAGCCATTAAATGTCAAGCCTACCAGCAATAGAAATGAATGCTGAGCTTCTGGAACAGCACCATTCCTCAAAAAGACCAACCAATGATTACACTGCACCCCTTCCATCCTAGAAAAGCCAGTGATTCATCTTGATTGGAATTGAAACACACTCTGGGTATAGGTTTCCCTTTCCTGTCTGCAGGCCTCAGCCAGCACCACAACCCAAGAATAGAATATTTGATCCACTGACCCGGATTCCACAAGTATAACATTGGACCAAGGTACACACTTTACAGCAAAGGAAGTACCACAGTGAGTGCATGGTCATTAGACTCACCAGACCTGTCACATACTGCATCGCCAGAAGTTGTTGGCCTGACAGGGCAGCAGAGTGGCCTTTTGGATGTGCAATGGAGGGGCCAGTGTGGAGACGATACTCTGAGGAACGCAGCCTCTCCAGAATGTAATAGGTTCTCTAAATTGATGAACATTGCACAGTGCTGAATCTCCATAGATAAAATATGTGAGTTTTTTAAAAAATAAAAAATAGGAAAAAAAAAATAGACCAGAAATAGGAGTCACATTATTTATCATCATCGCAGTGACTCACTTATGGAAATTTGTGATTTCTTTCCCTGGAACCCTAAGCTCTGTAGGTTTAGAGGCAGTAGACCCCAGAGGAGGAAAGCTTCCATCAGGTGACACAGCAAGATCCCATTAAACTATAAGCTATGACTTCCATCTGTTTACTTCAGGATCCTTGTGTCAAGGTACCAGTAGGCAATTTATGGAGTCACTAGGGTAGCTGAGCCAATCATCATGAGTAAGTAGGGCTGCTGGTATGCATGGGCCAGAGAAGAATGTTTAGAAATCAGGTGATGCGCTGGACCATCTCTTGATACAACCTTGTACAATTTTGACAGTAAATGAACAAGCACACAGTTATTGCCTAAGAAGCACATGACAGCCTGGGGCTCTGGTCATCCAAGCGTGTGGGTCTCAGTCATCCCACCAGGTAAGCTACCTGTACTACAAGAGTTGCTATACCAGGCTAGGAGGAAGCTAGAGTGGACGAAAGATGAGAAAGACAGTGAATATCAGTTGTAATCTGGAGACCAACGGCAGAAGCGAGGCCTGTCATTCATTCCACTTACTTCCTTCTTCTAAGTCTCTTCTTTCTTTCTTTTTCATTAAATTATTCTTTTATATTTATTGATTTCTTTTTCTTTTTTATGCTTTTTAGTATTACACTGTATGTGTTTTTTGTTGTTTTTCATTAAAAAATGACCAGAAATAGGAGTCACATTATTTATCATCATCACAGTGACTCACTTATGGAAATTTGTGATTTTCACTAAAAAATGACCAGAAATAGGAGTCACATTGCTCTGCCGCCCAGGCTAGAGTGCAGTGGCGTAATCTTGGCTCACTACAACCTCAGCCTTCTGAGTTCAAGTGATTCTCATGCCTCAGCCTCCCGAGTAGCTGGGATTACAGGCATGTGCCACCATGCCCAGCTAATATTTTGTGTGTGTTTAGTAGAGACAGGGTTTCACCATGTTGACCAGGCTGATCTCAAACTCCTAGCCTCAAGTGATCTGCCCTCCTCAGCCTCCCAAAGTGCTGAGATTACAGGCATGAGCCACCGTGCCCGGCCCATTTTTATTTCTTGAACTAAACGTTTAGCTTGATTATTTTAGTCTTTCTTCTCCTAATCAAAACATTTATGATTATAAATTTTTCTTTTATTATACCTTTAGCTACATCCCATCAGTTTTTGTGTGTGGTGTTCCCATTTCATATATCTCTAAATAGTCTAGAGTTTTAATTTTAATTTTTTATTTGAACTGAGATTTACGGGTGCTTAACTTCATTTTTTTTAATTTAACTAAAAATTTCTCTTGAACAAAGTTTGATTGTTTTTACAGACTTTATTTCCCAAATGTTTATATAGATTCTGTAATCTGGTATCCTTGTTTTCCATAACCAAAACACTTGGCTTACTGGCACATTACTAAGCATAAATTATTTCTTAGCTTCCAGTTTTACATTTTACCTTTTGGATTACCTTCGTTCCAGTTATGACCCACTTTTCCACCTTAAATTAAAAAAAAAAAAACTCCAAAACTTCCTAGCAGGTAGAGAAGCCACCCTTCAAATTGCTACAGCCCAACTTCCCATTCATATTGCCAAGTTCAAACCTCAAAGCAAGCTGCTTTACTGGAACTGTTACCACAAGTAAATCCTCCTAAACAAAGTCATAGTGTTTTCTATACTTACTCTTTCATTTATGAATAGAATGAACAGAGCCTCTGACCCTAACCTGCTCTGTTAAAGCCCAACACATTCTTCCAGCAGCCCTTTTCTCCTGACAGAACCTCCACACCAAATTCAATTTGTCTGTGGCTCTGAACTTCACATTGAACTCCCTGCCTGCAGAATATAGTATACTATAAATAGCATCCATTCACTAAATTCATAATTATGGTTCTCACACTATATTGTTTTTCCCTGAGTAGCTACTTTTTGCCTCAAGAGGGAGACCAAAGACTCAGGTCCAGTATGTGCCCCAAAGGTTTATTCCTGTTGCTTCTTCCCTGCTCAGGAGCTGCACGTTGCTTTTCTTTTCCTGAAAACTCAGAAAAACAAGCAATGCCTTCGTGTTTTTGCTTTCTTCTTCTGCCCGTGCTCCCTATGTCCTTCCCATTTTGCACCATGCCACAATTTTAAAACATTTTATCTTCAAAGACCCAGTATGAATGACCACTAGGACTCCCTCTTTGCCACAGAAAAATACAGATGACGAAATCTTAGGGATACAGCTACATTCCCGCAGTAGTGCTTTTTAACTCTCTGAGTAGGAGGACAAGTTGAACCCATCCCAGTCCCCATAAGCCCAAGCTGGATGCCTGGAAGGGGCACGCAGAGCCTAGCTGAGAGCCACATTAAAATGCCAAGACCAGAGCACAGAAGCCGAGCCAATGGCACATGAACTGGGCTGAAATTGAAGCAAGTTGGGCAAGACTGGCCACTGATTACATTGGGTACCTCCTGCTTCCCTTTGCTGATCAGTGAGAGTATCGTATCTGTGTATGGTGGGTTGACTTACAGAGATATTGTTGATGCAAACACATGCATCCTCCTGTTAATTTCCTGTTTGTGCCAGATTCTGCATGCCTTATACTCACACACTGCATTCCCCAGCTGCTGCCATTTCCTGAGGTCTTCCATTTTTACCACTGAGATATTTTATTGTTTTCCACCCACATACTTGGAGGTTCTGTTGTACAGCTTTGTCTCAACATGTACTGTGCCTTCATAGGTAAAGCTCATCTTATCCTTACAAAAATCAGGTAAAACATGCAGAGCAGATGTTTTGTCCATCTTACAGATAAGGAAACAGAGGCATTAAGAGGTTAAGTGACTTGTCCTAAGCAGGTTAGTAGCAGGGCACCATCTGAGCTAGAATTTGGATCTCCTAACTTCTGCTGCAATTATAGTCACCTGAGAATTAAACTGATGTGTAGGATTGTATTCATCCGCAATGAGCAGCTTCAGTGCTATCTAGCCTTCTGTGCCTACACAGTAATATGGCCCAAGCATAAACTCACCACCCTCTCAAATCAGAGGTGCATATTCTGTAGTCAGACATCCTCAAGTCACCAGTATACTCCCTTATCATGCTCAGATGACTGTTCTTAGTTTCACAATATTTTACCTTCAACCAGCAATATAACCCAGTCCTGCGACCTGGAACTGCTGTCATTCCTCAGTAGATTTTCTCGTCTAAATATTAAATGTGCAAAGTTCTCTAAATCTTAGAGACGAGAGTTACCCAAGTCCCTAGGAGCAGCAGCCTTTCTCTCTTCTCTATGTTCAACCACATGGGCTCCTAATTTTCTCTGATATTAACTAGGTAATTTCCATGGTGCTGTGTAATTGGCAGCAATTCCATTTAGAAAGGGAAGAAGTTGTTTCCAAAGTCAAAGCTATAAGGAGGAAGACAAAAAAACCCCACAAGTCTTTGTGTTTAATTTCTCTTCTGTTTGAACAACATTTTGTGACTATGCCTATACACAGCCCATACACTGTGGCAGGACCACCCTGTAAATGAAATGTAAATTCTTACCATATGCCTTTCTGCATACTTCCTAATATGTGCATACTTCCTAATATGTCAGACCATTTAGGTTCCTTCTGCCACAGCACAACTTCTGGCCTCAGTGATGCATGGATAACTTCTGAATAATACACTCATGGCTGTTGTTTATAGCTGCTAACAACCATTCACTTTCTGCCAGTTCTGGGGGATATATGCATCAAGGGGGCTCCCAGCTTTAGAAGGTTCTTGGGAGAATCCACTCCAGTCCAGTCCACCTGATGGATTGATCCTAACGTCACCTGCTAAGGTTCTATGAGAAGAGAACAACACAACAAAGTTTTATTCAAAAAGTGTTCGGAACGAATATGCCCATTCTTTAGAAACTTATCAGCAATAGAGAAAATCAGGCTTTAGAAATGTGAAAATTATGTGTTACAGGAATCAAGGTGAAAATAACCTTTCTGCTTGTACCCACAGCCACATACACTCATAATCACATAGTCACACAGAGGCTTCAGTCTTTCTCCAGCACAGCCCATTCTATACATCTATATCACAGCTATTTATCTGTGATATTTCTCAAAGTCATGTTCTTCATATTGCCCTGTGCGTTATCAGAAATCCCATTGCCTGGAGAGAAGTTTGAAATTCCCAGCAAAAGGGCTTCCATGCTCTCCTCCCATGTCTTCCTATTTAACCATTGAACTCTTACCTGCTGAACCCAACAGTAGTCTGACACTTCCAAAACACAGTACTACAGACAAATACTACCATTAGTTGCCAAGGTAGTAGAAATGTGCTTGCCATCTCTAGTTGAAATTAAATGTTCACTCTTTGTTCATATTCAAGGCTTAGTCCTTGACTTACCACTAATATGTTAATTAATTCATTAATTCATTCAACATTCATTGAGCTCCTATTATATACTGAGAACTATGCTTGATACTGAAAATACAGAGGTAAACAGATGCCACTGTCAACATGTCTAGTCTATCTAGCTCCATGAGCAGGAACCAAATAAAAACTTTTAAGAAGCCTTCCCAGCCAAGCCCCGTGTCTCTTTGACCACTACTACAGTATGACCCACTAGAACTTGCCTTTTGCTTTCAAGCATAGTATTTCTCATTTCATGTATCATGCTATCTACTTGTGACCTAGGTTTCTCATGTTTCTCCAAATACTTTACAAGCAGCAGCCATACTTTCTACTGTTTTTTACTTCTTTATTGTCTTGGACAGCAAGATATACAGAGTAGGAAGTTAAAATTATTGATAAAATTATGTAAATCCATAATCTATGAACAAGTTAGAAAATCCTGACACATGTAGTCTCAAATCAACAGCTTATTTAATTAACTACCCTCGTTTGGCATCTTTAACACTTGAAAATCATAGTGTTAAAAGACTCAGATGAAAACAGGCAACCATTATTCACTTCTAAATCAGGTCTCATAAGCATCAGATTGCTGACTCTTAATGAATATTATCCAGTCGATAAATTAAGTATATGATATTTAATGTCTATTATTATTATGAGATAAAAATTAGAACTTTTTTTCATTCATTAGGATCAAGCTTGCAGTTCTCTGAAGAACAATCATGAGTTAGTTAGCTTCGATTTTTTTTTTCTAAAATAAAATGTTTCTACTATGTCCCAGACATTATGCTAAATGCCAAGTATACAATAAAGAGACATAGTAGGTCACAATTTAGTTGGAGAGGTAGAAACATAAACAAACTCTGCTTTGCAGTGCTAAAAGTATAAATATTACAAGGTACAGTAATGATTTAAAAAAAGAGAGAGAGGAAATCCACTCTATTTAATAAGATAATGGAACAGGATCTTGAGGAGTTAAAAGGTCAACAGAGGGGGAAATATTACATGTTTGAAAAACTGCACGTAGCTTTATATAATTGGAGAGCAGAAGGTGAATGGGTAGTGGCTAAAGATGAAATGAGAAAGTTCACTTTTTGAAAGGTCTTGTGTGGCCAGGTAAAAAGTTGGACTTTGGCTCCGTAGTTAAGGGAACCGTCAAAGGGTTTAATGAGAAAAGTGGCATGAACTCCATAAGGGCAGATAGGGATCAAGTCTGCTTAATTCACCACTGTGTATTTTGTGGCTTGTGCACAGTGGGTGTTCAACAGTATGAACTGAACAAATGAATTAATCTGTTGGTGTTTTGGGATGATCACTCTAAGCATAAGTAAGCATAAGAGGAACAAATTGAAGCCAAGGAAGCCAGTAGGAAACCATATCAGGTGAAGGAGGGAAGGGAGAGATGGGTTTGATTTGAGAGTAGGGATATAGGCAGGTAACCAGGTTTAGGAGGGAGAAGTTGATGAATATAGGTTTGGGCATTTTTATTGGAAATTCTTTAATGACAATCAAGTAGAGAGGCCCATTAGACATTTTGATAGAAAAGCAGTAAAGGACGGACTCAATCTATAAATATGGGTGTCATCAGATAAATTATGTGGGCTGAAAAGGCTGCCAAGACCAGACCCAGAAGCACACCAGACTATGAAGGCTGAGGATAGGGCAAGAAGGATGCTGAGGAAAGCCAGAGAAGTGGATGAAGAATTGAAAAGGCATTGGGTCAAGATACCTAAAGGAGCAGATTTAACTGTTTAAAACATACAAGACATAAACCTTTTCATTTCAACAAATTCTCTGGATTAAACAATCCAAAATATCTGTTATAGGTGTACCTTCAAGAAATATAAAATTTTACAGAGACTGTCCTGACCTTTTAAGACCTTAAGTCTTGGGGAGATGTACATGTTAAATAGACATGATAGACAGGCATCTTATTTCTCACCAACAGTGAGTAATGACTGTGGGTTGATTACATACAAAGTATTCGAGTTAATGACAGAAATGAACAAAACACTGGCAACGAATTGGCATTAGTGTTTTATCCTTTTAGCCTTTAAATTATATGTGGTTCGATTCCCTTAGAGGGATGTAAAGTCAGAGGAGGCACTGTCTCCTTGAAAGCATACACTGCAGTTTGTTTCCGGAATGTGGCCAGGACCAAATGGAACATTTACCAAAGGCAGCTGAAAGCAATATAACTGGAAGGACAGTCTGAACTGTGGTCAAAGAAGGGGGGAAAGGGCCCAAACTGGAGCAGCAGCACCAGACAATTAGGCCAAAAGGATGAAGTAAGGCCACCCACAGAAAACCCAGTCATGAGTTTAGAAACAGGTTGGGAAGTCGAATACAAAGTGGGACAGGGCAAGGGTTCAGGAGAAGGCAGAAGGTCAGAGACAGGCTGGATGTGGAGGCAGATTCACAGCTCAGGAATATGCCTGACAACCTAAAGCAAGCTTGTCCAACCCACGGCCCATGGGCCGCATGTGGCCCAGGGTGGCTTTGAATGCAGCCCAACACAAATTTGTAAATTTTCTTAAAACATTATGAGATTTTTTTGTGAGTTTTTCTTTTAGCTCATCAGCTACTGTTAGTGTTAGTGTATTTCATGTGTGGCCCAAGACAATTCTTCTTCCAATGTGGTTCGGGGAAGCCAAAAGATTGGACACTCTTACCTAAAGAATTCTCAGGCTTGGATCAATGGCCTGAAACACATCAGCTTCTGCAGTTCCAGAAATGGCAAGGTCTCAATGAAATGAGACGTCTCTATGTTTGACAGGCAACTGATTCCTGCTGAGTGGCAGCATCCCATTTTCCCCCTTTGGAGTCTCACATTGGCCTGGGATTGCTACTGATTGTGGCCAGGGGTGACCTGTTTCCCTCTGTCTCCCAAGCTGCAATCACTGTCAAAGACTAGGTATCAATGATGTATTTGTAAATGTCTAATAGGATATTGAGTGATAGGCGTTGCTCAATACAATTATATAAGTAAATTAATGAAATATGCCAACACATATCACAGCAGCTGAAAACGGGGTTCACTTGCAAATATATCTTATTAAAAGGGAGGGTATGGAAAACTCTGCATGGTTTTTCCCTTCTATTCTTTTCATTTACCTTTAATTTTTTTCCCCTTGCAGGTTAAAGCTGACTCCACATCCTAAGGGACCAACACAAGCCATTAAGTTAAATGATGTCCCTGATAGCTCTGTGGATCAATAGTTATATAGGACTATTCCTCATCCAAGCTCTGTCAGGGACCAAATTATACACCATACATGAAAACCACCTCCTGGATTTACTGCCCTTGTACCCCCAGCCATGGCAGGTGGCTTATTGCCCTGCTTTTATTTCCTTTAAGCTTTAAATAAGCCTTTGCTACTGCTTTTTTAACATTTCCAAAGTGGCAGAGCAGCAATTAGCCAAATTCTCCTCCCTTCCGCAAAACTCCAATGATTTCCTTGACTTCCATAGAAACTCTTTAATGTCCTGTTTTTCTCACTAGGTTTGAGAAAATTTCTAGTTAAAAGACACACATTGGCAAAGATATTGCAATATCATGAAGAAGTAGACAAAAACTGGGCCATTTACAGTGCTTTTGATGCCCCTCAGATAATCCACTAGTATCTGGACCATCCACATTTATGGTAAGTGGCTAGTGAATGGAAAATTCTAGTTCTATTTTTGATACCCAGGTGCTGGGTAAATCACCTCATTTCTCTGTGTCTTCGTTCTTCTCTCTTAAATGGGAATTATTCTATGTCCATACATTAGCTAATAGAGAGAATATTAACCTAAATCAAATAGAGTACACATGAAGACATTTCATATGCTTGGGAGTGAAGGCATCCTATAAATTCTGGGTTCTATTATTATTTCATATTTCTATACTTCAGATTGAGCTGGTCTCATGAACCACTTTATAACAAAGTGGACATGAACTATATTGAACCGCTTTTTAGCGTCCTGTCTCCCAATTGTCTCAGATGTCTGGAATTATAGCCCTTTGAATTAACGCATGAAGCATGGCTTTAAAGTATGGAGGCTGACTCTTATCTGTGGTTAAGAGACAACATGGCATGACTTTCTCATCAGTGTCCAAGACCAGAAGGCTCATGGAGGTCAGCGTGGTGGCCAGAGCAATGAGTTACCTTACTTCTATGATCTTCAAATTTGTCTCGGTTTGATCCATCTTTCTTTTCTTATCTTCTTGTATATGTTCTTGGGACACTTCTACATATTGAATAGCAATAATATCTACTGCTTTAATCATTTAAAAAATAAATAAACAAAAGATCTTGTGTTCTGTTGATCCAAATATGTAAATATGGTTTCAACATATAGTTTCCCCATGCCTCATGCTATTGTAAATATTGTTTTATGGTCTAGTGCCCTGTTACCCATTTACCATCCCAGTTAAAAATCTGTCTCATACAGCTTTAGCTGTATACTTTAACAATAAGAAAAAGTGATGCATTTCTCAATTTCAAGCATAGTTCTCATTAGCTACTGTACTCCTGTATCCAAGTATATCAACCCAATGTTTTATACACCATCCTCTTCTGAGTTCCCATAATTGCATTATGGCCTGTCATTTTTAGCTCATCTTAAACAGTATTTATTTAGCTAATTGAAAACATTTGAATACCTTCTGTAAGCCTGACTCAGCTATAAAATTGTGGGAAAATGGTCAGTGCTGCTTTTGTATTGCCAGATCCAGACCATAGTTTTGTGGTGATGTGTACAGGTCAATGTCTAAATGCTTGAATTTAATAAGCATTCAATTTTGCAATCTGTGTAGAAAACAAATTGCAGACTTTCGTTTACTCTCCTGCCTGTAGGACAGAGGATCCTTGCCATTTTTAGTCACAGAGAGTCATACCTTTTCCCCAGGAATCTCTGGAATTGCTTGGGGACCTCAAGGCCTGTGTTGGGCCATTTGGCCTCTCCTGTACTGATAGTGACAGGAGGCAGACAAATCCTAGGCAGACAGGAGCAAGTCCCTGGTGAAACCCAACCTTCAAGCCTAAGACAGTTTAAAGCCTGAAAACCAAGCTACAAGTCAAATCCATGGACCAGATTGAGAACCTCTTTTCTGATTTGGCACAGTTTCCTCTGACTGGTCCCCACCCTTTACCTGTTTTACATATACCTACCCTTCCCTAATTGGTTTTTACAGTGTCATGCCCACCTTTGAGTGGTGCCTTGTTTTAACCTTTTTTCCATACTCACAAACCAATCAGTACACACTCCCAATTCTAACCCTATAAAAGCCCTGGACCCAGCCACATTGAGAGAGAAGTCACCCAACATCGAGTAGAGGACCACCCTCATGTCCTTCCCCTGAGAACTGTTCTTCACTCAATAAAATTATTCTCTGCCCTCCTCACCCTTTAACTGTCAGTGTACCCTCATTCTTCTTGGACACAGGACAAGAGCTTGGGATCCACCAAAATGTGGATATAGAGAAGGCTATAGTACCATAGCCCTTTGCCACAGGGCAGGGCTGTTAACATGCCACCTTCTGTTGGGTTGTGGATGACGGGACTAAAAGAGCTAATTAGCATGCTGTAACACTCTCTCTGGGGCTTCAGGGTCATGGGCACTCCTGCTGGGCACCACCACAGTCCCCTCTTCTGGACGCCAGAGTCTACCTCAAGAGTGGCTTGCAACATGCTTGGTCTGGTCACAAGAACTGCTTGTGACCAGAGCCTGCTCCTATACCAGCACTTGGAACAGCCAGCCAGACTCCATACTCCCTCCCTCACACAACCCCTCTTGCTGGGGGCTGAGTACACAGTTGCAGCAGCCACGGGATCCATGCTGGAATGCAGGCCAGGGACAGCCCATTGGGCCTAGTGGACAGGGAGTCTCCTGTGGCAAACCAAGGCCTGAGCAAGGCCTGGGCAAGGGTGTCACCAGCTGGGGGTCTCCAGTTGACAAGTGACCAAGGAAACTCCTGTGTCAGTAATACCCAGTGAGATTTGGCACACAGAAATACGTTCCCACATTTTGTTCCTTGACCCTCTCTCTCCCTCTCTGTATCGTTATGAAACTTAAGTGAAGTAATAGAATAATAACTAGCATATAGACTTTTCTAGAATTTAAGATGCCTTTCATATAAAGAGCTCTGATATTTTGCCTGTTATTAATAATAAAAATAAATAAATGTTTCATTCAATTTTTCTTTTATTTTTGGGAGGCACGCTCTTCTGAAACACTGGTATCTCAAATGTTGATGAGTTCCTCATTTTCCCTCTGAGCTCAAAAGATTTGAATTTCCTGACTACAATCTAGCCATCAGACTAGAGTATCATTTAGATTTTATCGTTTGGATTGACTTGTATTTACTGATACCCCACTTCAACTGTACATCACCTGTAAGTTTCTTATTCCATTTAATAGCTACAGCATTGTGCTTTCGAGCTGGCAGAGAACTCAAAGTTGCCCATGCACACCAAATGGCCTATGAAGTTATACTGGTCCTGATGTCTGCTCTTAAACCCAAAGTCAGTGCTATTTAGTTTTCTCCTTTATGGATTCAGTCTACAAGCAGAATTATAAAAGACCATGCAAGTCTCTCTGAAATAGTCACCAGTTTAGGACGATAACCTTTAATTTGAAGGTACCTCCCCCAGCTGAAAGCTGTAATAATGGTTCATTCCATTTGGCAACAAAACAAAGAACTGGAGAATTTAAAACTGACAGATCCTCTAAGAAGTGTGAGTGACATTAAATTTGCATTCTATTACATGACTGGGTGACACATCTCATCACCTATTCTGACTTTGGGGCCTTATTAATAGCCAATTTGCACACAACCAATGGGCATGATGACCCAAATCAATTATAACTATGATGGAAAATTCTCCAAAGGAAAATGACAAAATCCATCAACACCCAGGTTGTGCAGATATGGCAAGCTGTGAAGGGCCTGACCTGGACGTGCTACGTCCTAATTTCTGAAGATTAATCCAGCTGGTCTGGCAAACTGAGGTATATGCCCTTCCTCACTACTCTACAAACATCCTCCTCCCCCAGCAACAGCCTGCTTATTGAAGGGAATGACTTTCTCAAATGAAGAAGTCCAAACTGGTGGTTGGGGAGGGGGGCGGTTCTAATACTTTAAAATTAACCATGGAGAGGCCATGGTGGTGGCAGAGCACATCAGCAAGCCCATTTGGTAGCATTTTTAATGGTTAAAGCCAGACATTTGGTTTCTATATAACTGGCTCCAGTGTTGATCTTTCAGTTGGCTCTGAATTCAGGCAAGGAGGAGAGAGGTGTTATTTATCAGGATCTTCAAACCAAACATCTTCATTAGGTAGCCACGTGACTTCAGGCAACCTTAGCTGATATAACAGACAAATCCCAAAATTTCACTGGCTTAAAACCTTAAACTCATATAATAGTTCAATTTAGCATTCCTGGTTGGGTGGCTGGCCTCGAAGAAGTGAATCAAGGGCCCAGGCTCCTTCTGTGTTCAGGTTCTATTATATTCAGCATGTGCTTTCAAACGATCGTGAAAGTCAATGTCATTCTATCAAGCCAAAATGAGAAGGGAGCTGGGAAGATGCATATAGGGGGATTTTATGGGCCAGGCCTGGAAGTAGTGCATACTGCTGCTTCTCACATTTCTCTGGCTAGAACACAGTTACATGGCCACAAAAGGGAAATGTATTTGACTGTATGCTCAGTAGGAGGAGGAAATGGGTTTGATGAGCATCTATCAGTCTCTGCTATGGTGGCAGCTAGGAAAACAAAAAGCCAGTTGATTAGGTTTCAGATAATTGCCAGCACACTTACATTAGGATGGAGATACCTCCAGAATGGTAGGTATAAGAATCCTCCAAATAGATATACCTAATGTAAATGATGAGTTAATAGGTGCAGCACACCAACATGGCACATGTATACATATGTAACAAACCTGCATGTTGTACACATGTACCCTAGAACTTAAAGTATAATAATAAAAAAAAAAAAACTAGAAAGACACTTTCCAAGAAAAAAAAAAATCCTCCAAATAATCTTCTCTATATGGGAAAAAAAAAAAACAAAACTGTTATTAGACAACTCATCAAATGGTAGAGAGATTTTCTAAAAGCAAACCTTGGGATTAGAATCATCTACCACAGTACAAATTTCTCTACTCAGCCAGACTTTGAATTTCATCTGCAAAAAGAGCCCTTTTACATACATTGTCTGATTTTAATCTGATTCAAACCTTATAATAACCCTAAGATGTTGGTACCATTGGCATCTCCCATGTTTAAGATGACAAACAGTAGACTTTGTGGGGAAAAAAAAAAAGTATTTTAGGAACATCACATTGAAGGGCCTATATTTGACTCCTGTTATTCCTGACTCCTAAATTTAAGCTCTGAAAAAAGCATCATATGTAACTAGCAATGATGAGACAGGAGTACACTAATATAATAGTAGGTTTCTGCGTGATATATATTGATGTTGTTGAATGGAGACAGTCTTTCAAGAATCATGTTATAGCTCAGTTCATCCACATGTACTCCCAGACCCTGTCACTTTTGGATAACCAGACTCACAGTCCCAAATGGTTTTGATTGGCCTTGCTGTTTTTGACCTATTTGGGGATCTGGTTGTTACCTCCTTGTCCAAATTCTAACATCTTTTCTATTTATTACTCATGACCTAATTTTTCTGACAATGTGAGGAAATCTCAGCCCCAAATGTCTGCCAATGATTTGTGGATGGCAGGTAAGCATATTAGCAGGCTATATTTAACGCAATTTGAAATTTCATTGTCTTTCAGTAAAAGGCAGCTGTTTCCAGATGTCATGAATCAACCTTTATGTCTGACTGACATGGCGTTCGCAGGGAACATCTTGCATTACTGTCATGCGTTATTGGGAGCTCTTGGACTATATTATTTGCAAGTCAGAACCTGCAGCTTTCTAGCGAAGTGTTATTTAGATTGCTTCAGTAACCTTCTGTTAAGATGACAATAGGTTGACAATTCCATGGCTCATCTGCCCAGATGATTCTCTCACAACCATGATGCTGTAGCCATTAGATATTAGGAACTTGACAAACATTTGCCAACAATTCAATCACACATCATATTTGAGTTACAATCTTGGTGAGAGCTAATTGGTGTTATTGTCAAGCCCAAGAACATTTTAATTGGTTTTCCTGGAATTACTTATCCTAATTTTGCAAATCCTGAATTTCCTTCTATTTCTGTAATGTTTTGAGTACTGACTTAATTTTTGTGTGCATTTGTCAATTATTCCCATCAACTTATCTTCACTTAAGTCACTCAATGTAAGATATGAATTAGCTGAGCAATTTGACTGTTTAGTCTGTAAGATCTGTGGTTATTTTTATACCACATAAGCCTTCCAAGGCTTTTGGTGACTTTCCCAATTTTCCATCCATTTGTTTTACTGTATTTTACCCTATTCACTCATTTACTCCTATAATGCAAGTTAATGTAAGTCACTTTTCCTACTGCTCTAATAATCTAATAGTAAACGCTTTATGCATATTATTTTATACCTGCCATGTCATTTGTCTATAGAGGTAATGCATATTATTATAATAGCTTTATTACTGTAGAGTAGGAAATTTGGGGAGCATGATGTCTTTAAGTAGGTCAGAGTATGAAAAATATTCAAGGCCACAATGAGTATAATTCTTGCAAACAAGTGTTAGGTGCCATGATTTTCAGAAACAATCAGTTTAGTTACATTTTTGTACCTTTCCTTCTTTTTTTTTTTTGAGACAGAGTCTCGCTCTGTCACCCAGGCTGGAGTGCAGTGGCGCAATCTTGGCTCACTGCAACCTCCACCTCCCAGGTTCAAGCGATTCTCCTGCCTCAGCCTCCTGAGTAGCTGGGACTACAGGCACGTGCCACCACCCCTGGCTAATTTTTTGTATTTTTAGTAGACACAGGGTTACACCATGTTAGCTAGAATGGTCTCAATCTCCTGACCTTGTGATCTGCCTGCCTCGGCCTCCCAAAGTGGTGAGATTACAGGTGTGAGCCACTGTGCCCAGTCTCATTCCTTTTTTCAAGCTGTACAATACCCTCGACCCTTCTCCACTTTTTCATTCATTGTTCCCAGATCTGAGCTCTCACATTTGATAGTATATCCATTTCTGACTCAATAACTAGGCTTCCCTTTACCATGATCACCTTCAGATTCACCACATTTTACTCACTTAGCCTGGCTGTCAGCTCAAGATATGTGGTAATAAAATGTGGTTACCCTGCAGGTCTGCATATGGTCACTTCAATTCCCAATAGAAAGGTATCCAAATAACTGTGCATCTACTGGGTCTCCTTTAATACTCTGTCAGCAATCCCACTCAAGTAGATGACTGACTTTGTCTGCCAGAATGCTTGGGACAGTCACCGTTCACCGGGCTTCGGTGCTTCTTAAATCTCTGGTTCCAGACCATCAGGCCCATTCGGCCACTTGTAACTCTTTCCAGCATCTAAGGCCATTTCTGAGTGAAAGGTTTATCCATCTCCCTCTAGACTCACCTCTAATTCTCCTTTTCCCTGACAACGTGGCTACCGGCCCCATGAGGAGCTCCTAAGACCTTTGTGGGGTCTCCGAGCTCTGTGAAGTGACTGTGGCACAGCTTGCCTCTCATGCACAAGGACACTGAGCTGGGTTTTAAGAGGCTTCTAATTAGTATAATTACTTTATTTTGATTGCTGAGGTTAACAACATGGGCAATGCCCAAGTATATTATCATCATCAATTGATGAGCTGAAATTTTAAAAATCTGATTATATGACATATGTTCAACCATATCACCCTCTGCGCTGCTGTCGGGGAATTACTAATGCCCTTAAGATGCTTAAATAATTTTGCCCATGATGCTATGCCAGGTGTGAGCAAACCTAAAGAAATGAACTCCCTGAATGCTTTGCTGTGTGGGTGTGTTTGTTTTTGCATGGGTGCCTATTTTTAAATGCTATCCAAGACAGCAGGAAGCTCATCATTCAGTTGATCGGGAGTATGTCAGCAGAGTTCACAATATCTTTGTGAGAAAGACATTAGAGTTAATTCTTGACACCTAAAATGTAAATACTGGTTGAGTATTTCTTATCCAGGATTCCTTATTCCTTCTGCTGGGACCAGAAGTGTACTGAATTTCAGATTTTTGGATATTTGGGAATTTTCGTATATACATAATGAGATACCTTGGGGATGGACCTACATCTAAACATGAAATTTATTTAGGTTTCATATACATTATACACATAGCCTAAAGGTAATTTTATGAACTATTTTTAGTAATTTTGTGCAAGAAACAAAGTTTTGACTGTGACCCATCACATGAGGCCAGATATGGAATTTTATACTATTGGCATCATGTCAGTGCTCAAACATTTTCAGATTTCAGATTTTTGAACTAGGGATATCCAACCTGTACTTGGAGAGGTAGACTTTCAGTCATCCACATCTTAGCCTGAGGTAGTTACAAAAGTTTGCTGGATTTCTTATACCTACTTCAGATAAGCGTGGGAAGGTCAGGAGATGGAGCTACAGATGAACAGGTCTCATAACCATCTGATCTTCAAAAATTAAGACCTTTCTTCCGAGAGGCCCAGGAGCTCAGAATCCTGGTTTCAGCTAGCCACACCACCCCACAAGTGGTCTAGAAATCTATACACACAGAGGACAATGGCGAGAACATTCATCCTTTGCTAGCAGCTGATGCTTTGGCCCCAAACCATAAGGTAGATCTCTAACCTTAGGTAGCTCTGCTGCCTGTCAGAACTCCTCTTTGCTAGACTGAGAAGGTTGAAGTGGCTTGTTTTCCCTTGAACATTACTTTAGCTTTCACTTAGCTTTTTAAAGGAAGTGGGAAGAGGACTACCTCTTTCATCATGGAAAAAGGGTACTTCTTACCTCTGGCCTCCTGAAGGGCAAAGCTTATAAAGAAAGAGTAGGCAACACAGCGGAAGAGAGAGAGAAATAGACAGACAGATTCTACGAGGCTAGGACTCTCTACACATAGCCAAGCATGGCCAAGTCTCCACACAGCCCCTGCCTTGTTCCTCTAGGTCCTTGGAAGGAGTTGTATCTGGAAAGACTAAGGGAGTGGTTGCCACAAAATGGGTTTATTTACCCCATTCTAGATAAGAATCTATATCTTAGAAAATGAGACCCAATGAATGCCTTCAAGCCTGACCATCTATGCACAGTCAAATTCTTCCTCCTTGGAGGTGGAATCAAAGTGTGGCTGGGGGAGCTAGGAGCCTCCCTTGCAGACAATTAACTAAAATAATTGACAGGGCTTCAATGCAAGTATGGAGGAATGAGGAGTCAAGCCATTCTGGATGTGATGCCTTTAAGGGGAAATAGGCCAAATGGACACAGAGTGTAACCAGGAGGCAACCTGAATGCTCAGGGCATGAGGAAAACAGGATCAAGGAGTCATAAAGGAGCACAGAAAATGGTTGAGAGAGAGCCAAAGACTTATTTTCAGACTTGCTTAGAGCAGCCTAATGTCTGAAGGTCTCTTAACGTCAACAGCTGTGTCACCAAGGTAGACATCCCTGCTCTCCAGCGATGACCCCTCAGTCAGCTCTCTTACAGAGACGTCCACCCACACCCAGAGCCTCTAAGCCAAGAACCGACTCTTCAAATTGCTTCTCAGGCCAATTTAAATTATGGCATTTTATTTCACAGCCCCAACCTATACAAATCAGAGGGTGCTGAGAAGATCTGAAGGAAACTCAGAAGATAGCTGCCACTGTGGATTTATGACCGAAGTTTCAGGAAGTAAGACAGGCTGCAGCAAGAGGTAGGTAGTTTGAGCAGGTTGATAGTTTCTGGAAAAATTAAAAGCCACTATTTGAGATTCACTGTACAATCATGTGGGCTCCACTTCAATATCCTGTGCAGGTTAATAATGGAAAGGGTTTTCACACGTGGGGGATATTTCCCACATTGCCATGCTAGGACCCTGGGTAGGAAGCTCAGCCTTCTTGCCTACCAAAAATTTCTTCTCAACTACCCTTGCTTTGTCCCAAACCTGTGAACAAGCCCATTATTGGATTGATTTCATGAATTAATGGTTCATGAATGCTTTCTGCTAAAGAGGAAAGAGGCTGTAAAATGGCCCCAGAACTGCTGGCAGGAATGTGGAAGAAGAAGGTCTTAGGAAACTTCACCTAGCATATAGGCAGCAAAACCCTTTATTCAATCTTTATTCTTGGAGATTTTTGCCTGGTGTGTCCTTGGGAGAGGATAGTCATAGATGGAATGTTAGCCAAAATTAAATCAGGAAATACAGAATTATTGCATTCAGGCTGAAAGCAGTTAATTTAGAATGCTTTAGGTAAAAGTGTTTGATTAGGAAAGTAATTGGGGAAGAAGTTTCCAAAGTAAATTTGCCCTTGGTATGAGGATACAAATGCAAGGCTGGCTGCTCCACAACAGGGAAGTTTCTTCAGCTTTCATCATCCCTTTGAATTGGGGTCTGTCCCAGGGATGCGTCCACAACTCTAAAGATATACATATGTGGCATCAACTGAATGGGGCAGCTTGTTAGCAAGCCATGAAAGTAATTGCCCACCCAGCAGAGCTTGTCTCCGGATCTCAGAACCTGCCTTTGTCCTTCTGGCTCTCCTTCCCTCCACTGTTCTCTCTCATCTTAGTTCCTTTTCCTCTTCCCCTTTTCTCCTCTGTGTGTCCTGGGCTCTTCCCTGTGGGGCTGATTTGACAACAGCAGCCAAGTTTTAGTTCTTAATTTGTTTCCCTTAGAGTTTTCCATTGTAAAGCCTTCAGAAATTTCCTCTCCTATTACAATTCCGATTAAGTGGCTCCTGTCTTGCCTCCCTCCTAGGCTTGTTATAAGGACAGAAGATGATTGGGTTCTTCATGTCTATAATGGGCCCAGAACTCCCCAGAGGGATGTTTTATACTTAAGGCAACAAAAATAACTCTCATTACAATTAATAAAAGAAAAATGAGGCTCCCCATGTAGAATCTAAATAAGCCTCCGGCATATTAAACATTCAGGAAAGGGGTTTGCTGAAGCTCAGTCTGTTATGGCCCAGGAGGTGCATCATCATTAATGGGGCTGGGAAGCAGGTAACACTGGGTGGTGTTCAGGGTTGCTAGGTGCCACCACATCCTGGAATATTTCCAGCAAGCTCTCTCACTCCTATGTTAAAGGGCCCCATCCTGGAAGGAGAGGTGATTCTCTGGCAACCATTCTCTAATGCCCTGTCCCTCCCCTCCATTAGGTATAAGGCTTGGAGAGGTACTTTTAATATATTCATCATATTGAACCTTATGCTTGCTCCAATACAGGACCCTTTTCCTGAAACAATAATGTAGCTTTGAAATGAGACGACCCATGGTTTGAATACAGCCTGTGCTGTGATATTTCAGTGATTCTGGCCAAACTATGTAACCTGTTTGAACCTCAGCTTCTGCAGTTGGAGATTAGGATTGTGTGTTTGTCCTTTTTTGCTGCACAACAAATAATCTCAAAAATATCAGTCCCTTAAAAAGCAGTTATTCTCTTGCTCACAGATTTGCCAGTAGTTGAAGGTCCACTGGGATTGGCTGCAGTAAGCAGGGCTGAGCTCCAGGCTGTGGGTTGATCTTCTCGGACCAGTGGCAACACAGGGATGCTCTTCTCATGGCAAGCCGCGGGAGCACAGAGGGGCAAGCCAGGCTGTGCAAACGTATCTAAAGGCCTTGGGCAAATCACGTCTCTTAAGATCCCATTGGACAAAGCAATCACATAACCAAATCTCAAGTCAAGTCGGGGGAAAGTGCACTCTGCCCCCATGAAGCCTTTGTAAATCCACAGAGGGAGTGAAGAATTGAGATCCAAACTACCACAATCAAAATAACTGTCTCATAAAGGTGTTGTGAAGATTAATGAGACCAAAATATCTAAAGCCCAGGACAGTATAGGAGTTAAATAAGTGATGACTATTATTATGGGTTAACAGTTTTTCTAATATCTATGCCTATCAACACACAAGTTTTAAAATGAGACTGTTAGACATTAATTTATAATCTCTTAATGAATTTTATTAACTGTAATTACTAAAACATAGCCCAAGGCTTGTGTTCTCTGTCTCTATGCAACTCTGATGATACAAGGAAGCCAGGGTAAGCTACCAAGGGGCTCTACACAAACTCAGAAGCCTGAGAGGCTTGGCTTTTGAACACCCAGTCTCCCTGTTCTGAGCAGCTTCCTCCAATTGCTCTGACCTTATTTAACATAGCAAAGAAGGCCTCTAAACACTTAGTTCTCTGTCTCTGCCTTAATTAGAAACCATTAGTACCTCTGGAAAATTGACGCTCCCTTCTCTATATTCACAGAAGGCTAATGGGGGAGCAGGTATGGTGGTATGATGCTTGATGTATAGTTTCCTCTCATATAATTTCGTCTTTTTTTCTCCTCTTCCTATAGGGAAGGACTTTTTGGTTTATGGGGTCTGGTAGTGGGGGGCATGTGGATTTTAATCTCTCAAGATGATCTTAGAGCCCCTTTTCCTGGATCCACAGCCCATCCCACCTGCTCCATTTCACATACATAGTCCCCTTCTTCCCACCCATCCTTCTTGGGGAACATAAAACCAATTTACCTTCAATATCAGGAATAACAGACCATCCAAGTTAGCAGGTACCTGTGAGGTTTCAGAACATCTCAAGCACCCTAAAAGAGTGAAGTCTTTTAACGTGCCATGACACTCCTGGGTTGAAATATCCACTCCTTCACCTCTCAGCTGGACTCAGGACATATTATTTGAATTCTTTAGGACATCTTCTTGGTAATCACAAAACTGGATTTAAAACACCTGCCTTAAAATGTCACTGATGGAATCGCATGAGATCATTGACTGCTGAGAGAATGTTTATCGAGTGCTCGTGTGTGTCTGGCCCTAAGAATGGAAACAGGGCCACTTCCCTCCAGAGTTTACAGAATGGTCCTAGACACAGAGTGGGAGCCCATCACTATTATTTTCATTTGCATTGATCTAGTGGTAATGCACACTGTAGTTAACAAGTGGCACAGTCAGAGCACCCATCTACAGGAACAAACAGCAGTCTCAGAGCTGTAGCAGCCTTGCAGGAGGCCACCTGTTATGCCAGGATGATCAGGACATCCTGGGGGCCCAGAGGTAATGACAAGAGAGGCTGTGGTAGCATGACCACACAGGAAATGTAAGGCAGCAGCTCTTTACCACCCAGTAGAGAAGTGCTTCAACATTTTAACAAGTGGTATGTCATTGCCAGTGATATTATTACATTTTAAATGATAAGCATGCATTTGTCATTTAAAGTCATATCATACACTATTATGATTTTGTATTTCTCTTTTCTACCTAAATGCTACAATAAAGGAAAAACGCTGTCTTCCTTTATTGCAATGTATATTGCTTTTACTGACCAATGATGTAAGGAAAATTTATCCTGAGTGAAGTTGATATTTCAGTTCTGGCTTTGAAATGTGTACCTGGTATGGCAAAGGAGAAGCCATCCTGCCACAGGCACCAAAGATCCCTCCCCAACCATCACACACAAGCAGAATCAAATGGCTCCAAAGTCAACATTGAAGGAAGCATCTGTAGTTGGGTGTCAGGGATTCCAAGCCAATCCATTTGGACGCTCCACCCTCCCAGGAGCCTCCAGGGCAGCCCTCTATGAGGATTCACTTCCTCGTGGATGTCTGAAGTTTTTCCCTGAAGCCCTCAAGTTGATAAATGACAAAGAGGGGATAAGGGATACCAACTGTAGAAGGAAGGGGGAAAGCACAAGAGATCTGTTCAAGATCTGTTCTGTTCAAGAAGAACAGAAGAGGTTTCAAGAAGAAACCTCTATGACATTTACTCCAACCACAGTAAAACACTGGCTTGAGGCAGCACCAGCCTTCTGCCAGTATCATGTGTTTACATGGCAGCATTTATCCCTTCCACAAAATACTGAGGACTGAGGTAAATGAAGTAACATATTTCAGCAAAAAAAAAAAAAAAAAAAAAATTCCAGTCAATGAAGAGTGAAGAATCGGAAAATTCCCATGCATAATGCAGAAGATTCTTGCGAGGATCTCAGCAAGTAATGGCACATTCTTACCTAATTCTGGCTTAGGGTCGTGGCAGTTCAGGGCTTAAAGAAATCATCCGGTCCATTTAATCTGGAAAACTGAAGGCCAGAGAGGTAAAGTGCTAACTGAGCACTCCTAATCCTCAACCTAGAGGCTGTTTACATCATACAAACATTTCTTTCTCCCCACTGTGGAAAACAAGCATATACAGAAAAAGAAAAGGAAGACACTAAGGAATAACCAATGCATCATGAGATAGGCATTCTTGGAAAAGATTTGTGATAAAATATTCTCCAAAGAATATACAAACACAGACACTTAAGACTATTATTCCAGTTGCCAAGACAACAGAAGAATAAAATCAGAGAAAGAAATAACCCAGAAATCTTCCCAAAACTTCTACATCCAAAGCACATTGAGACTAAGTGTGAGGCCCCTCTCACCTGGTGATTGTCGACCCAAGGAAGGCACCCAGAACCAAGGTATGTGGCCCTGATCACAGAAACCTGGGCTGCCCACAACCAAGGAAGTACTACAGACTAAAAGTATTCAACAATAGTGTGCAGCAGGTCAGAGTGATCAGAAGACTAATTCCATTGACATGTGCCTAGGAGATTTGTTGAGGGAGAAACAATCCAAAGGCCAACTGCAGAGTTCATTAGAATAGCACTGAGGTTTGTGTGCATGTCTAATCATGAGATCAGCAAATTACATGCCTGGTGCACCGACCATATGACCTTTGTGGGATTGTGGAACAATTGAGTGCATTTGGGAGAAACACTAAGAATGGAAAATTCACCGAGCAGAAGGCCAAGTTCCAAAGCTCTTGCACAGGGCAGATAAGCAGCAGTGATGAGCAATGTGTTATTGAGCATCTTCTAAGCCTGGGGCACTGAACTAGGCACTGGGGGAGAATTAATTTCCTCCTAAAGTCACCATAGAGGAAACTGCATTAACTCCTTTAATGAATGGGCAGCCCTCAAAGGAGGCTGTAAATGTTCATCATTAAAGGCTGGCCAGAGACTGCAGAGGGGAAGCCAGTTGGGAACAAATCTCCTTTCATCCCTGTCTGCCTGGCTGTGCCACCTCCAGGCTCTAGGAATTCATGGAATAAAAAGAACTGGAGGTTCTTGAACATTTAATGGCCCTAGTAATTAACTAACACCAATTCGTTAAACAGACAAAACATTAACAGGGTCACTGATGATGAGTTAAGAAAGAAAGAGCTAAGTTACACATCATTCCTACTCTCTCTTTCATCTAGCTCTGGTTTCCACCCTTCTGTCATTGTACTCATCATTTCCACACATGAACATGGGCAAGCACACACATATATGCATATATACATGCATGCATGTATACACACATACATGCAAACATATGCATGCACTTATGGGTTCACATATATGTATGTATGCACACATATGCATGTACACCTACACACATGCAGGCATGCACATGCATGCACACACACATATACAGATACACACATATGCATACACAGAATTATCAATTTGTGGTAGCAAAAAGACTTGGGCAAGATTAAGTCCTAGAACTTTGATAATAAGCTATCTTGAGAGATATTGGAGATGTCAGGAAACAAGGAAGACTATACTGAGTAAGCCTGAATTATAGAAAACAAATGTTTAGAAATCTTTTCTCCAAATCTTTCCACCTTTTATTTATGCTTCCCAAGGATACAATCTTTGGTAAGGACTCACTTCCGAGCATCTAAGAAGCCAGACTTTGTGAGCCCACTAGCCTCCGAGTTCCTCAAACGCACAGGCTACATTTCTGTCATCTTTGTATATCAGTACCCAGTACATAATAGGTCTTCCTAGATGCCTACTGTTGGAATGACTGCCTAGCCCACCTGTCCACCATATAATGAGGCATTCAACTCCCCAGTGCACACCTCTGCCTTTTACGTGAGATTAGGCAGCACTCAGTAAGCCACCCACTATTATCATTTACATTGATCTGGTGGCAATGAGTGAGATGGTTATCAAGTGTCATAGCACAAGGACCCGCTTACAAGAATGAGCAGCAGTCTTAGAGCAATGTTGCTGCAGCTATATTCAATATTTCTGTAGCATGGTACTAGAGGCCACCTACTATATACCATCCACCCACTCATTCAACAAATACGTATTAGATACTTATATATGCCAGGCACAGGTATTGGCACAAGAAATACAACCCATCCACAGTCTTCCTGAAATGGTCAAACAGCCAGTTCTAATTTTGGACCAATCAGTAAACATTGATCCAAAAGGCAGCTAGCATGTGTTAGAATATAACCTAAGCACTTTTAGGGAGATGATGCAATAGATGCTAACTATGTCCTCAAGAATCTAACAGTCTAAAGGAGTAGTTCTCACTACAAACAGCAAAGGAAAGTTGGGAAAACTTGACAGAATGAAGAGATATCCAGTAAGAGGAAAAGTCATTAAATGTCTTAGTGTACAGGGGAGGAAAAATTCTGTCCAGCCTCGTGTAACCTGTTAGATCTGGGGCTTGGGCAGGGTTGGTTCTCTGAAGACAGAGATCAGTAGGGTCAGCCCTGATCAGAAACATGAGGAAGGGAAAGAGAAACTAGCCTTGATGGAACACTACAGCAGGCTTTTACAGCCGTGACTTCAGACAATTCTCACAGCAGCTCTTTTGTTGTGAACTTTTGTCATTATGCTGGGTTGCTCAATAGCCAAACCTTGTAAAGAAACTTGGCTGGGCACAGTG
This sequence comes from Macaca fascicularis, assembly GCF_037993035.2. NCBI lineage: Eukaryota > Metazoa > Chordata > Mammalia > Primates > Cercopithecidae > Macaca > Macaca fascicularis. Next base: position 55,932,714 of record NC_088387.1, read on the forward strand.
GCTCACTCCTGTCCTGTAATCCCAACACTTTAGGAGGCCAAGGCTGGGAGGTCGCTTGAGCCCGGGAGTTCAAGACCAGCCTAGGCAACATAGTGAAACCTCATTTCTACAAAAATTACCCAGGCATGGTGGTATGCCCCTGTAGTTCCAGCTACGTGGGAGGCTGAGGTAGGAGTATCACTTAGGCCCAGGAAGCACAGGCTACAGTGAGCCGTGATTGCACCACTGCATTCCAACCTGGGCAACAGAGTGGACTCTGCTTCAAAAAAAAAAAAAAAGGAACTGTCTACCTTCTGCCCAACAGGATATGCAGCCCCAGGCAAGCTTTGAATATGGAGCAAGTAACACCAAGAGGAATGACCTATGAGCCATGTGTATCTTCCGAGAGTGCATGGAGAGGTAGCAGGTCCTAGCTGCATTTTAGCCGAGGTTCTGGCTGCTCAGCTCCTCTTGGTCTCTGCCCATTTTGCAAGCCTGGTTCCAGCCTCTCCTCAGTTCTGTGAATTACCTGATATCCCTCCAATGAAGCACTTTTCTGCTTAAGTTAACCAGAGTCATTTCAGCGGCTTACTACCAAGAATGTTGTAACGCATACTACACTGCAGTATAGACATTATTCACTGAGTTCTACAGATAAGGAAACCAAGACTCTGGGAAGCTAAATACATGGCTGATGAGTGACATAGGTGGGGTTTAAGCTCACACCTTCTAACCTCGATCAAACCCAGAGATGCTTCCCCTAGTGCTATGTTAGTCAGGGCAGCTTTGGTTGCAAAATGACAAAAAAAATAACTGAAACTGGAGTAAGAAAAAAATACCAAAAAAAAAAAAAAAGATCTTAGTAGAAATATAGAAAGCACACCTGGCTTTATTCCGCAAGGGCTGTTGAGTCCATTCATCCACATATCCCTGGTATGTGTTCTCACCTACGTGGACTTCATTCCCAGGACCCCCTTCCAGCAGGGTGGCCCTCTCCAGGCTAAAACTCTCATAACCACAAGCACAGGAGAAAAGGGACAGTTATTTTCCTTGTAAGTTTGAATGAAAGTCTTGGGCTTGACACTCCCTGAACCATCTCAGTGGCCAGGGATAGGATGTATTACTGGCCAACCTGACTCATATGTGCCCTCCTAAAGTCAGTGGTTGACTCAACACCACTCGGACTTTATAGGCTGAAGTTGTTGGAACAGTGGTTCCAAAGAGAAGAATCAGATTACCGGAAGAAAGGTGAATGGATATTGGGTGGCAAAAACAACAGATACCCCCTAGAGTCTACCCCTTCTACAGTATGGGTGGCACTCATCTTTCCAGTTTTTATCTGCACTGCAGTAGAGCCTTTCTCCAAAACTGAATCCCACCAGCCACAAGATCTATCTTCTTCCTCCCAAAAAAAATTTATTTCAAATTCTTTTGCACATACTATACATGCTAGAAACTTAAATGACCGCATCCACGGGCCTCTGAATTTTAAATAAAAGCAGAAAATATTTCTGGGAGCTATTGTGAAAGCTATATGTTAAGGGAGGAAATTTAGAGATGGAGTACTGATTGGCTCATTGTGGCTTTTCCCTAAAATCCTATCACCCGGTCAGCCAGCCACTCTGAGGGTATGAGTCAGTAGGGGCTTTGTGACAGGCAAGACCTTAGTCCTGGGATGCCAGAGCAGAGGGTAAAGTGCCACATCGGGTCCAAGGGGGAGTGCTATGGGTCAGAGCCAGAAAATCATGCCCAAGCAATTTAGAGAGAAAGAAAGCCTCGAAGCTGGAGCTTGAAGCTAAGGGATTAGAAGTATCTAGAGAAGATGAGATCAAGGAGCACAGAAAAGGGCAGAGTCTAGGTTGAAGCTGGAAACACCAGGTGGATTGAGCAGATATGACTGTGCTCCTTGTAGTGTGCAGTGGGGTGGGCCAGCACCACTTAAGGGGCTGGATTGAGCAGAACCTTGACCTCCATGGAAAGCCAGCTCCATGGCCTTGCCCACCTTGCTCTTTGTTCTCCCCGCTCCCACTCTAAAGTTTTTCTTAGAACTGAGCCCGCACTCTGAGGCTAATCAGAGTGCAACTTGTTTCACTCTTGCAACTTGAAATTGCAAAACTTCAATATTTACTAAACACCAAGAGCTAACCCCTAGGCTAGGTGATATGTGGTACACAGGTGAAGAGGACGTAATTTTCACCCTGGCAAAATTTACTGAGAGTGGGAGAAGCAACTGAGGTTTTTTAAATGATGATAAAAATATTAGTTCTATAATAAAGGTTTATACAAAGTTACCATAGGAACTCAGAAAAGGAGCAATTAACCTAGTGCTCCTTAAGGTTGTGGGAGGGAACAGTGGGAAATGAAAGTAGAAGGGAAAGTTGGACCTGATCCTCGATGGAATGGCATAAGTTGAGAAAGGAGAATCAATAGGAATTAAGAGTTGGATCAAAAAACATTCCACACCATGACCTTCAGTTCCTCCCTAGAGCAGGAGCTGTCCGCAGTGTATGCCCAGAACCTGGAATGGGGCCTTCTACCTACAGGGGACTCAGTAAATATTTGTGAATTAAACAAACAAACTCTGCTCTGCCTTTGGAACAGAATGTAGACCTCCAAGATCATGGGACACTGCTTCCTAAAATATTATCACACTCTTTAATTTCTCATTATGACTCTCTGGGAAATTTAATTAATAATTGCCATGGGAAGACAAGAGCAAAGTGATAATTAATAGCTATTGGCCAGAGCTATTGCTGAATTAAGAGTCCAATTATGAAACAAACAAAGCACACCCAAAAAGGAGCAAGAATTCCAGGAGCAATGAAAGGCCATGGATACCAGGGATGCTGCCGAATCTTCTTAATCTGAGCAGCAGTTGGGTGAGGTGTGCTTCAAATAGGAAGAATGGAGAAACGGCAGACTTGAGTGTTTGTCAGGAAATGACTCCTGCACCATACTCTGCACTTCCAAACATTGCCTCTGGGTTCTGTGTCCTCCCAATCAACACCGCAGAGTGAAATAAAAACAGAAGAAAAGGAGCAAAGACGAGGCCACCTTATCCAGGAAGCCAAAGGCCCAAGATGCCTCCAGCAGCCCCTCCCAGTGCCTCTGAGGTCAATAAAACCTCATGACTTGATGACTCTTTGAGTCCTCCTTCAAAAGGCAGCATAATCACATTGCCAGAAAGATGGTGACTACAGGAGTGTTTGTTTATGTCAAACCTCAAAAACCCTTGGGGTTTGAATGGCTGGGTGATTGACAGTTCCCTCTGTCCCTGCGGTGAACCGGTATATTTGCCCTATCCTTCCCATCAGGGGCCCTCCTGTCCTATCCTTTTCATGCTCTCTTACTCTCCAGTTCCAGCTGGCTACTCCTCACAAACCATCTCTTCCCCACAATGTAAGCCTTCCATTTTCAGTCTGTGGAAATTCATTTCACCCAAACCCTTCACATAGCTGATGTTTATACTTTCTTTTCTGAAAGAGCCTTCTATGAAACAGGATCCTTAGTATTAAGTACTTAAGAGTTTTTAAACTTGAATCATTTAGGCTGTAGGTTAAATACAATTTAAATACAAAGGTTCAGATCTTTTTAAAGGAGAATGGTGTAATTTATAAAACCTTGTACTAAAGAAGGAATACAGAAAAGTTGACATACAAATCCTTTAAACACTGCAAATAATAAACCAGGGGGAATGGCAGAAGAGAAGAAAGGGGATTTTTACAATGCCAACGATTTCTATAGCTTGAGAAGTGCTTTATTTAGGCACCAGTTGGGATAATTCTGTTTTGAAACTAGCTCCTTTAAGAAAACTCTTCTTTTTCTGCTCCTAGGAAATGCTGACATGCTGAGAAGTACATGATGTAAAGGTGACATTCTGTGGCAGAGCCAAGGAATTGCAATGCTTTGATCTAAGCGTCCTGGGCTCTCACCTAACCTTCCTTTTCCAAGCTTCACAAACTTGTAAACCGGAGGGTCAAGGTTACCCTAACAATTTGTGAACTTCAACTGGTATTTGCCTGTGAGCCTATCTGGTTTCTTTGCAGGTTATGTTCCAGGAGTTTACACCAGTGGTTAATTTCTCCCTAATCAGAGGCAGTTTACATAGCAGAAAGAGAGGAAGGATTGGCCTCAGAAGACTAAGGTTCAAGTCCTGGTTCTGCTCTCCCTCACTGTTCTCTTGCCCTCTCTGAGTCTCTCTTTTCTCATTTGTAAATGATGACTGCTTGGGCCACCACCTCCAGCCCATGGAGAGGCAGGCATGTGTTGGGGTTGGAGGTATGCTGCAGTATAAATGTTGCACCAAGACAGAATATCTCCACTTCTGACTGGAATAGCATCTCTTTTCAGGCAAAGAACTCAGCTCACTTGCAGTGTCCATACCTGCCTGGTAGATTCCATAGCTCCTTCTCTTTGTGTCTTTTCACAGGGCCCTCCAATCTCACTGCCTCCATCATAGACTTGAGTTTCTAGTAATGTCTTAGACACATCATAAAAATAATCTCTTCCTCTACAGGAGGCATGTTGCAAATTCAGTATCTAGTTCATCTCCCAGGGCATTGGTTTTCAGGATCAGTATATTAACATGTCAATGGATGTCATAGAATCGCGCGTGGAACTTGAATCCAGATTCCTGAATTTAGGAGACGGATGTTCCATCAACCTTATATTCCAGGCTTCAGGATAACATTCACATGATCTGATCCTTTTCATTTCAGAGGCCAGGAATTACTAAAGGTTTCACTTGGCTAAGTATTTTCCAGAGTGTGGAGGCTTGCTTACTTCTCCAGCTAGTTTTGTTATGACAGGCAGAAGTTTCATTTTCCAGATGTTCTGTGGAAGCTTAGGATTTTTATTTTTCTCCTCTAAAGCAAAAACCAAAACCACTAATAGACTGAAACTCTAAATTGATTAACTCCCAACACTACCTGGATCAAATTCATCTTTGTATTGCTATTGCTATCTTTTCTCCTAGTCTGCTTTTTTACTTTTACTGGATTTCTACCTCCCCATCTATAAGATAAAAGATAGAAAAGAGCAAAATAAGGTGTAGACTTATATCAAAACCTATGACAACTTTGGCCTTTTTTGTTTCTCTTACCAAAACAAAAACATAAATGCATATTTGGGGAAGTGGAGACAGAGTAATGCATTGATTACTGCCTGCACTAAAATAAAACTAAAATGAGAGTGAGTATTTCACTAACGATAGATGATGATCTAAGGCCTGAAGTGGAGAAAGGTGATAGAATGGGAAGACTGGTAAGAACTATGCTGACTTTATTTTCATCAGTTTTCATGAATACGTAATTTTTGGAGTTGTCAGTTGTTTTGAGAGATTTTCTCCCTTTCTTCATTAAATGCCAAAAAAAAAAAAAAAAGCCCTCAAGGGTAGGCAACCAAGTATTCTGATAACACACAAACAGAAGCAGCCCTATAGGGCTGAGAAAGACTGAACATTTTTGGAACAGATTTTTCTAGCACTGGGATATATTTTTCCAAGTGAACAGAGCTGGTATCTGCTTAGGGGAGAATGAGACACAAGTATCCAATTAGAATCCACTTTGTAGGAATCTGATATTGGAGAGAAGGCTGGCTGAGGACAGGCCTGCCAGCTCCTGGCTCTGAGGCTGTACATTCCCACACCCACACACACAAGCCCTCCAGACAGGTTGCGTCCTTGTCTCTGGTGAAAACCAAAAGTCTAATTTTTATGGACACCCTGCCAGAGCTTCCTCACTGCAACAAAAGTATTCCTTAAAAGGTTTTACCGATGAGCTTTGCTATTTATTAAAGGCCAGAAGGAACTGCTTGCCATAAGCACAAAGTTCAAATGTCTTTGGACAGGTCATTTAGACAGGTCATAGGGTGTCTCACAACTTCAGTCCCAACTACTCAACTCTGCTATTGTAGGGCAAAAGTAGCTACATGTAAACAAATGAGCATGACTGCATGCCAATAAAACTTTATTTACAAAAATAGGCAGAAGGCTGGATTGGCCTGGGGCCCACAGTTTGCCAAGCCCTTCATCACTGATAACAAGGCTTCTCTAGATGAGAAAGGAGTTTGTATTAAAGCAGGAGTTTCTATTGAGGCCACTTATTTAACATTTAGTACTTCATAGATTCTTCAGATTCATAGAGCCTCTTTCCTCCATTAGAAATGCTGTAGCTATAGATAACAAAAAACCAACTAAACTGACTTCCACAAATATCAATTTATTATATCTTATATCAAGGAGTGCAGTTAGGTGGTTCCTGCTACTGTTTTGTTTGCCCTCCCTTGCTGCTTTCTTGGGCCCAGGGTTCTTTCCTTCCCCTGCTAGAACTGTGGCAAATGGATGGCCATTCATTATAAAAAAAAAAGATGAAAATTTACTTTTGTAGTCTCTAGAGTAGAGAAGAACAATGGGAAGAAATATTGGGAATGGAAACCAAGACAGCCAATCTACACCCCCCTGAAGCACATTGGAGACAGGACATTGTGTTGATGGTAGGAAATATATGCACCTAGGACTGATATTCAGGCATATGCTAAACACAGAGCTATAACTGCAATTTTTGATGAGAAGGTATTGCACAATGCCTCTGTTAGGAAAAACCTTAACGACAATTGTATGGGTGCTTCTTATGGACTTCATTAGTATTGGCGTTTTATTCATATCAATAATGATCAAGTGCCTATTTACCAAATGTTCCTATTGCCAAAATGTGTGACTTTCCCCTTGGTCCAAGGAAAGCATAAAAGAGAGATTTTGCTCTCTGTGACACACACACATTATATATATAATGTGTTATATATTATATGTGCATACATATATATGTAAGATAGCTTATGTATAAATATATGATATATAATATAGATATCATATATATGTATAAAAGATAGCTAACATAATTAGCACTCTGCTGTCACGAAATGCAGCTTACCATAGCAAGGCAAGGGTAAAACATATCATATAGCTGAGATTCTGGGGAGGTGGTATTTTTGATGACTAGAATGCAGTGGTTCCAATATTAGCATAATATCAGGGTTAACTTACTGATTACATTTTTGACAAGAGGCAGCCCTACCATTTTAATGGCTACAAGTAGCTGGCACTTTGGTTTTCAGTATTGTCCTGAAAATAGTATGACACATACCTTCAAACCATGATCTCACAGTTTAACTCATTTGAATTTCCAGGCATTGCTTTTCTGTGAACATTCTACTAGCTCAGGTTCAGAGACAACTCTCAGAACACTGGAGTTGTTCTTTTCTTAGGGTTTGCCCTGTAGGAAAAAACAGGCTGGTTAAATTAGGAACAAGGGTATTTCCTGGATGAGAGATGGAAAAGGAGATGGCCAACCATACAACTATGTACACATGTATGTGAAATGCCACCATGTCTGAGCTGCATCTTTATCTTCAAGGCAATGAAAATACACCTATGATCGTGAAAGTGTTACAATTATAACCACATATAAATATAACCACTATAAAATATAACCACAATTATCTAAAGCCTGTTTTCAATAATGCCTTTTCCTTTCAAAGAAAGCTCATTCTGATCATATTTGATCTGTGTGATAAGTGTGTGGAGCATGTAGGGCCTACCTGTATACGTCAAAAGGGAATTCTACATAGAAAAGGTAAGTGATTTGCCCGAGACCTCACGGATTCCTCCCATGTCCTTGAGTCCTACTCCAATGGATCTCCTTACTTTCCTTGCAAATATTGACAACTGATTCATGTCATTTTTGAGATCATTTTGCTTCTCCATGCCAATTTGTTACTGCTTTGCATAGCTTTATGAAATATTTATTAAGTACTGACCTTGTAATTTGCCACCTAAGCACCTGTTTTCCTTTCCATTATGTACATGAATGTGAGCCTGAACTGGTTCTATGAGCTCTAAAATATGCTGGTTGGGTCAGCATGACAATAACGGACTGTCACTTACACACACACACACACGCACAAAGTTTAGGTTCCAAACCCCCCAGACTAGGTGAACTTTCTCCTTTTTCCTTTTCTGGCAGTTAGGGATGAAGTTTCATGTCTCCCTGCCACACCTCAGTGGAGAAATACAAAGGAGGAGAAATCCCAAATAGGTAATAAGAATAGGCAAGCCAGGTTTCAGGGGCCAAGACACACCTCAGAGACAAGCTGAGCTGAGTCCATTCATGATGTCTTCCTGGGAAACACCAGAATGGCTTGGGAGGAGCCGCCCCTCCCAGGCTGCAGCCTTGCTCCTGGGCCTCCTCCTGCCAATCCTGCCTTCTAGCTGGACGACCTGCTATCCCCTTCCCTTTATGTTCATCCATCCAGCCCAATAAAGCCTACTTTTTGCATATTAAAACATCATTTGTTTAAGGACAAACAGTTGGAGACCTGCTTCTCAGGGGCTGGAGTGACAGATCGCAAGAGGGGGCGCATCGGCCTTGGGGGCTGGTGATTTGGCAGGTCCCCGTCTCTGAGGAGAGACAGTGCATGAGCTGCTCACTGTCAGGATTCCAAAAGGCATTACCCTGAGCTCCAAGGTGGAGCTGTTTACCAATACCGTGATCTCTCCCCAGATGCCGTTGCTACTGCAGCTAATTAAGAGAACAATTAAGACTAAGGCAATCAGTCAAGTACACAGACCTCAGTCATCTTCCCGCTCTCCGATGCTGCACTGCTCCCAGAGGGCTGAACCATATTCAGTCATTCAGAAAACGACAGGAAGAAGCTATTAAATATCTGAAAACCATAAAAACGCAATCATACTGTTCTTTTAACCATCCGCCAGAGACCAATGCCCAGCAACTTTAGAAACTTAGCAAGGCTCTTGAATTCACACACTCACAAATAAGAAGATTAATCAAAACCAACTCAAATCAAAATTGAATTATAAGGTGGAGCTAGGAGAAGTTGCACTGGTCATTCTCAATTTTTTTGTGTTTGTTTACGACTGATCAATACCTCTCATATTAGCCAAATGCACGGCAGCGTCCATGGGGTGTCTTTAGAAAGGAAGTAACAGATTAAATATTGAGCTAAACAATTTAATCTTCTGGAAGGATTTCCAGATATTCATAAAGGTAAATCCTATTAGAGGAAACTGTGTCCATGTGCTGGATTATAGAGCCTCATGGAGAGAAGTTCATAAATGCAGACGACAAACCACTGAAACAAAACTTCTCTTAATAGCATAGCAAATGAAGACCAGAAAATAAAATGTCCTCAGAAAGAAAATCATATATGTGTATGTTAATTATCTTACATTTCATTTAGTAAACATATTGCAAAATATTCAAGATGCTTCTATCGAGTGCTGGCTTTACATCTGAGTAAGTAGTTATTCTGTTTGAACACTCTCACAACAGAAATGGAATTTTCTGCTGACCTGGAGCTAAGAAGTGAGGCTGAACATCTTAGAAAAAAGCACCATAAACAGTGTTACCAAAAACGTTTTTATTAAACATCTACTCTATGCCCTGTGAGGGATACTAAAAGAATAAGTAGAAAGTATTGACATCCAGCATGGACTGTGGAGTCAGACCTGGGTTCCAATTTCAAATCACCACATCCCAGCTATATGACTTTGGGCAAGTGACTAAAAGGCTACTTGTGTGTCTTCATCCTAGCTTAGGGAGCTGTTTAAGGTATAAATGAGATAATGTTTGTCAAGTTCTTAGAACAGAGCTCAACACACAATAAATACTCAAGAAAGCACTGATGATGATGATAATTTCAAATAGCTGACGTGTATAGATGACCCAATCTGTCATAATGTCCATATGTGATCTTCCTGAGTAGTCATTGCAACTCTACTGTGAGTGTTATTATCATTAGAGTCACTTTACAGATGAAGAATCAGATATTATGAGGCAAGGCCTCTTTCGGCAGTGCCTGGAAGTACCAAGGGCCCCAGGCTTGAATTCACAAATGGCCTCCATTTTAGACTTTTGTTTTTATCTCTAAATGAGATGACACCTCACAGACAGAAACTAAGACCATTAAAGGTAAACAACTTGACCCTGGTCTCTAGTTAAAGACTAGGACACATCTTTTCATATACTATGAATTAACATGTTTTTCTAAAATTTAAAATTGTCTTGTGAATAGCAGAATCACAATACATTGTATCATGCATTTTGAAAATATACACTTATTCCATATAAATATTTAAAATATATCATAATTTTTAACCTATTTTGGCATTCTCAAGACTTTTTTTTAATATAGCAAAAGCCTCAAAAACAAAAAATGGAAATATCCTGAGTCTCTGTCTACCTGATTTCAAGTTACCAAGTAGATGTCACCGAACATAGAGTTGGGAAGAGATGTGCAATAGACAATATGATATCATAGAAACATGGTCATTGCAATTAAATTCAAAACCATCTTGTAGTAAAATGTGGTAAGTTAATTAGGAAGCAATGAGCTTGAGGTATTCATTACCTTTGTTTTTAATATAATTTATTTAATTATAAGCTTATATAATTTAATTTTTGATAATGCCTGTGTTTAACAACCACCTTGTAAAATTTCTCAAAAATCTAACAATGGGCTCCCATGAGCCAAAAGGGACCAGCCCTAGCACATCATTTACTCCACATGATTCTCCATGAATGCAAACATGAACCTTTCAGCAAGTGCATATATCGATAGAGTGACACTTAGAGCAAGGTGCTTCTGAATAGGCACATGTTTTCAAAAACGTAGTCCAGCTGCATTTATTTATATATCTAAGAATCAGTGCCTAATACCTAATCCAGGTAGGTTGTCTATGAACGTCCTTTTCTCAACCTCCCCAACATGTTAGTCCATGTGCACCAATCCTGTACCGTTGACTACAGATCTTTGTTGTGAGTAGCCCGGAATAAAAAGTGCCCACATTCTTATACAGCTGATGAAATAGCTGGGCTTCCCTTTGTTAGTTCTTGCCAGGCCCAACCCAATGTCATAGATAACCTGGTGACCTGTAGGTGGCCATTCGTAAGCTACTTCCTCCTTATTTGATATAACAGATCGGAATGCTCCCCAATGTTCTTTATAAAGTCTGCCCAATGCTCAGAAATTGAATGACCAACATCCACTCAGATCAGGGATTATTTTTAACATTACTGTCTGCTCACAGGTACACATGCACATATATACATTCACTCTAAAGAAAGCTAATGTTTTAAGCTAAATACGGTACTACTCTTCTGAAATGTATAAGACCTGCAGAACAATATACTGTAGTCATTTCCTCATATAGAATGAGAGCCAAAACATACATTCTTCTAAGAACTAAATTCTGTGCCTGCCTGCATTCCCACTATGAAACTTTAGTGCACCCATGTTACCATTAAAAAATTTTAAACTACCACCTTAAATATCCTTACAGCCAAACTACTACTCTTGAAAGGAAATGTGTTCAATTATTATTGCTTTTCCCTTCCTCGGAGAGGAGAAACCAACTGATCCAAAATCAATGTTCAGATCTCCACTGTGGCAAGCAGAAGCAAGTTCAAAGTCTTTTCATTTATATTCCAAATTTGAGAAACATCCACAGTGGACAAAACTGCAGGAATTCAGAAGCGAAAACAGAAGGCAATAGCTGTCAGGCTCTGCATTTTCCCTGAGTAATTCAAAATGATTTTATAATGAATTTTTCCAGGCCATTGGCCCAAAATACTGTCTGATACCTGTGACAATTTTGAAAGGGAAAAAGAAATTAAGCAGGCAATGACCACTGAATTTAGAAAGATAGGTCTTATTTTATATTTATATCCTTTTTATCTCTGCCCACATTGTAAACAAATTTTTTTAAACCGGAAGAACTACTGGTTCCTACTTATAAGGTGTAATCCTCTTAGCCAGCATTTTCATACCAGCATTTTGATCTCTTGATTCAAATAGAATCAACTGATTACCAAAGTTCTTTGTGAAGTATCTTCTCTACCAACCATTCAAAGAAATGTTGAATAAAAAGGGAGGAAACAAATAATGTCTTTTACAGCAAAGGAAAGCACTTCATCAAAGACAACAATGCACCTTCCTCTTCAGGGTGACAAGAACTTGTTCACTTATATTTTAAAATGGGTTGTTTAGAAACTGGACAGAAATGTCAAGCAAATCCAAAGTGGTGAACCTCCACAAAGATCAAACTGTTCCAACAATTCTTGAGTAGCACAGAGAAGGGAAGAAATCTCCCCACGCGTTGTCACTTATCCCCTTCCCACCACAAATACTCACACAGAATTTCCCTAAGCAGCCATGTCTCTGAAAATGTAATTTCTAGTCTTAACCACATACAAATTTAGAGATGAAATATGTAAATACAGATTATATTTAGGCAAACTACCCATTATTTTGGTAAACTACTCATTATTTCTTTACTAACCATTTACAAACTATTTGACTGAGTTCATCCAGTAGTTTAAAAAAATCTAGTTTTTTAACCAAATGCAATTTTTATACATCTTTCAACATTTAGAAAGAATTCAGAAGAGTTATCTATCATTTTTGCAACACAATTCTCTTTGGGGATTGTTACCTGGACATTACTAGAAAAAAAAATCATTTTGATATGTAGATTGCTTTAACTGACCTCAAAGATAAGTCCAAGGAAGTTTCTAGTAAAATAACAAAGAAATGTCTAAGAGATAGCTGTGAATGGGGTCCTTGTACCTGCAGTCCCAGCTACTTAGGTGACTGAGGCAGAAGGATCACTTAAGCCCAGGAGCTCAAGGCTGCAGTGAGCTAGGAACATGCCACGGCACTCTAGCCTGAGCACCAGAGTGATACCCCATCTCTAAATAAAGATCTAAGAGAAACAGTCTGATCATTACAAACCTCTGGTTTCAGAACTCGATGAGATTTGAGCAAAACCTGGGTATCAACATAGGTACTATGCATTTTCTGCCAGTATTTAGTAGGCTAATTTATTTTGCGTATTTTCTAAAAATAACTAAATGAAGAGTGATGAAGGTTATATGCCCAGTCATGGGGCATATTATTTAAATCTCATTCTACTTCACATCTCAAAACTCCCAGGTTCCAGGCTGTTTGTAAGTGTGCTTACGTGGAAAAAAACAAAGAGAAATTAAGAGAGCTTAGAATCAGCCCAGAGATTCAAGGATGGACAAAGAACCAACCTCTTTTTCTGTCCCAGACCTGAATTATGATCAAGAGCCACTGAAAACTATGCCTATCAAGGTCATTGTCTTTCCCAACAATTGGTTTTCTCCCCCAGGTTTCCTGTTTGGGTCAGTGTAACCTACTCTCTTCGGCTTTCACACACTATAGACCTTGAAGTCTTCCCTGAAACTCCCTTCTCCTCTGCACTTTGATCTGTCCCCAGGTCTTATTCATCACCTCCTCAATTATTTCTCAGGTTTAACCCTTTCTTACCATTTCTATGGCCATCTGCTTAGTCACACCTGAGCAACGAAGGCAATGTCACACCTGGTTTCCATGGCTCCAGCCTGTACCATAGCAATAGAGAGGGCACACCACATTTAAAGCAAATCCTAAAATCCTGCTGTCCTCAAATCTTTCTGTCTGTAAAATCAATAAAAGTCTCCTGTCTAAGTCCTCCTCTCCTCCTTTCATGTTACTCCAGTCTCCACAATTGTAAGACATGGCTATATGTCCTCCAATATCCATTGTCTTCTTCTTTTCATAATAAAGCCCTCAATTGTAGCTGGGCACATTGCCACCTGAATAAAGACTAATTTTTCCAGACTCCTTTTGCAACAAAGTGTGCCCCTGCAGTTAAATTCTGGGCAAAATGATACGAATAGAAGTATTATGTGCAACCTCTAGGCCATGCCTTCAAAAGGAACGGGTATACACTGGCATTCCTCTTTTCTCCTTCACATTGACTGGGATGCAGAAGTGATAGCTAGACCAGGAGCAGCCACGTTAGACACAGAAATGGAAGCCACATATAGATGATTGTAGAGACACTCTACCAGACCTTACTAACTCTCTGCTTTCAAACAATTAAGTAGAGAGAAATTAATTTACATCTTGTCTAATCCATCATAAGTTATGCCTTTGCAACAACAACCCAACTTGTACCCTAACTAACATACCACGGTATGCTGTATCCTCAGTTCTTGGGTAAAATTCACTAGTATTCATTTTCTAAATCAATTTTTAGTTATAAAGAAAACCATAGAAAATGGAAGAATGACCTAGACTTTTTACTCAAAATCATATTCCCATTTGGCACACAGCCCAACACACACCAGCAATACGATAATATATTCATCATTCCAAACCATTTTCTAAAATCTCTGGTAAAAATGAAAATATTTTACTTCATATATTTCATTTCAAATACTTTGTTCTTAATAAAAAATATCTAATAACAACTATAATACATTCTGTCTTGATCAGTGGCTAGAGGGTGTACAGCCGGACACGGGTTAGAGCTGGAATGCTCACCAGAGATTTCTACAAGTACAAATTGGTTCTGAGCTCAAGCTATCATGAGATTGCTCCCTTTATCACTGTCCCCAAGAATCATAAACTCAGTGTGGAAATGTAAGAATGCAACCAGCTAGAAGACTGAGAAAGTCATAAAAATGTACTTTGTGTCCTAACACTTTATTTGCTAACACATATATGTTTCATTATCACATGTTCAAGGGACAAAGCATTTCTTTGTCACTGGACATCACAGAAAAACTAGTGTGGTTTAGACTGCTCCATTTCACTCAGACTCTGATGCCTCTACCGCTGTGCAACAGGGCTTATGAAAACGGCCACTTGCAACAAGTTACATATTTTAGATTTGGTTTTTTGGGTTTTTTTTTTTCAAAATTCAAAACTTCTAGGGAAATCTAGATTCAATTTCAAAGTCTTCTTTTCTGCCTCTGATTTTATTCTTTAGGTTTTACCTAATTTCTCTTAAGCCCCACATCACCTCTGGGGTCTGGAAGGTGTGCATGGATGACACACATTTTGTTTTAAACCGTGCTAATGGTTGCCGACTTTTCTCATTCCACCTCAACAGAGTTAAGGTAGATATTACCTCCATGTTTTTACCAGCTTTATTGAGATCTAGTTTATGCATGACAAAATGCATTCATTTAGTTATACAGTGATTTGTTTATGTATATAATGATTTGTTTGTGCATTGGCCAGTTGATGGACATTTGAGTTGTTACCAGCTTTAGGCTATTATATGTAAAACCACTGTGAAGATTTCAAGTGTTTGTGTGGATATCTCTTTGAAATATCCATAAGTGGAAATTTAGAGGTCACAACATAAGAATATGTTCAGTTTTAAAAGAAACCACCATCTTTTTTTAAAAAAATGCTTATACTACTTGTTCTATGCCCTCACCAGGATTTGGTATTGTCAGTCTTTTTAATTTTAGTCATTTTTATGGACTTGTGCTGGTATCCTATTATGGGTTTGTATTTTCCTGATGACTAATGATGTTGAGTATCTTTTCATGTTCTTATTAGTTATTCATATATTTTCTCTAGTAAGTGTCTGCTCAAATGTTTTGCTAATTTTTCTTTACCTTTTGCGCTTTTACTATTGAATTGTAAGAGTTTTTATATACTCTGTATATAAATACTTTATTAAACATAGTATTTTGACTGTTTCTGCCATATCTGGTTTATCTTTTTATTATTTAATGGTATTAGTCAAAAAGCAGAAGTTTTAATTTTTATGAGATCCAAATGTATAATTTTTAAATTATTTACACTTCTTTCTCCCCCTATATAAGAAATCTCTGCTTAATTCAAAGTCAAAAAGATTTTCTCCTGTTTTCTTTTACAAGTTTTATGATTTAGCATTTTTTAGCTTCCATGGTCCATATAGAATTACTTTTCATGTGTGATGTGAGGCAATGGTCAATATTCATTTTTCCATATGAAATACAATTATTTCATCATAATTTTTTAAAAATATTCCCTTTCTTCTGTTAAAGTTTCTTGACATATTTCTAAAAAAACCAATTGACCACATATGTGGTGATCTATTTTTAGAATCTCCATTTTGTTCTATATTATGAAAATGTCCATCTCTGTGCTTATGTCAAACTACACCATCTTGGTTAGTACATCTTTATGGTCAGTGTTGAAATTAGGCAGTTGGGATTTTGATTGGGATTGAATTGAATATGTAGTTTAATGTAGTAAATAATTGACAATCTTAACCATATTAAGTCTTCTGATACTGAACAAAGTGGATCTGCCCATTTCTTTAGGTCTCCTTTAATTTCTTTCATCAGTATTTTATAGTTTTCAGTATATAGGTCTTAACACATATTTTCTTAACTGATTAATAAGTGTTTTATATTTTTGATGCCATTCCAAATGATATTTTCAAATTTTTAATCTCCAATTGTTTGTTACTACTATAGATAAATAAAATTGACTTTTGTACTGTGACTTGGTATCATGCACCTTTGCTAAACTCACTTTTAGTTCTAGAATCTTTCTTGTAAATTCCTAAGGATTGGCTATAGACATGACCATGTCCTCTGTAAATAAAGAGAGCTTTATTTCTTCCTTTCCAATCTATACGTGTTTTCATTTTTCTTCTTTACTTATTAAACTGACCAGGACCTCCAGTACAACAATAAATAGAAATAAAGGATACAGAAGATGGCCAAATAGCAAGAGCTCCAGCCTCCAGCTCCCAGCATGAGCGACACAGAAGATGGGTGATTTCTGCATTTCCAACTGAGGTACTGGGTTCATCTCACTGAGGCGTGTCAGACAGTGGGTGCAGGACAGTGGGTGCGGCCCAATGAGCAAGAGCCGAAGCAGGGCGAGGCATCACCTCAGCTGGGAAGTGCAAGGGGGAAGGGAATTCCCTTTACTAGCCAAGGGAAACCGTGACACACAACACCTGGAAAATTGGGTCCCTCCCACCCTAATACTGCACTTTACCAAGGGTCTTAGCAAACGGCACACCAAGAGATTATATCCCACACCTGGCTCGGAGGGTCCCACACCAACGGAGCCTCCCTCATTGCTAGCACAGCAGTCTGAGATCTCACTGCAAGGCGGCAGCGAAGCAGTGGGAGGGGCACCCGCCATTGCTGAGGCTTAAGTAGGTAAACAGAGCAGCCTGGAAGCTCAAACTGGGTGGAGCCCATTGCAGCTCAAGGAGGCCTGCCCACCTCTGCAGACTCTACCTCTGCAGACAAGGCATAGCCAAACAAAAGGCAGCAGAAACCTCTGCAGATGTAAATGTCCCTGTCTGACAGCGTTGAAGAGAGCAGTGGTTCTCCCAGCACAGAGTCTGAGATCTGAGAACGGACAGACTGCCTCCTCAAGTGGGTCACTGACCCCCAAGTAGCCAAACTGGGAGACATCCCCCACTAGGGGCAGACTGACACCTCACACCTCACATGGCCGGGTACAACTCTGAGACGAAGCTTCCAGAGGAATGATCAGACAGTAACATTTTCTGTTCTGCAATATTCTCTCTTCTGCAGCCTCCACTGCTGATACCCAGGCAAAGGGTCTGCAGTGGACCTCAAACAAACTCCAACAGACCTGCAGCTGAGGGTCCTAACTGTTAGAAGCAAAACTAAAAAACAGAAAGGACATCCACACCAAAACCCCATCTGTATGTCACCACCATCAAAGACGAAAGGTAGATAAAACCACAAAGATGGGGGAAAAGCAGTGCAGAAAAGCTGAAAATTCTAAAAATCAGAGTGCCTCTCCCCTCCAAAGGAAGGCAGCTCCTCACCAGCAATGGAACACAGCTGCACAGAGAATGACTTTGACAAGTTAAGAGAAGAAGGCTTCAGTCAATCAAACTTCTCTGAGCTAAAGGAGGAACTACGAACCCAGCACAAAGAGACTAAAAGCCTTGAAAAAAGATTTGACGAATGGCTAACTAGAATAACCAATGTAGAGAAGTCCTTAAATGACTTGATAGAGATGAAAACCATGACACGAGAACTACGTGACAAATGCACGAGCTTCAGTAACCGACTCGATCAACTGGAAGAAAGGGTACCAATGATTGAAGATTAAATGACTGAAATGAAGCAAGAAGAGAAGTTTAGAGAAAAAAGAGTAAAAAGAATTAACCAAAGCACCAAGAAATATGGGACTATGTGAAAGGACCAAATCTACATCTGATTGGTGTACCTGAAAGTGACAGGGAGAATGGAACCAAGTTGGAAAACACTCTGCAGGATATTATCCAGGAGAACTTCCCCAACCTAGCAAGGCAGGCCAACATTCAAATTCAGGAAACACAGAGAACGCCACAAAGATACTCCTTGAGAAGCACAACTCCAAGACACATAATTGTCAGATTCACCAAAGTTGAAATGAAGGAAAAAATGTTAAGGGCAGCCAGAGAGAAAGTTCAGGTTACCCACAAAGGGAAGCCCATCAGACTAACAGCAGATCTCTCGGCAAAAACTCTACAAGCCAGAAGAGTGGGGGCCAATATTCAACATTCTTAAAGAAAAGAATTTTCAACCCAGAATTTCATATCCAGCCAAACTAAGTTTCATAAGTTAAGGAGAAATAAAACCCTTTACAAACAAGCAAATGCTGAGAGATTTTGTCACCACCAGGCCTGCCCTACAAGAACTCCTGAAGGAAGCACTAAACATGGAAAGGAACAACCGATACCAGCCACTGCAAAAACATGCCAAAATGTAAAGACCATCGATGCTAGGAAAAACTGCATCAACTAACGAGCAAAATAACCAGCTAACATAATAATGACAGGATCAAGTTCACACATAACAATATTAACCTTAAATGTAAATGGGCTAAATGCTCCAATTAAAAGACACAGACTGGCAAACTGGATAAAGAGTCAACACCCATCAGTTTGCTGTATTCAGGAGAACCATCTTATGTATAGAGACACACATAGGCTCAAAATAAAGGGATGGAGGAAGATCTACCAAGAAAATGGAAAACAAAAAAAGTCAGGGGTTGCTTCTAGTCTCTGATATAACAGACTTTAAACCAACAAAGATCAAAGAGATAAGGAAGGCCATTACATAATGGTAAAGGGATCAATTCAACAAGAAGAGCTAACTATCCTAAATATATATGCACCCAATAAGGAGCGCCCAGATTCATAAAGCAAGTTCTTAGAGACTTACAAAGAGACTTAGACTCCCACAAAATGATCATGGGAGACTTTAACACCCCACTGTCAACATTAGACAGATCAACGACACAGAAAGTTAACAAGGATATCCAGAAATTGAACTTAACTCTGCACCAAACAGACCTAATAGACATCTACAGAACTCTCCACCCCAAATCAACAGAATATACATTCTTCTCAGCACCACATCACATTTATTCCAAAATTGATCACATACTTGGAAGTAAAGCACTCCTCAGCAAATGTAAAAGAACAGAAATTATAACAAACTGTCTCTCAGACCGCAGTGCAATCAAACTAGAACTCAGGTTTAAGAAACTCAATCAAAACTGCTCAACTACATGGAAACTGAACAACCTGCTCCTCAATGACTACTGAGTACATAACGAAATGAAGGCAGAAATAAAGATGTTCTTTGAAACCAATGAGAACAAAGATACAACATACTAGAATCTCTGGGACACATTTAAAGCAGTGTGTAGAGGGAAATTTGTAGCACTAAAAGGCCACAAGAGAAAACAGGAAAGATCTAAAATTGACACCCTAACATCACAATTAAAAGAACTAGAGAAGCAAGAGCAAACACATTCAAAAGCTAGTAGAAGGCAAGAAATAACTAAGATCAGAGCAGAACTGAAGGAAATACAGACACAAAAAAACCCTTCAAAAATTCAATGAATCCAGGAGTTGGATTTTGAAAAGATCAACAAAATTGATAGACCACTAGCAAGACTAATAAAGAAGAAAAGAGAGAAGAATCAAATAGACAAAATAAAAAATGATAAAGGGGGTATCACTACTGATCACACAGAAATATAAACTACCATCAGAGAATACTATAAAACACCACTATGCAAATAAACTAGAAAACCTAGAAGAAATGGATAAATTCCTGGACACATACACTCTCCCAAGACTAAACCAGGAATAATTTAATCCCTGAATAGACCAATAACAGGCTCTGAAATTGAGGCAATAATTAATAGCCTACCAACCAAAAAAAGTCCAGGACCAGATGGATTCATAGCCAAATTCTACTAGAGGTACAAGGAGGAGCTGGTACCATCCCTTCTGAAACCATTCCAACCAATAGAAAAAGAGGGAATCCTCCCTAACTCATTTTATGAGGCCAACATCATCCTGATACCAAAGCCTAGCAGAGACACACACGCAAAAATAGAATTTTAGACCAATATTCCTGATGCACATCAATGCAAAAATCCCCAATAAAATACTGGCAAACCCAATACAGCAGCACATCGAAAGCTTATCCACCATGATCAAGTGGGCTTCATCCCTGGGATGCAAGGCTGGTTCAACATATGCAAGTCAATAAATGTAATCCAGCATATAAACAGAACCAAAGACAAAAACCACATGATTATCTCAATAGATGCAGAAAAGGCCTTTGACAAAATTCAACCAGCCCTTCATGCTAAAAACTCTCAATAAATTCGGTATTGATGGAATATATCTCAAAATCATAAAAGCTATTTATGACAAACCCACAGCCAATATCATACTAAAAGGGAAAAACTGGAAGCATTTCCCTTGAAAACTGGCACAAGACAGGGATGCCCTCTCTACTATTCAATGTAGTGTTGGAAGTTCTGGTCAGGGCAATCAGGCAAGAGAAAGAAATAAAGGGTATTCAATTAGGAAAAGAGGAAGTCAAATTGTCCCTCTTTGCAGATTACATGACTGTATATTTAGAAAACCCCATCATCTCAGCCCAAAATCTCCTAAGCTGATAAGCAACTTCAGCAAAGTCTCAGGATACAAAAACAATGTGCAAAAATCACAAGCATTCTTATACACCAATAACAGACAAACAGAGAGCCAAACCATGAATGAACTCCCATTCACAATTGTTTCAAAGAGAATAAAATACCTAGGAATCCAACTTACAAGGGATGTGAAGGACTTCTTCAAAGAGAACTACAAACCACAAGCCAATGAAATAAAGGAGGACACAAGCAAATGGAAGAACATACAATGCTCATGGATAGGAGGAATCAATATCATGAAAATGGCCATACTGCCAAGGTAATTTATAGATTCAATGCCATCCCCATTAAGCTACCAATGACTTTCTTCACAGAATTGGAAAAAACTACTTTAAAGTTCATATGGAGCCAAAAAGAGTCCACATTGCCAAGACAATCCTAAGCCAAAAGAACAAAGCTGGAGGCATCACGCTACCTGACTTCAAACTATACTACAAGGCTACAGTAACCAAAACAGCATGGTACTGGTACCAAAACAGAGGTATAGACTAATGGAACAGAACAGAGCCCTCAGAAATCATACCACATGTCTACAACCATCTGATCTTTGACAAACCTGACAAAAACAAGCAATGGGGAAAGGATTCCCTATTTAATAAATGGTGCTGGCAAAACTGGCTAGCCATAAGTAGAAAGCTGAAACTGGATCCCTTACTTACACTTTATACAAAAGTTAATTCAAGATGGATTAGAGACTTAAATGTTAGACCTAAAACCATAAAAACCCTAGAAGAAAGCGTAGGCAATACCATTCAGGACATAGGCATAGGCAAGGACTTCATGTCTAAAACACCAAAAGCAATGGCAACAAAAGCCAAAATTGACAAATGGGAACTAATTAAACTAAAGAGCTTCTGCACAGCAAAAGAAACTACCATCAGAGTGAACAGGCAACCTACAGAATGGGAGAAAATTTTTGCGATCTACTCATCTGACAAAGGGCTAATATCCAGAACCTACAAAGAACTCAAACAAATTTACAAGAAAAAAACAAACAACTCCATCAAAAAGTGGGCAAAGGATATGAACAGACACTTCTCAAAAGAAGACATTTATACAGCCAACAGACACATGATAAAATGCTCATCATCACTCGCCATCAGAGAAATGCAAATCAAAACCACAATGAGATACCAGCTCACACCAGTTAAAATGGTGATCATTAAAATGTCAGGAAACAACAGGTGTTGGAGAGGATGTGGAGAAATAGGAACACTTTTACACTGTTGATGGGACTGTAAACTAGTTCAACCATTGTGGAAGACAGTGTGGTGATTCCTCAGGGATGTAGAACTAGAAATACCATTTGACCCAGCCATCCCATTACTGGGTATATACCCAAAGGATTATAAATCATGCTGCTATAAAGACACATGCACATGTATGTTTATTGTGGCACTATTCACAATAGCAAAGACTTGGAACCAACCCAAATGCCCATCAATGACAGACTGGATTAAGAAAATGTGGCACATATATACCATGGAACACTATGCAGCCATAAAAAAGGATAAGTTCATGTTCTTTGTAGGGACACGGATGCAGCTGGAAACCATCATTCTCAGCAAACTATCACAAGAACAGAAAACCAAACACCTCATGTTCTCACTCATAGGTGGGAATAGAACACTTGGACACAGGAAGGGGAACATCACACACCGGGGCCTGTTGTGGGGTGGGGGGAGGGGGAAGAGATAGCATTAGGAGATATATCTAGTATAAATGATGAGTTAATGGGTGCAGCACACCAACATGGCACATGCATACATATGTAACAAACCTGCATGTTGTGCACATGTACCCTAAAACTTAAAGTATAAGAAAGAAAGAGAGAGAGAGAGAGAGAGAGAGAGAGAGAAGAGGAGGAGAGGGGAGGGGAGGGGAAGGGAGAGGAGAGGAAATACAGGCATTCTTGCTTGTTCCTGATCTTAGGGACAAAGTCTTCAATCTCTTACTATTAAATATAATGCCACTTGTAAGTTTTTCACAGGTGCTCTTTGTCAGGTTTAGGAATCTGATTTTCAAATGTTAAAGCTTTTGTGCATTACTTAGCATAAAGCCTACACAGCCATGAGTTATATACTGAATCAATCAGTTATATACTGCTCAATTCAATTTACTAAGATTTTGTTAAGGAATATTTGTGTGTATGTTCATAAAGGTTATTATTGGTCTATAGTTTCCTTGTCTCATAACAAATTTTTCTGGTTTTAGTATTAAGGTAACAGTGGCCACATAAAATAAGTTGGAAAGTGTTCCTATCTCTTCTATTTTGTAAAAGACTTTTATTGGAATACTGTCATTCTTTCTAAAATGTTTGATGAATTCTTCAGTGAAACTCTATAGCACTGGGGTTTTCTTTACAAGGTTTTTTTAATTAGAATTTCAATTTAGTAGATATAGAGCTATTCAGATAATCTATTTCATACTGAGTCAGTTTTGGTCAATTGTGTTTTCCAAGGACTTTGTCCATCTCATCTAAGTTGTCAAATTTATTGGCATCTATTTATTTGTATTATTTCCTTATTATCCTTAATGTATCAAAATTTATAATGATATGTCTCCTTTCATTCTTGATATTAGTGATTTGTATTTACTCTTTTTCCTGATCAGTCTAGTTACAAGTTTATCCATTTTATTGATCTTTTTATAGAAAGTTTTTTGCTTAGTTGATATTTTCTATTGCTTTTTTCTGTTTTTTATTTATTTATGTTCTTACTCTTATTATTTCCTAATTTCTACTTATTTGAGGTTTAATTTGCTCTTTTTTTTACTTCTTAAGGTAAAAATGTAAGCCATTTATTTTGAACCTTCTTTTCCAAAATAAATATTTAATGGTGTACATTTTCCTCTAAATACTGCTTTAGCTCTACCTTGTAAATGGTAATATGTTCTCTTTTCATTGTCACTTAATTCCAAATATTTTCTAATTTTTCTTGTGATTTTTTTCTTTGATTTGGGGAAGTGTCTTATTTAATTTCCAAATATTTGTGAATACTTCAGATATTTTTCTGTTAAAATGTTGTTGTCAGAGATTATATTTTATGTCATTTCAATTTCATGTCAAAACAATTTCAATTGTTTTGTATTTATTGAGATTTGTTTTAGCCTAGCATATGTTGGTTAGTGCTCATACACACTTGAAAAGAATGTGTATTCCATTGTTATGTGGATTTGCTTGATGGTGTCATTCAGGTCCTCCATACATTTACTGACTTTACTGATTTTTCTGCCTATTTGTTCTATTAACTATGAAGAGTAAAATATTCAACTATGATGAAGAAGTAACTATTTCTCCTTGTAGTTTTGTCAGGTTTTGCTTCATGTATTTTGAAGCTTTGTTATTGAGTGCATACATTTTATGATTGTTATGTGTTCTTAATGTGTTGACCCCTTTTTCATTCTGAAGTGTCCCATTATCTCTGGCAATATTTATTTTCTGATGTCTACTTTGCTATTAACAACTCTTAACTTTCTTATGATTAGAGTTTGCATAGTATATATTTTCCACCTTTTTTTTTTTTTTTTTTTTTTTGAGACAGGGTCTCACTCTGTTGCTTAGGCTGGAGTGCAGTGGTACAATCATACCTCATGGCAGCCTCAAACACCTAGACTCAAGCAATCCTCCTGCCTCAGTCTCCTGAGTAGCTGGGACTACAGGAATGTGCTACCACAACCAGCTTTTTTTTTTTTTTTTGGTAGAGATAAGGGCTTGTCATCTTGCCCAGGCTGGTCTTGAACTCCTCAGCTCAAGCAATCCTCCCCACTCAGCTTCACGGAGTACTGAGATCACAGGTGTAAGACACTGTGTCTGGCTCTCTATTATCTTTTTATTTGTGACATCTCTCTGTTTTTATATTTGGAGTGTGTTTCTTCTAGACAACATATAATTGGGTCTTAGTATTCTATCCAATCATAAAATCTCTGCATGCTAATTGAGGTATTTACATCACTTTCATTTACCCAGTACAGTTGGCTTTCAATCTACCATCTTGTTATTTCCTTTCTATTTCTTACATCTGTTTTCTGTTGCCTTTTCCCTCTTCCTGTATCCTTTTAGATCGGGCAGTTCTTATTAGCTAAAACACTTTGTTTTTGGTTCATGGGTTTTGTTTTGTTTTGCAACAGTTTTTCTAGGTTTTTCAGTGGGCATCCAGAAGTTAGATGTTCTACCTTCAAATAGTATTGGACCATTTTATGTATAATGTAAGAACTTTATGATGAATACTTTCATTTTCTCCCTCACGTTATTGGTACTATTTTGTCATACATTTTACTTCTGCCTACTTCACAAACTTCTCAATTCAATATTGTTATCTTTGCCTTAAAAAGTCAAACATTTTGAAGACATTTAAATACAAGAAAAATGTGCTTTATATTCCAAACATATTTCCTATTTCAGGTGTTCTTCACTCCTTTATGCAGATATAAGTCTCATCTGGCCTCATTTTTCTTCCACCTAAAGGAATTTCTCTTACACGTCCTATAGTGAAAGTCTGCTAACAATATATTTCCTCACTTTTTGCTGTTCTGAAAAAAAATAAAAAAACTTTATTTTTGACTTCAATTTTGAAAGTTTGTTTTGCCATGCAAAGAATTCTAGGTTGACAGGTTTGCTCTCTTTTTTTTTTTAGAAAGTTAGGCTGAGCATGGTGGTTCATGCCTGTAATCCCAGCACTTTGGGAGGCTGAGGCAGGCAGATCAGTTAAGGCCAGGAGCTCAAGACCAGCATGGCCAACATGGTGAAACCCTGTCTCTGCTGAAAATACCAAAATTAGCCTGTCATGGTGGCGGGTACCTGTTATCCCAGGTACTCGGAGAGGCCGAGGTAGGAGAATTGCTTGAACCTGGGAGGTGGAGGTTGCAGTAAACAAAGATTGTGCCACTGCACTCCAGCCTGGGTGACAGAGCAAGACATCATCTCAAAAAAAGAGAAAAAAAAAAGAAATTTAAACATATTGTTACATTGTTGGGAGTAGGATAACTTCACACTTACTTACAGGTCAAAAATATTAAAGTTCTTAAAACTTACCATTTCTGCAATGCTTAAACAATTGTAATACGCTTCCTTTGATCATTAGTTTCATGTAATTTTATCTCCTTCAGGAGACTGTAAACCTCTTCATGAGAGGAAAACCGTGTTATACTCCTCCTTTGTATGACCTGCATTGTCTAGAACGATGCTTTCTGTAGTGCATACTCAATTATTTCTTCATTTCTTGGTAGTTGGTCAACTCATCAAAGAAACTTTTTAATACACTTGGCTTGATTTGTACTTTGTTTTCAGGTATAAATTATAAATCCCAAATCATGTTAGCATTATATTAGGTATTTTTTGCTAAATTTCTACAGACATAAGCTCCTCAAAGACAAGGATATGTTTCGTGTATCTGTGTCTCTGCTCAGCATAGAGCATGGACCCAGAGGAGCCACCGACACAGAACCAATTGTTGGCTTCTGAACTAGATATACAGGCGCAGAGCCCAAAAGTGAAGAAATTGCCTACCAAGCCTATAGGTAGGCCCACTGACCAGCACAAGCTACACCAAGCTCTGCCCATCATGGAATTTTGCATTCCAGGATTCTCTTCAGATATAACAGTCCTAAAGAATAATAGCATAACCTCACATATCTATACTTACATTGCAGTTTAAAGACTACCTCTGTTTCACATGTTAGCCAGGATCTAGTCAGGAAAATAGAAACCATTATTCCTTCTACAAATAGAGGAAAGTTAATACAGAAAAATCAGTTACATCAGTAAAGGAAAAGAAATACAATCAGGGTTATTGAGGGTGAACCCTGGCATTATCAACAGTAGGAAGCTATTATCAGCCCTAGGTCTGGAGGGACAGTAGAAGACAGTGGTGTAACACAGTCCAGAAGGTGGGGACCCACAGCAGCAGCTGGAGCCATGAAGGAAACCAAGTTGCTGTCAAGGATGCCACAGGAAGCTGAAAGAGGAAGAGAAACGCCCTGGCTACTCTCCACTGCTACTCTGCAATCTTGCCACTGCCTCTCTTGGGTCAAATCCATCTGGAAGCCAAAGAGCTGAAAAATCTGGGAAAGAAATGTAGCTTTCTGCATTACAGAACAGAGCAAAGAAAGGCAGAGAATGTGAGAGCAACCAGGCAGTTACTCTCCACATTGTATTTCACTGTGTGCAAGAGAAAAATGGAGACTTAGAGAACTCCACTGACTTACTCAGGATTGCGTAGTCAATAAATGGTAGAGCTAGGATTTCTTTAACTACAAACCAGTTCTATACATTTTTTTCTACAGATTGTGATTTCCTCTTACAATAAAATAAGAGAAGAGGAGGGAAACTGTATCTCCTTGCCTGGACTACAATAACTGCTTCCTAACTGATTTTCCCATTTTCTGTCTCATCCCCTTGTCTCCTCTATTCTCACTACACATGATTGAATTTCCTACAAAGTGTTATTTAAAGCAGTATTCGCTTTGGAAGTCTTAAGCTCTTAGGGGATTCTCCTCAGGACCCCTTACCAAAACATCTGGCGGCCCTCATTCCCTCTTCGCTCCCCACACCCCTGAGCTTCCAGAGCTCCTTCAGCTTCCTTCTCTCACGGCACGTGACACATTGAGCAGCAATTATTTGTTGCAGGTCTCCCCTCTCAGACAGATGGGAACAAACTCTCAGTCATCTTGAAACTGACACAATGTCTGACACACTGTCAGGGCTCTATAACTGCTTGAATAAGCGAATGGATGTAACTGAAGACCTCCTTCCACCAGAGAGTTGAGGTATTCAAAATTGAGACTGCTAATCTGTCCCTGAGTCTCTGAAGATGGTAAGATGCACCAGTTCACAGCTCCATGTTATCAGGAGGAGTTTATCCCTTTATTTCTAGTGTCTTAACTTTGGTGCCCCAGCGTTACAATCACCCAACTACAAGATTGTGGATTCCTGCCTTTTCATTTAGTAACATGAGTGAGAAGGATGAGCATGAACAATGGCTGCCTAGATCAAGAATCCATTCAGATGTTGAAATAAAAATAATTGAACAACAAAGCCCTGTGCTAGCACTTTCTCTACAGTGATACACAAGAGGCATTTGTGGGCCCACAACAATTTTGAAAGCATAGTTATGGGGCATAGTACTATGTAATCATAAAATTACACTGGAGATAAGATTTAATTATCATTTTCACCTTTCTAACACCTTTCACAAAGTGCTTAAAAGCTTTGTGAGAAAGAATACTACTCTTAAAGTGATAACATGCAACAATGAAAGCACAAGAAAGTCCAACCAGCAGGACAGGCTTTTAGGGAGCATAGGTTCAGAGGTATTATTCAAAATTATTATAGGTGACTGTCATCTAAGAGAGTTTATAGATTGGCTTCAAAGGGAAAGCCAAGGGGAAAATAAATGAACCCTGTTTCCTAAAAGAGATCTTTTCATTTCCTTCATACAGGGAGCTGGTGAAAGCTGCTGGCTACCATGATAAGTAGACACTGATCAAAAAATCTTCAATATCATTCTATGATCACCATAAATCATAACACACTCAGCATGGCCACTGATAGAGATGTGCAAAGTAGAGGGAAGGCCCTGACCTGTCCTCAAAGGGTGGGATCCATAGGATGGCAACAGCTACGTGAAAATAACTTTTCTTGATAAGATTAATCATGTCCTAATTGCATTCATGAACTTTCAGCTAATTTAAAAAGTTATGCCCAAACATCAAGGTCATGAAAAGTAATGAAAATCGGAGAAAGTATTACAGATTGGAGAAATTAAGGGGATATGATAACTGCTATGATCTGAATGTTGGTGTCTCCCCAAAAGTCATATGTTAGAACCTAATACTCAATGTGATAGTATTAAGAGGTGGAACCTTTGAAAGTGACTAATCCATAAGGGCTCCACCCTCATGAATAGGATTAGTGTCCTTGTAAGATGGGCTCCAAGGAGTTATTTTCCCCCTTCTACTACAGCAAGAAGGTGTTCTTTGAAGCAGAGAACAACCCCTCATCAAACACCAAATCTGCTGGTGTCTTGATCTTGGACTTCCTAACCTCTAGAACTGTGAGCAACAAATTTCTGTTGTTTATAAATTACCCAGTGTAAGGTATTTTGTTATAGCAGCCCAAATAGACTAAGACAATGACCAAATGCAACATGGTATCCAGGATTGAATCCTGCACCACAAAAAGGTTACTAGTGGGAAAACTGGTGAAATCCAAATGAAACGCAGAGCTTACTTAATATTAATATGCCAATGTTAATTTCTTAGCTTTGACAAATTATCTTTATATGAGATGTTAACAGTAGAGGAAGCTGAGTGAAGGGTACGTAGGAACTTTTTGTACTCCCTTAGTAACTTTTCTATAAATCTAAAATTACTCCAGAATACAAAGATTGTTTTTAAGAAAAGTAATAGGCAAATTCCACTGGCTATTCTGGTAGTATTATCACTTGAGTAATAGCAAATAGAATACTTCTTTCTAGTTCCCAGCTTTCCAAAGAGGAAGATATGGATCCATCAGACAACACAGACTATAGAATAATCAGGGCAGCCATTAGTTCTTGAATTGGACCTATAGGTCCAAAGGAGAATCTACCGCCCTTAATTGTGAGTGATGGCCTCAGCTGCTGAGGCTCCCCGAGGGATTTAGTTAGCCCAGAACTCTTCATGCTTTGACTTTTCCCAGTGAATTCAAACCACAGTCATCAAGGCTTCACCTAGAAATGAGACCAAAATATTTGTAACTCATTTGCATCTGTATATATATGCTTTTTCAATGTAAATATTTTGTACTACAAGTTTATGTGCTCTCCTCCCTTTCGTAGAATATCGAAGATCAAACTACTAGCAGGTATCAAGTTTTGACAGAAGAAGGGAAGAGTTCTGCCTTTAGGCTTAGAAGGGAAGACTGAGGTTGAGTTACAGAGGCATTTCATAGATTTCCTTTTCTTTGGGGTATGTTATTAGAGAATTGTTGTGTTCCTTTGGAGGCATCATACTTCCCTTCCTTTTCATGGTTTTGTTTTTAAATGTGTGTGTTTCCCTCCACTGATAGCTGTGCATGTGGTAGAATAGTTTCAATTTTATGGAGTAGCTTTTGTAGGGAACAACATTTTTGGCTGGGCATGGTGGCTCATGCCTGTAATTCCAGCACGTTGGGAGGCTGAGGTGGGTGGATCATGAGGTCAGGACATTGAGACCATCCTGGGTAACCTGGTTAAACCTCATCTCTACAAAAAATACAAAAAATTAGCCAGGCATGGTGGCAGGTGCCTGTAGTCCCAGCTACTCGGGAGGCTGAGGCAGAAGAATGGCGTGAACCCAGGAGGCGGAGCTTGCAGTGAGCTGAGATCGAGCCACTGCACTCCAGCCTGGGTGACAGTGCGAGACTCCGTCTCAAAAAAAAAAAAAAAAAAAAAAAAAAAAAAAAAAAAAAAAAAAAATTTCTGTAGATGTCAGTTGGGTGGGGTGGTTTGGTTCTTGGTGGGCACAGTAATGTAGTCTCCATATGATTTATTTTGAAGTAATCAATGCCAGCAGTGTCTGAAAATGCCTCAGTGACCTAGGCTACAGTTGTTTGTGGAGGCTGTGACAAGGATTTGCTGAGGACAGGGATGCTGAGCAAGCTGGTCCTCAGGCCCTGAGAGGAAAGGGAATATGTGTGCAGCATGTCTGCTACTGGAGGAGAATTTAGTAAAGGTGCTGCTTTCCAAGAGATGAATAAGATTTACAAAAACCATAAAGCAATAGTGCAGCACCTCAGGGTTGTCTGCTGTGAAGAGCTGTTACTAACCCTACAATTAAGGTACAAAGGGAGGCAGAAGTTACTGAAAACTGGAGAGTTCCTACATCTAGGGAACTGCCTGTGCAGCATCCACTAGAGCAAGCCAGGGCACAGAAGTAAATACCCTGACCTCACTCTTCTCCCATGCTCTGATTCACTGCTCGTGCCTCCCACTGGCCAAATCCAACTAGCAACAGAGCACACAGGAGCCCACTTCTACCAGCCCACACAGGGAGGCCTTCTGAAGGCTCAGAACAGGATGAAGAAAGGGACAGAGAGTAAATAAAAAGGACATCATTTGCCAAACAGCTCAGGCTAGCAAAGTACAGAAGCTGCTGTATGCTTTCAACACAGGTGGACTTGGAAAGGACTGTACCCACATTCCCTAAGTGGCCTCACCTGGCTTCAAATAATAGTCTTCTTTCCTCTTTTAAGTCTGTCCTTGATATTCCCTTCATCTGTGAAACCCTTTAAAGAAGCCAGCAGCCAAGATTTCTCCCTAGAGACAAAGAGGAGCGATGGGGCGAGCAACACTGAAAATACCACTGGAACACAAAAGAAATAAATACCAGTAACTACAAACTTCTGACACGGATAGATTTACCCGGGTTTCAATTTTTCATCACCTTTGGATTTTTACTTGTGTGTAACAAAAACTCCAAAAGTGGAAAAATATATAAGGCAGTTAGAAGGGAGAGGAGTGGGGCAGTGGGGCTCATGAGCTGCATATGAGTTAAGGGGAAGATGGTCAAGGGAGAAAAACATGGGTGGGATCAAAGAAGAGAAGACAGAGAGGTGCAGTTTATGTTGGATATGGGTTAACAAAGTCTCACCATCAGCGGCAGATGTTTGCCCAATGAACTGGGCAACTGATAAGGCTGGGGTTCCTAATATACATACAGAAAACCCGTGTAAAGCAGGTATGAACTGCTTCAATAAACTAGAATACCAAGAAAGTCACATTCCTTTGATATTCAAGTTGTAATGACGCCGAGGCTCTACCTGCCCAGATTAGCTGTGCTTCTCTTTCCCAGATATGTCTAAGAACACACAGCTTGCTCGGTCTATAATGTTAGTCTTCAGGGTTTTTTTTAAAATTTCACAACAGAATCTGTATCCATCACTCAATCATTCATTCGTTTGGCCAGTTAACATTTTTGAGCACCTGCTGTGCATCCGGTTCTGCTGTAAATGCTGAGGATACAGCAGAGAAAAGGAAAGCGAACTCCCTTACTCTCATGGTCCTTATGTTTTAATGGGGTGAGGTAGACAAATAAACAACAACAAAAAAAAAAAATGAAAAAAATAAGTTCACAGAGTAATGCAGCCTTGAAGAAGTAAAGTCAGATGGACTCTTAAAGACGGCCTACCAGCAGGAAAGAAATTAGATTGAGTAGTCTGAAAAAGCTCTCTGAGAAGGTGGTCTTTGGGTTAACAAAAAGGAATCAGTCATGCAGCAATGTGGGCGTGAACATTTGAGGCTTATGCCTGGAAGTGCGAGTGTAAAGGCCCTGAGAAGGAATCGGCTTGGCTGATCTTACAAGGGTGTTAGGGTCAGGAGGGGCTCAAACCTTGCTCACAGGTTGTGTCCAGAGCCAGCCCTTCCTAAGGACAAGCCTGGTGTGATAATTCCGTATCAGGGCTCCAGATTCCTGCAGACACCCCACACCCCAGAAAAAGTCTCTGACCTATTCCTGTTAGAACACAAATTTTATTTTATTTTTTATTATACTTAAGTTCTGGGATACATGTTCAGAACATGCAGGTTTGTTACATAGGTATACACGTGTCATGGTAGTTTGCTGCACCCGTCAACCCGTCATCTACATTAGGTACTTCTCCTAATGCCATCCCTCCCCTTGACCCCCAGTCCTCGACAGGCCCCAGTGGTTGATGTTCTCCTCCCTGTGCCAGTATGTTCACATTGTTCAATTCCCACTTATGAGTGAGAATACACAGTGTTTGGTTTTCTGTTCCTGTGTTAGTCTGCTGAGAATGATGGTTTCCAGCTTCATCCATGTCCCTGCAAAGGACATGAACTCCATTTTTTGTGGCTGCATAGTATTCCATGGTGTATATGTGCCACATTTTCTTTATCCAGTCTATCATTGATGGACATTTGTTTCCAAGTCTTTGCTATTGTGAATAGTGCTGCAATAAACATACTTGTGCATGTATCTTTATAGTAGAATGATTTATAATCTTTTGGATATATACCCAGTAATGGGATGGCTGGATCAAATGGTATTTCTAGTTCTAGATCTTTGAGGAGTCACCACACTGTCTTCCACAATGGTTGAACTAATTTACACTCCTACCAACAGTGTAAAAGCATTCCTATTTCTCCACATCCTCTCTAGCATCTGTTGTTTCCTGACTTTTTAATGATCACCATTCTAACTGGCATGAGATAGTATCGCATTGTGGTCTTGATTTGCATTTCTCTAACGACCAGTGATGATGAACTTTTTTTATATGTTTGTTGCCTGCAAAGATGCCTTCTTTTGAGAAGTGTCTGTTCATGTCCTTTGCCCACTTTTTGACAAGGTTTTTTTTTTTTTCTTGTAAATTTGTTTAAGTTCCTTGTAGACTCTGGATATTAGCCCTTTGTCAGATGGATAGATTGAAAAAATTTACTCCCATTCTGTAGGTTGCCTGCTCACTCTGATGACAGTATCTTTTGCTATGCAGAAGCTCTTTAGTTTAATTAGATCCCATTTGTCAATTTTGGCTTTTGTTGCCATTGCTTTTGGTGTTTTAGTCATGAAGGTTTGCCCATGCCTATGTCCTGAATGGTATTGCCTAGGTTTTCCTCTAGGGTTTTTATGGTTTTAGGTCTTACATTTTAATCTTTCATCTATCTTGAGTTACTTTTTGTATAAGGTGTAAAGAAGGGAACCAGTTTCAGTTTTCTGCATATGGCTAGCCAGTTTTCCCAACACCATTTATTAAACAGGAAAATCCTTTCACCATTGCTTGTTTTTGTCAGTTTTGCCAAAGATCAGACGGTTGGATATGTGTGGTGTTATTTCTGAGGCCTCTGTTCTTATCCATTGGTCTATATATCTGTTTTGGTATCAGTACCAAGCTGTTTTGGTTACTGTAGACTTGAAGTATAGTTTGAAGTCAGGTAGTGTGATGCCTCCCACTTTGTTCTTTTTGCTGAGGATTGTCTTGGCTATATGGGTTCTTTCTTGGTTCCATATGAAATTTAAAGTGGTTTTTTCTAATTCTGTGAAGAAAGTCAATGGTATCTTGATGGGAATAGCATTGAATCTATAAATTACTTTGGGCAGTATGACCATTTTCACAATATTGGTTCTTCCTATCCATAAACATGGAATGCTTTTCCATTTATTTTTGTCCTCTCTTATTTCCTTGAGCAGTGGTTTGTAGTTCTCCTTGAAGAGGTCCTTCACATCCCTTGTAAATTGGATTCCTAGGTATTTTATTCTCTTTGTAACAATTGTGAATGGGAGTTCACTCATGATTTAGCTCTCTGTTTGTCTATTATTAGTGTTTAGAAATGCTTGTGATTTTCGCACATTGATTTTGTATCCTGAGACTTTGCTGAAGTTGCTTATCACTTTAAGGAGTTTTTGAGCTGAGATGATAAGGTTTTCTAAATATACAATAATGTCATCTACAAACAGAGATAATTCGACTTCTTCTCTTCCTGTTTGAATACCCTTTATTTCTTTCTCTTGCCTGATTGCCCTGGCCAGAACTTCCAATACTATGTTGAATAAGAGTGGCGAGAGAGGGGACCTTGTCTTGTGCCGGGCTTCAAAGGCAATGCTTCCAGCTTTTGCCCATTCAGTATGATATTGGCTGTGGGTTTGTCATAAATAGCTCTTATTATTTTGAGACACATTCCATCAATACTTAGTTTATTGAGTGTTTTTTGCATGAAGCGGTGTTGAATTTTATTGAAGGCCTTTTCTGCATCTATGGAGATAATCATGTGGTTTTTCTCATTGGTTATGTTTATGTGATGGATTACATTTATTGATTTGCATATGTTGAACCAGCCTTGCATCCCAGGGATGAAGCCAACTTGATTGTGGTGGATAAGCTTTTTGATGTGCTGCTGGATTCGGTTTGCCAGTATTTTAGTGAGGATTTTCACATCAATGTTCTTCAAAGGTAATGGCCTGAAATTTTCTTTTTTTGTTGTGTCTCTGCCAGATTTTGGTATCAGGATGATGCTGGCCTCATAAAAAGAGTAAGGGAGGAGTCCTTCTTTTTCTATTGATTGGAATAATTTTAGAAGGAATGGTACTAGCTCCTCTTTGTACTTCTGGTAGAAAGCGGCTGTGAATCCATCTGGTGCTGGCCTTTTTTTGGTTGGTAGGCTATTAATTACTGCTTCAATTTCAGAACTTGTTATTGGTCTATTCAGGGATTCAACTTCCTGGTTTAGTCTTGGGAGGGTGTTTGTGTCCAGGAATTTATCCATTTCTTCTAGATTTTCTAGTTTATTTGCATAGAGGTGTTTATAGTATTCTCTGATTGTAGTTTGTATTTCTGTGGGATTAGTAGTGATATCCCCTTTATCATTTTTTATTGTGTCTATTTGATTCTTCTCTTTTTCTTCTTTATTAATTTCCGCTAGCAGTCTATTTTGCTAATCTTTTCAAAAAACCATCTCCTGGACTCATTGATTTTTGGAAGGGTTTTTCATGTCTCCATCTCCTTCAGTTCTGCTCTGATCTTAGTTATTTCTTGTCTTCTGCTAGCTTTTGAATTTGCTTGCTCTTGCTTCTCTAGTTCTTTTCATTGTGATGCTAGGGTGTCAACTTTAGATCTTTCCCACTTTCTCCTATGGGCATTTAGTGCTATAAATTTCCCTCTAAACACTGCTTTAGCTGTGTCTCAGAGATTATGGTACATTGTGTCTTTGTTTTCATTGGTTTCAAATAATTATTTATTTCTACCTTAATATTGTTATTTACCCAGTAGTCATTCAGGAGCAGGTTGTTCAGTTTCCATGTAGTTGTGCAGTTTTTAGTGAGTTTCTTAATCCTGAGTTCTAACGTGATTGCACTGCGGTCTGAAAGACTATTAAGATTTCCATTCTTTTCCATTTGCTGAGTAGTGTTTTACTTCCAATTATGTGCAATTTTAGAATAAGTGTGATGTGGTTCTGAGAAGAATGTATATTCTGTTGATTTGGGGTGGAGAGTTCTGTGGACGTCTGTCAGGTTTGCTTGGTCCAGAGCTGAGTTCAAGTCCTGAATAGCCTTGTTAATTTTCTGTTTTGTCATTCTGTCTAATATTGACAGCGGGGTGTTAAAGTCTCCCATTATTATTGTGTGGGAGTCTAAGTCTCTTTGTAGGCCTTTAAGAACTTGCTTTATGAACCTGGGTGCTTCTGTATTGGGTGCATATATATTTAGGATAGTTAGCTCTTCTTGTTGAATTGATCCCTTTGTCATTATATAATGCCCTTCTTTGTCTTTTTTGATCTTTGTTGGTTTAAAGTCTGTTTTATCAGAGACTAGGATTGCAACCCCTGGCTTTTTGTTTTTTTGTTTGTTTGTTTTTGCTTTCCATTTTCTTGGTAACTCTTCCTCCACCCCTTTATTTTGAGCATATGTGTGTCTTTGCATGTGAGATGGGTCTCCTGAACACAGCACACAGATGGGTCTTGACGCTTTTTTTTTTTTTTAATTTTTCCGAGAAGTAGTCTCACTGTCTCCCAGGCTGGAGTACAATGGCATGATCTCAGCTCACTGCAAGCTCTGCCTCCTGGGTTCACGCCACTCTCCTGCCTCAGACTCCTGAGTAGCTGGAACTACAGGCGCCCACCACCATACCCGGCTAATTTTTTGTATTTTTAGTAGAGACAGGGTTTCACTGTGTTAGCCAGGATGGTCTCGATCTCCTGACCTCATGATCCACCCACCTCAGCCTCCCAAAGTGCTGGGATTACAGGCATGAGCCACTGCGCCTGGCTAGGCCTTGACTCTTTATCCAACTTGCCAGTCTGTGTCTTTCAATTGGGGCATTTAGCCCATTTACATTTAAGGTTAATATTGTTATGTGTGAATCTGATCCTGTCATTATGATGCTAGCTGGTTATATTGCCCATTAGTTGGTGCAGTTTCTTCAGTGTTGTTGGTGTTTACATTCTTGTATGTTTTTGCAGTGGCTGGTACTGGTTTTTCCTTTTCATATTTAGTGCTTCCTTCAGGAGCTCTTGTAAGGCAGGCCTAGTGGTGACAAAACCCTCAGCATTTGCTTATCTATAAAGGATTTTATTTTTCCTTCACTTATGAAGTTTAGTTTGGCTGGATATGAAGTTCTGGGTTGAAAATTCTTTTCTTTGAGAATGTTGAATGTTGGCCACCAACTCTATTCTGACTTGTAGGGTTTCTGCAGAGAGATCTGCTGTTAGTCTGATGGGCTTCCCTTTGTGGGTAACCCAACCTTTCTCTCTGGCTGCCCTTTTTACTTCATTTCAACCTTGGTGAATCTGATGATAATGTGTCTTGGGGTTACTCTTCTCCAGGAGTATCTTTGTGGTGTTCTCTGCATTTCCTGAATTTGAATGTTGGCCTCTCTTGCTAGGTTGGGGAAGTTCTCCTAGGTAGTATCCTAAAATGTGTTTTCCAACTTGATTCCATTCTCCCCATCACTTTTAGGTACACCAATCAAATAAAGGTTTGGTCTCTTCACATAGTCCCTTATTTCTTGGAGGCTTTGCTTGTTCCTTTTCATTCTTTCTTCTCAAATCTTGTCTTCACACTTTATTTCATTATGTTGATCTTCAATCTCTCATATCCTTTCTTCTTCTTGATCAATTCAGCTATTGATACTTGTGTATTCTTCACGAAGTTTTCGTGCTGTGTTTTTCAGCTCCATCAGGTCATTTATGTTCTTCTCTAAACTGGCTATTATAGTTAGCAGTTCCTGTAACCTTTTATCAAGGTTCTTAGCTTCCTTGCATTGGGTTGGAAGATGCTCCTTTAGCTCAGAGGAGTTTGTTATTACCCACCTTCTGAAGCCTACTTCTGTGAATTCATCAAACTCATTCTCCATCCAGTTTTGTTCCCTTGCTGGCAAGGTGTTGTGATCCTTTGGAGAAGAGGCATTCTGGTTTTTGGAATTTTCAGCCTTTTTGCACTGGTTTCTCCCCATCTTCGTGGATTTGTCCTATGCCCACTGTGTAACCAGTCCCAGGTCTTTGATGTTGGTGACCTTCAGATGGGGTTTTTGAGTGGTCATTCTTTTGTTGATGTTGATGATATTGCTTCCTGTTTGTTAGTTTTCCTTCTAACAGTCAGGTCCGTCTTCTGCAGGTCTGCTGGCATTTGCTGGAGGTCCACTCTGGACCCTGTTTGCCTGGGTATCACCAGCAGAAGCTGCAGAACAGCAAAGATTGCTGCCTGCTGCTTCTTCTGTAAGCTTCATCACAAAGGGGCACTTCCCAGATGCCACCTGGAACTCTCCTGTATGAGGGGTCTGTCGACCCCTGCTGGGAGATGTCTCCCCATGAGGAGGGACAGGGTTCAGGGACCCACTTGAGGAGGCAGTCTGTCCCTTAGCAGAGCTTGAGCGCTGTGCTGGGAGGTCTGCTGCTCTCTTCAGAGCCAGCAGGCAGGAATGTTTAAGTCTGCTGAAGCTGCACCCACAGCCGCCTCTTCCCCCAGATGCTCTGTCCCAGGGAGACGAGAGTTTTATCTATAAGCCTCTGACTGGGGCTGCTGCCTTTCTTTCAGAGATGCTCTGCCCAGAGAGGAGGAATTTAGAGAGGCAGTCTAGCTACAGTGGCTTTGTGGCACAGTGGTAGGCTCTACCCAGTCTGAACTTCCTGGTGGCTTTGTTTACACTGTGAGGGCAAAACTGCCTACTCAAGCCTCAGTAATGGTGGATGCTGCTACCCCAGCCAAGCTCGAGAATCCCAGTTCAACTTCAGACTGCTGTGCTGGCAGCAAGAATTCCAAGCCAGTGGATCTTAGCTTGCTGGACTCCATGGGGGTGGGATCCGCTGAGCAAGACCACTCAGCCCCCTGGCATCAGCCACCTTTCCAGAGGAGTGAACGGCTCTGTCTCACTGGCATTCCAGGTGAAAAACTCCTGCAGCTAGCTTGGTGTCTATCCAAATGACCGCCCAGCTTTGTACTTGAAACCCAGGCACCTGAGGGAATCTCCTGGTCTGCAGGTTGCAAAGACCATGGGAAAACCGTAGTATCTGGGCCAAATGCACTGTTCCTCATGGCACAGTCCGTCAAGGCTTCCCTTGGCAAGGGGAGGGAGTTCCCCGACCCCTTGTGCTTCCCGGGTGAGGGGACATCTCACCCTGCTTCTGTTCTCCCTCCATGGGCTGCACCCACTGTGTAACCAGTCCCAGTGAGATGAGCCAGGTACCTCAGTTGGAAATGCAGAAATCACCCACCTTCTGCGTTGGTCTCGCTGTGAGCTGCAGACAGGAGCTGTTCCTATTCAGCTATCTTGCCCAGGAATCCAGAACACAAATTTTAATTGATTTACATGGCCCCGACAAAGGCCACTTGAGAGAAGAAGATAATAGGATCCTTGAAAAGAAATGTTCCACCTTCTTCCAGTTCCATAGCAAGGGGGAAACTTGACTTTTGGGTAACTTATTTTGTTTTGAAGTCATTTTTACAAAATAAAAAGGAGTTGTTCCCAAAGCTAACTGACCCCTTCCATTACTAGAAACTACATTGTTCACAAAGCTTCAAATGGCTATCTTGCCTAAAATCCTAAAATGAAGAACAGAAGTTTAGGTTTAGGTTTAGCTAAGGCAGGTTCCCTGAGAGTTGTGCCTGGTGTTGTTCTGCTCAGGAGGGGAAGGGAGAAACATATAAAATTAAGTGAAGCTCCTAGACAGGTGAATCAGGTCCAGCCAAAGTGACAAGATCTTGGAGTACAAAGAAGAAATAAGCATTTCAACGTACAGCAGGTCACAATCAATCAGCAATAGGGTGGTTTTGCAGTATGTCCATAAGTTTTTTGATGCTCTTAGCTTCAAAGGGTGGAGCCTAATTTCTGTCCCCTTGAGTGTGTTTTGCTTGGTGACCTGATGAGTACAACATGGTAGAAGTAAAGTAGTGTGACCCTCGGGATGAGGGCACAAGGGCTCCTCCATGCTCTCTGTAAGATCACTCACTCTGGAAAAATCCAGTTGCCATGTTATAAGGACACTCAAGCAGCCATGTGGAGGGGCCCAATGTGACAAGCAACTGAGGCCTCTTGCAAACAGCCATGTAAGTGAGCCATTGTAGAAGCTAATTCTTTAGCCCCAGTCCAGCTCCCAAATGACTACACCACAACTTACTTGTGGATCATAATCTCAGGAGACACCCAGAGTC
Source organism: Macaca fascicularis (assembly GCF_037993035.2). Lineage (NCBI taxonomy): Eukaryota > Metazoa > Chordata > Mammalia > Primates > Cercopithecidae > Macaca > Macaca fascicularis. Next base: position 55,972,674 of record NC_088387.1, read on the forward strand.
AGCCAGCTAAACCACTCCCAAATTTCTAACCCACAAAAAACTGCATTTTCTGAGATATTAAAGGTTTGTTGTTTTTAGTCACTAAATTTTTAGGTAATTTGCTATGCAGCAACACAAGCAGTGAAATGGGGAAGCATTTATATGGGGCTCTATAGGCAGGCACTGAGCCTTAGAATAAATGCAATGCTAGTTTTTAGTACCAAGATTCTAACTCCAGGCTGCCATGGCCCTGGGACACATTTATCATGTATGCAAGGGTAAACACATTCAGCATTATCAAATGTGTCTTAAATCAACACCAGTTATTCCTAAGTGGAATTGTTAATAATCATACTGTTCTTAATTGTTGTAGTGTTTCATATTTTCACACAATACTGAAAGAATGACTTAAAAGACTTCTGACAGGCACAACAAAATACTGATATTAAGTCTGCTTCAAGACTGGAAGGGGTAACTTTAAAAAACTCGACCCAGAGTAAAAGATGTCAACCCCTGTGGCAGAGAATTTCCATAGATTTAACTGAAGCTTATTTTTCTGGCAGCAGGTAGAACCTTGCCATCTTGAATCATCCAATTTACTAAGCCCTAGATTGACAATACCCCTCCATGTGCTGGTGTCTCTCCATAGATTAAGAAGAAGATACAAACAAGCAATATTATTTTGGAACCAAGAGATGTTATTCTTGGGCTTAAACTTCTTCACCCTCATCACATCTGCTTCCCAAAATATCAAAAATATTGAAAATCAGGAACTGTCAAAGGCAAATCAACTCAGATGGTGCCTATTTCGAGACTAGCATGTCAATAGTGTTTACACCCCTTCTTACACCACATAGTCTAATTACCTCTGATTATATATTTAAGGAAACTTCTATGCACTGTAAACACTGCAAAAATAATCCCTTCAGGTTCATATCTTCTCCATCTGGAAGAGACTGGGAGTCCCCTGTCAGCTAAAGTCCTTGACTAGGACATTTCACCTATGGTTTAAGGAATAGGGAATAAATAACAAGAAGAATAATCACTCATGAGCAATGTCATATTTCTCCCTTATTGCCCGTCTCACCATCCTCTAAACACCTCAAGCCTAGGAGAGGGTGTTCTCGTGACAAATTTAAAATCCAGATGGCACCTGCACTACTAAACATGGCCTCCCCACAAACTGACTTGAGGACTAACTGCCACAATTCTTTGCCAGGTTCACAGACAGAAATTAAAGGAAAAAACAACAGCCAAAGAAATTAATAAACTAGCAGGATGCTGACCCCTGTCAGCAATACGGCTCTTGTTAGAGATTGTTTGGTGTCTTTTCCCCCCTCCTCCCTTAGGTAGTTTTCCAGTGAGTCCTGGGGAAATTCTGCAACTCAGATCCTCATCTATTTTTCCCTGTGTTACTGTCACTAGTCTTAAGAGACAAGTGGTTTAAATTCCCAATGGCAAATGCAAACCATTTCAGTTTGGGTTTTTGTTCCCAGAATAGACTAGCTTCAAAATCGCCCAGCAAACAAAGGCAGCATTCTTAAGAGGGCTTCTCCCATGGGAGAGATCTTGATAAAGATTGGAGCCATTAGGGAGAGCAGGGGATCTCAGGAGTACAAAGAAAAGGCAAAATATCTCCAAAAGCATGTTACATTTTTATAGAGATAGACTTACCTCTCAAACAAAAGAGTCAGAGAAAAAAATGATTGTCATTTTTCTAATATTTACATGATCCCTACAATAAGCCCAACAGTGAATCCAGCATTTCAAGTGTGCAATAAAAAGTAGACAACTTACATTGGTTCCCAGGATATTTTACCTTTTACTCAGCAAGAATGAATCATCAAATCATATACCCATGCCTTTGTACATTTATTCACTTCTTAAGCCTCTTTTACATACAAGGCACTGTGCTAGGTGTTGAGTGAGCATTGTTGAGCAAAGAAAAAGACATAATTCCTGAATTCACAAAAGTTTACATTTGAGAGGAGGAGATAGAAAGTAAACGTGTGGGCCAGGTGAGGTGACTCATGCCTGTAATCCCAGCACTTTGGGAGGCCAAGGCAGGTGAATCACCTGAGGTTCCAGACCAGCCTGGCTAACATGGTGAAACCCCATTTCTACTAAAAATACAGAAAGTAGCTGGGCATAGTCGTGGGCGCTTGTAATCCCAGCTACTTAGTAGGCTGAGGCATGAGAATCTCTTGAACCCGGGAAGCAGAGATTACGGTGAGCCACGATCATGCCACTGCACTCCAGCCTGGGTGACAGAGGAAGACTCTGTCTCAAAAAAAAAAGGAAAGAAATTAAATGTGTGTGTGTGTGTGTGTTGGGGAGGAGAGAGAAAGACGTAGAAGTAACTAATAGACGGAAACATTTATACTAAAATGGTACAATTGACCCAGTCAGAAAGACTAAGGAAAGTGTCTATGAACGAAGGCTGATTGAGTTGAATTCTGAAGAATGAATGAATGTCTGGATTATGTGGAGGGAGAACATACTATATTATATCAGTCTATTCTCACATTGTTATAAAGATATACCTGAGACTTGGTAATTTATAAAGAAAAGAGGTTTAATTGGTTCACGGTTCTGAAGGTTGTACAGGAAGCATGATTCTGGCATCTGCTCAGGCTTCTTGGGAGGTCTCAAGAAATTTACAATCATGGAGGAAGGCAAAGTGGGAGCTGGCATATCTCATGGCTGGAGCAGCAAGAAAGTGAGGCTGGGAGATGCCACACATTTAAACCACCAGATATCATGAGAAATCTATCATGAGAACAGCACCAAAGGGACAGCGCTAAACCATTCATGAAGGATCCATCCCCATGATCTATCACCTCCCAGCAGGCCCCATCTCCAACACTAGGGATTACCATTGAACATGAGATTTGGGTGGGGACACAAATCCAAACCATATCCTAGAGAGAGGGAGAAGCATATACAAAGGACATACATCAGAAATGGAGAACAGCACATTCAAGAAACTGAAAGAAATCATGATAACTGCATTGCAAAGACCAAGAAGAAATCTAATGTCAGCGAAAGCTATAAAGATGAACAAGGGACAGACTACACAAGGCCTTCTAGACATGAATGCAAAAGAGTAGACTCTTTCCTTAATGGTAATGGGAAGCTACTGGGAGCTTTTAAGCAAAGGAGAGACACAATTTTTGTTTCTTTTAAAGAGACCCCTCCAGCTTTATCATAAAGAGCAGATAGAAGAAAGGCCAAGGGGATTGAAGGAGACTAAGTGGAGCCACTGTGGTTGTTCTTGTGAGAGATGGATGCTTGTACCGGAGTGGGCCTATGGGCCCAGATATCAATGACTGACTTCTATTCTGTCAGCACGCCAGCTGCCTTTGTATACTGTGCTCTATTTCTGCTGAACTGTGAGTCTGTGAACTACATTTCCCAGGTTCCCTTGTCTACTAGCCTCTTGTTAGGTTCTGCCAATAGGAAGCACTTAGAAAATATTCCTGCTTCTGGCTCTGACAGTGTCAACTGCCATCAGTCCCAGGTGGTTGCCATTGTTGCAGCAGGATGGGATGATTCTGAACTGTAGCAGCCTGCAGTTGTAGGCCTGGTTCATGCAGCTCTTCCTATGCATCCAGATATAACTGCAAAGTGTCTCCAACAAAGCAGCAGAAGGGGCAGCTTTATGGGCTTCACCCCAGGACATTGGCAGCTTCTTAAATCTCAGTTTTACCCATTCTTCCTTTTACCTCTTCCATGCTCCCTCTACCTCCCTTTTGCTCTTCCAGCCCTTCCTACAAATTTATAACCAATTCCCTGCATTTAATTCCTTCTGTTTGAATACCTAGAATGCTTTCTTTCTCTCTGACTAAACTTAGACTAAAGCAGCCCAGAAATTAAGTATTGGAACAAATACACTAAATTCAACCTCTTGCCATTAAGTCATTCTTCATAACAGAAGTCTACCTGTTTGACTTCCTTTGGAAAATTCCAGTGATACAGAGCATGCTACTTAATAGGAAAGCCCAGTTCATTCATGGTAATCTCTACTATTAAAGTCTTCCTGAGAATAACCCAAAATCTAACCATCAATTCACTTTAGGTCAATTATCGGGTGCTATTTAGCATGAATCCTGTGTATACCTGACTTCAATTAACTGAAGACGGGTATCATGTCTTCTCAGATATCCCTGAACACCCCCAGTGCCTCTAAAAACTCATTATAATTTATGAATTCCTCATTTCCTTGTCCATGTTCCTTTTAATTTTGTCCTAAAGAACTTTATCCAAATGAAATTGTATATAGCGGCCTTCTGATATGGTAGAACTGCTCTTGAAGAGTTGGGGTTGGAATCTGAGCTCTATCCTCTCACAACCACATCCTCCTGGAATAGTGCACAATGCTTACAACATAAATGGTGTGGAGGGTTCAGAGTGATCACCCGGAATCTGAATACACTACAGATGTTATACCACCTAAGATTAGATTTTGCATTTTTTTTTGTTTGTTTTGAAAGCTATCATTTTATTTTGGGGTCATAATAACCAACAAATAGATTTTGAACACACACACTGTGTACCTAACACACACTGTATAGGTCTTAAGGAGAATTTAAAAATGAAAAGAAGGAAGCGAATAAGAAGCAAAAGAATAATAAGGTATAGTACCGTCTCCAAATACCTTAAGAACTAGTTGGAGAAATAATATATAAGATCATGGAAAGACACCACAGCATTATGGTTATAAATATCAAAGGCTATGTACTTAGTATAAGTAATGCTTTATATTGGCACTCAAGGTAGGAAAGCTGCTTAATTTGGGGATAACTAAAGAACACTTCAACAAGCAATGATAATTGAACTTGATATTTTAGGATGAATAGGACTTAAACATGTGGAAAAGTGTAGAAAACATGTGTCTATCTAGAAGGATGACCTCCTTTGTTTATTCATTGATTTTTATTCCAATATCTATCAATAACTTAGAATCAGTAACATTCTAAGCCCTTTGTTAAGTCCTGAGAAAATATTTTTGAAAGAGCTATTCAAGGAACTTACAATTTAATAGGCAAAGATGTGAAAGAAGGAAAGTGTGATTTTGTTGTGGGCACAAAAAGCAGCTGTATTTTCAGCAGTGAATTCATAAAGGAATAATTGGAGAAGAATAGCTGGAAGAATAGTTTGGGACCACAGGGGAGAGAGGCCATTAATGTCAGGTTAATAATCTGGAGCTTTACCCTTTTTTTCAAATGATGATGTCTGTGTTACAAATAACTCCAAAATTTATTACCAAAAGGCATTTATTGTGTTCATGGTTTCTGTGGGTAGAAATTCAGACAAAGCACAGCAGGCACAGCTTGTCTCTGCTCCACAGTGTCTGGGGCTGACCTTGAAGTTTGAAAGCTGAAATCTGGAATCATCTGAAGTCCCAGTCACTGATATTCTTCAGGCTGATTCTCATTGTTGGCTGCGGGTCTCAGTTGCTCGCCACAAGGGCCTCTCCAAACGTGTAGCTCAGACTCCTTTATAGTATAGTGGCTGAGTTCCAAGGGAAAGCATTGAAAGACATAGGGATATCCATATATCTATATCTATTTATCTATATCGAGAGAGAAAGAGAGAGAGAGAGAGAAGCTATATCGGCTGGGCGCGGTGGTTTGCGCCTGTAATCCCAGCACTTTGGGAGGCCAAGGTGGGTGGATCACAAGGTCAGGAGATCGAGACCTGGCAAACATGGTGAAACCCCATCTCTACTAAAAATACAAAAAAATTAGCTGGGTGTGGTGGCAGGTGCCTGTAGTCCCAGCTGCTCAGGAGGCTGAGGCAGGAGAATGGCATGAACCCAGGAGGCAAAGCTTACAGTGAGCCGAGACTGAGCCACTGTACTCCAGCCTGGGCGACAGAGTGAGACTCTGTCTCAAAAAAAAAAAAAGAGAGAGAGAGAGAGAAGCTATAACCTTTTTGTGACCTAACATTAGAAGTCTGGAAGTCACACATATCACTTTCATCCCAATCTTTTAGTTGGAGCAGTTACAAGCCCCTCTTGGTTGGAGGAATACTGGTTTCATTGTAAGAAGAAGGAAGGAAGGAAGGAAGGAAGGAAGGAAGGAAGGAAGGAAGGAAGGAAGGAAGGAAGGAAGGAAGGGAGGGAGGGAGGGAGGGAGGGAGGGAGGGAGGGAGGGAGGGAGGGAGGAAAGATAGATAGGATAGATACGTACATAGATAGATAGATAGATAGATAGATAGATAGATAGATAGATAGATAGCATGTAGATGGAACATGGAAATGAATAAAACAATTACTAAAGTAAAACTAAAGGAAAATATAGCATTTGATTTCTCGTATATAAAGAGTATTATTCTGAGTTTCATTCCTTTTCTGCCCCCAGCATCCTCTATTGGAAATCTTAATGCTATAGGTTTCAAAGGGTTTTCTGTAGAATATCAGTCCCATAAACCACTCCAACAAAAGAAGACGCTATGCTCAAAAGGATGTAGATATACCGCATACTTTATCCCCCTCTTGGAAACTCTCAATGTTCCTGAGCATATTAAAACCTCCCAGAAAGTCAGCAGTTAAAAAAAAAAAAAGTTTCACATTGTTTTTTCCGGAGTATCTCTAACCTTTTTGACTACTGAATTTCTTTTTTCTTTTTGACTTTTTGCTAATTAACATCCTGTAGTACTAGCCTTAAAGGCCATTGCCTCAGTTGCCCCCAGGCACAAAAGTAAAAGGCCAGGCAACTAATCAATCAACAAGTCCTCATCAAATGCCTAATTAGAAAAAAGACTGCAAATGAATAGAACATGTATTATATTAGCAGTATTCTTCATCCAATAAAGTAAAATTAAAAATAAAAAATCAATGCAAACTTTTAAGTTCTTTCAAGAGAGTCTAAGAAAGATTCTAATGAAAGACACAAGATCGCCTTGAGAATTTAGATTTGGTAAAATGACACTTGCTGGGGACTGTTTTTAAGCCTGTTGGCAAGGCTAGGTTTTGGAAACTTTTTATTTTAAAATATAAGATTTAAAAGTGTTTATCTTCCAAAGGTTGCTTTGTATTAAGATGGGAGACTTGCTTGCCCACAAAAGGGAGTTTTAAAAGAAAGTGTTCTATCAGCAAAGAACCCCGTGCATAGTGGAGTAAGCTACTACAGCATGCAGGAGTACCTTCTATAAATCATGATTGGCGTCTCCCAAAGGGGCTTCACTTGGTAGAATGGCGATGTTCTGGGAGGACAAGGCTGTGTCACTGGCCTCTTTGTTAGCATGATTGATCACACACAGAATCAGCAATTTTCCTTTGTGAAAGTCTGCTTTCTTCTGGCCCATTTCCCCTCACTCCTTTTCTTGCTTCCCTCTTTTCTCCAAGATCCTTGCTTCTGGCCCTCCTAATAAATACCTTAGCCTAGACAAGGCAAACTCATTCAAACAGAACTTCTTAATATCTCCTGGCCTGCCAGGTGCCAAGCTGATGTCTCAATCTGCTATCAAAAGCAGGCTGTGAGTTAGAAATCAGGCTGCTTGCTATTGCTGGACTGAAAAATAAATAAATAACTAAACACTATTTAAAACTCATTCTACAGCTGCTTTTCAATCTCATAAAGGACTCTTGATCTAGGTTTAGTCCCGGGCTCTAACAGCTATCTTGGCATCTTTCCTCTACCAGCTTGAACCCTGTACTTGATCTTCAAACTATTGCCCACCTGCAGTCTCATTTCTTTAACATCTTATCCTTTTTTCCAAATCCATTCTGAAAAACACCATCCCCAGATCAATGCAAGAATCTACGTCCCCTGCTTCCATTTACAGCACAGCCAGGATGATCACAGCCACTGTAAACTCTGATCCCAGTTACAGAGATACCACATCTCCAACCTCCAATTCTTACTCCAATTCTTGGTCAGCTCCCTGTCCCATTTACCAAAGTGACTGTGACAAAGTCCCCCACTCTCCTGAGCCACCTGCACAACACTTACCGCACACCCTGAGTTCTAAGGGAGACTGGGTTCTCCTTGGGCAAGGAAACCAGAACCATCCAGTGCAACTTCCTGAATCTCCAACCTGCCTACACCTGCAATTCTACATCCTAGAGCATCTACTCTTAATTCCATACTACTCTCTTCTTTGACCACTATGGTCTGGCCACACCAGCCTTCCTGTTCCTTGAACAAGACAAGCCCATCTCAGGGGCGTTGCTCCAGTTGTTCCAAATGCTCGGAATGCTACTTCCTCTGATCTTCACGGGCTGGCTCCTTCTTGGTATTGAGGTATTTGCTTAAATGTGTCCTTAGTGGGGTTTTCCCAAAGCAATCTATGTAAAGCAGTCAGTCAGGCCGTCTGTCAATTCATCCAACATTCCCTGCATAGCTCTTAGTAAGCAGTATGATGGTGCTTGTGTGTCATGTTTCCCACTGTGTCCCCAGGGCTTGTCACTGTGCCAGACATAAAGGAAATGCCCACCAGATGGATCATGAATGAACATGTGAAATAACTGGTTGGCAAGTGTGAGCCCATATAAACAACTAGGGGAGTGTGGCAGATTGCAGGGCGGTGTCGAGTACCCGTTCAAGGCATGTCCTTATACATCTAAGGCATGGCTGTGTGTTGTTCTCTCGCTTGTTCAGTTGCTTGGGTGCAAGTACTGAGTAGACAGATAGATGGTGTTAAGCATGGTTGGGGTTTTGCCAGATGAATGTTACAGAGCAAGAGAGAGACCAAGAGGTCAAGGGCTTTACAAGGCAGTGCTTTTCATGTTGAATCTTGGAATCTGCACTAAAAAAAAAAAACAAAAACAAAAACAAAAGGAAGTAATTAAGACAAAGGGAATGGGTGGAAAGTGAAAAAGTGGTAGGAACAAATAAATCAGGGGTCTAGATGAGGATAGAGAACTGAAAGGTTAGGGGATGCTGCTCACAGAATGGAAGATTTGGCACAGAGCTTTCGGAGGAACTGCAATTATTGGGTAGAGAAAGAAAGCGAGAAACAGAATCAGACCCTGTTCCAACCTGAGAGTAGAGCCACTGGCTTGAGGAACAAGCCAATCGAGCTCTTCATGAGACCACCACTAACCCCCTCTCAGCATACCTCCTGCACATTTCTGTGCCCAAGGAATCCCTATGCTGTCTTATGTTTCACCACCAAACGCTCCTTCTGTTTGTCTAACTTTGGAACATGTCAGGCCCCACCTAGGGAAAGAAGAAAAATGAATAAAAGAAAACTGCCTCCTACTCTGTTTCTATTAAAATTCAGGTTGTCACCTTCACAAGGAAGCTTCCCATACACACCCCTCTTCAGTCCCCCATCAGGATTAGAGAACTTTCCTCACACACCAGAAAGCTCAGGGCATTTCTCTACCATGGCCTGCTGCATTGCTTCAAAACATCTATGCGTGGATCTGTTTTCCTCACTAGACTTAGAGTTATATGAGGGCAGGACAATATTTTACTTATCTTAGTTTCCAAGCACAAAGCCTAGGGCTTGGGATATCATAGGCAATTATTAGCATTTGTTGAATAATTCAAAGAATAAGCAAGCGCATGAATTATAACAGAGAACAGGAGACTGAGATGCATGCTATACTAACACATACCAGGCAGTCTCCTAGGTCATTAGATCACCTGTGGGGACCAGAAGTCACAGTGCTGTCTACCCCACCCTGCCCCATCGCACCCGCCCTGCATACCACTCAAAGAGTTAGACAGAGATGATCTGGGCAAGTCTTTCTGACTCAGTTCCCACATTCAAATACGGACACCGAGTCGAAAATACTTCAGCACAAACCATCTACAAACACAGGTTTTATTGATGAACTGATATTTGCTCAGTTCTTAAAGGTTCTGGGGGAAAATAAACTCTAGGAAAGTTCAAAGCACAACTCAGCTCAATGGGAGGCAGCCCTATTTGTTTCTCTAGAAATAGGTCTCCTACTCCGACTTGAAGTTTGACTTATAATTGCCAAATCATTACTTCCAGTTATGAGCATTTATTGTTAAAACTAATGAGGTGCCTCCAAAAAAATATTTTCACAACTTGGTTTTGAACATTCTAAGAAGTTCTTTCTTAGAAACTACAAATGGAGGCTTTGTAAGAAAAACCACCTCTTGCCCTGACCAGGTGGGCCAGTCCAGCTTCGTGCTGACAGGAACGCTGGCCACTCTGCGGCAGGCAGCAAGGGAGAGGCTGGCTCCTTTCCAACGGGGAGACCATCTTCTCTCCAGGCCTGAAGTTACTTCTCCAAAGGGCAAAGCCAGCAGGCAACACTTTGTGTGGTAAGAGAGAGACTTGTCTCACTATTCTCAAGAAACTCAGCCACTGTTACAGTTCCCTGGGATGAAGAAGTGATTTTGCCACAGTCAGATTGGCCCTCAGAGTTTTGTACAACTAAAGGTGCTTTCCAGATCTCTCTTCCCCAGGCTCGCCCAGGGGTGCCTGCTCTGTTACGAAGGCAGCTAAAAGCCTGTGTCAAAAACTAGAAATGTGTGCTGTAATGTTGCTCAACCCAGAGGTGGAAATATTAGCAAAACCTAAGAAACTTATTAAAAATGTGCATGTCTAGACAGACTCCCTAAACATGTCCCCTTCAAAGATTTCCATAAACCCTCTTTTCATGCCAGAAACCATAGATATTCTATCACATTTCTGTTATATTTGTCCTGAGAATACTAAGAGTAAAATAAGAGCATTTAAAATTATTTGTAAGTTTATAGTGGATACAGTAAAGGCAGCTGTCACCAGGAAGCTGTTCTGATAAGTTAGAGATGACAAGGAAGTTATATCCATAAGTCAGCTCTGGCAGTCAGCAAGGGCTGCCCTGGATTGTGAAGAACTCTGGGGACCATGTCCAAATGTAACAAGATAAAATGCCACAACCGATTATTGATGTCTGCCATGGATCAGGGAATGCACAGCGATGGTGTGTGTGCCACATTTCTGCCTCTGCAGCCTAGACCCTCTGCAAAGCCAGAAACAAAAGCCCAGCTCTCCAACCTCTTTACATTCCAAGTAAAATCCCTTCCAGGAAGCCAGAAACAAGTTCTGCTTCTGGATTTGCTAAACAATGCTTATTTAAAGATGCAATGAATAGCTGAGATGAAATTAAAAGAGCAAGTCGAGCCACACACTTCCAGGAAACAGACCCCAAAATATGAGGCAGAAAATCTTTCAGAGACAGAAGGGGAGGTTTCCTAGGAGAAGCACAGTTAGCATGTACGGGAGGGTGTTAGCAAAATGATGTCTGCCAGTTCACAGTGTTTTCTTTGCATTGCTCAAGGGTAAAGTGAAAGATAACAACACTGTTTTGAACATGTTTAGATGTTTTGTTACCAGAGGGAGCTACAGAAAGCCTGAATTCTCTGACTGAAATGGAAAAGAAAGAACAAAAAGGCACGTTGCGCATTTTGCTTATTGTCAGTTACTTCACAGCATTTCTTAAACACCTGAGGTGTGACTTGGTGGAGAGGGGTTGGTGGATATCATGTTAAAGGAAGTTTTCAGATTTTTTAAAAATGGCTTCAAATAAGGTTATTTGGGACACCTCAAGGTCAGTGTCCAAGGCCTTCGCTCATTCTCTGAGCATGCTGGACCAGAAAGGACCATGAGTGCCTAGCTGCATTCACTTTTCCCCAAGGCAGGCACCTCTGACGGCCCATTCTTTCTGACTCCCACCCCACTCCTGAATGCTTAGCTACTCTGCCATGTGAATTTACACCCACCCTGGTGACTGTCTTGAATGTGTTGGTGCATCTTTACTGGAAGGTTAGATGGGAGGTGTGGGGCCAGATGCTCCACGTGGACTAAGTCCAGTGAGAGATCCAGCCCTACACATACTTTCTAGTCATTTAACTGCCTCCGTTTCAGTTCTATCATCTGAAAATAGAGATATTAATATCTTCTTCACAGGGTTAGTGGGAGGACTGAATGCCACAACAAAGCACTCTGTGTGTCAAAAAGCAAATGCAAAGCATCCCATGCCAAATTTCTCTAGCCTTCTGTCCACTGTGATCTCAGTTCAAATGGCATCTCCTCAAAGAGGTCTTCCCTGACCACTCTGTGAAAATTATCGCTTCTCTCCCTCTCTATCACTTTTACCTGCTTTTCTTCATACTGCTTACAACTCCCCAACACTTTATGATAATTTATATACTTAGTTGGTTATTTTATTGTCTGCCTCATCCACCAGAAATTCATGGGCAAGGACTTCTGTCTGGCTTGTTGCCTACTATAATTCCAGGCCGGCCCCAGAACGCACCTGGCAAGTAGCAACCACTCAGTACATGTTTCCTGAATAGATGAATGGATCTTTCCACACCTGGCTGATCTCTACCATCTATTTGAGAGGACAAAGTAATACTTCTTGGTGGCCTATCTCCCAGTGAACCACCAGAAACAAAGTAGGAACCCACTCAAAGCCAGAAATGATGTTTCCCTTTAACACTAATATATCTAGGACATTTTCAGGTACAAAAGAAATATGATCAAAAGTTCTACTTAATAACTTAAAATGCATTGTAGTGTGTGGAATTGAAGTGGAATTCAATGTGTCCAGAAGTTCTAAGTTCAACAACTATAAAAATCGAAGGAATTTCTCCCTAGGAGGAAAGAGGACAATTTTTTTAAAAGTAGAATCCACTGTTTATACATTTGTTGCATAAGGAAAAATTCACTCAGAACAGAAGATCTAACATAGATCCAGTGCTATCTGAATAATAGCCAAACCCTTTTCATAATGTTTGACTGAAGCTGGCCTTAACTGGTCCCTATAGATGTCAGCCTCGTAGAAACAGCCCTTCAGAAACCGGAAAATATAACATCAAGGATCCGGTTAATCACTCACTGATGTCAACCACTTCTTATTTATGCCCAGGAAATAACCCCATTCATAGTGTCAGGACTAACAGAAAGTCTTCATAATTTCACATCAGCCACTTTAAGGGTTCATAAATAAATATGCCCAGCTTGGAGGGCAAGTGGTTCTTAGGAAATCTGAAAAGCAAAATAGTACAAATAATAACAAAGGGCAATTATCTTCAGCCACTACTGTGTCAACGAGACCAACAATGGAAACTAGGGACTACTAGAAGGGGGAGGGAGGAAGAGGGATGAAAGTTGAAAAACAAACTATTGGGTGCTATGCTCAGTACCTGGGTGATGGGATCATTCATATCCCAAATCTCAGTATCACACGATATACCCAGGTAACAAATCTGCACATGTGCCCCCTGAATCTAAAAGTTCAAAAGAAAAAAAATAGTTACCTTATACCTGGCCTGCCAATGTGAAATGGAGAATTAAGTGTTCAGTCAATTTTCTACAAAACTCTAAACCCATGCCCTCCATTGAGAGATGCAAGAGCTATCACTTCACGTTTCAGGATTCAAAAGAATCTGTTTGAATTGCTCCTGAAATACTTACCAAGCTCAATCACAGCTCTTAGAGAAGTGCCCGTCCTTGGGTATTGATCCTGGCAAACACGAGAGCAGAAATAGAGAGGATGAAAACAAGTGTCATATTTGTTTTGGGTGGAAGGCAATAAGGAAGTTGAAACCTCCTCTTGAGACCAGCCTAAACCATTCCAATATGTCTATTGCCCTTTAATTGGATTCTAATTTCCCCCGATAGCCCCTCAAAACCCACCCCTTCACACATCTCAATATCCTTGTGTGAGAAGTCAATATACCTTAGATTCCACATTTCCATTTTCAGATCTCTCTCCCAATGCACCCACTTAACAACATATTTTCTCTCCCTATTTATAGGAAACTATTTATCTTCTGGTCACCATTGTGTACTGACCCCTGGGAGACCCAAAAGATCACATCAACTTTTAGCTTGCGGTTCTTCTTACAAAAGAATACAGGCAGCTTTGGGGTGAAACGTGGATTCATAGCTTGCATCCAGCAGGTCATCACTGGGAGACCTTGGGCCACTTTGCAAGCCTTCAGCTTCTTCATATATAAAGTGGGTGCAGTATTACCTACCAATATAGGAATGTTATGGGGATTAAATGCTAGAATAGATATGGAAAAAATGTAGCACATTGCCTGGCATATAGTAGGCCCTCAGTAAATAGTAGCTTCTTTCCTTCCTTTTCTGGCCCTTGCATTTAACTCTGAGGAGTTCAGAATCCATATTGATTATTATCAGAGAGCATGCTTTGTCATAAGTATTAAGCATCTTAATTATATTTTCAGGAAAGAAAATGTCCATAAATAAAGTACATTGATCATTGATCCTAGGTCAATTAGAGTATATGGTGTTTACATTGTAACTTAAAATCCATTGTGGAAAGTAGTTACTTATCTTCTATAGCAGGTCTAATAGAAAAATTTTAGAAATTTGGAAAATTCATCATCTTATTGAGGAAATGTAATTTGGCAGGAAAAAACAGAGGCTTCCAAAACAATAATTCACAAGTTTGTCTTCACCATGTGCTACATGGATGATTCTAGGCAAGTTTATTAAACACTTCTAGGGACTAATTCCACATTTGTAAATTGGTATATTATTACCCATTTTGCATAATATTTCACACAAAGTGGACTTAAATAATATTTTTGTCAAAAAAATACACATTGATGATCCTTTCAGCACTGACTTAAAACCTCTCAGACCTGTGGAACCCCAGAAATTTCATCCCCATTCTACTTATTAAAGTATTAACCTGGGAAATCACAATACTGTAAACTACCCCAGCTAAAAAGTCCAAAACCCTGAAGTTCCCTCCTTTGGATAGTCCTTGCTTGTGCGCATGCTCACTCCTGCTAAATATATCCTTGCCCTTATCATGACAGCCAACCATTCACCCTCTCTTCTGGATTTTAATTTCTTCTGGACAAGGGCCTCACACACTTCCCAATGTCATTTGCCCTACTGCCCAGCGGGGCCCAATACCAGGCATTGAAGCCTCCTCCCTTGCAAGCACCCTAGAGTCCCTCAACTCTTTGACCACCCACTGAAACTGCCTTGACACTCTCCAGCCCCTCAAAACACTCACCATTTACTTTAATCTAACAAACATTTTTAGAAAAAAAGTTCTCACACCATGCTGGTTGAATTCTGTTTCAACTCAGTTTCCCAATACTGGCCCCTCACTGCTGCTGAGTCTCCCCATTTGGCTCTCCTGAACTTGCATGTACAGCCCCATTCTCAATCCCTAACCTAACTCCAAGCAGTGGCATTGCCTCCTGCACTGCAGAGACATTCAAGTTAATATGAAAGCATCAATTGCAGCATCGCTTTAAATGGACCCACTCACTTAAGGGTCTCTGGTGACTTTTAATAGCCACTTCAACAGTTTCTCAGCACTTTGTCCTGTTGCTTACCACTTCTTTCTTGAAGCTTGCTCTTTCCTTGTCATCCTGTATACTGCATTTAATTCTCCTGTTTCTCTCCTCATTGGTTCACCTTCCTCCTTCAAACCCTAAAAGCGTAAATTTCCACAATTCTGAACCACAGCCCTTGACCCTCTGTCCTCTGTGTCCTCACTGAAAAACCTCATCTATCCCCACTACTTTTGCCATTGCTTCCAAAGAAGTTGCTTCCACATTCTGTGCCTACAATTCCACCAAATACTCCAGAGGATTCCATCAGGATATTTCATAGCCACCTCAAGCTCAACACCTTTAAAATTTATCTCGTTCCTCCCTCTCACCCTTTCTCTTAACTGTGTCTATTAAAACACTGCCAGTCTCCCATTCATTCAGTCATTCTTGACTCCTTCCCCTTCTCCTATCCTTGCCAAATCACACCTATTCTAATTCTTGAATCCATCACTGCATCCTATTCTTCTTTTTACTTCTGTGATTCAGGCCCTCAGAAACTTCCGCTTGAATGATTACGAGAGCTTTATCACTGTTTCCCCTTCCTCCTAAGTCTCAGGGTTTCCACCACCAAATTCAGCAGCTAAAATTAAATCTAAATCACAGTTTAGCTTGGAATTGCAGAACCTCCTTGACCTGGCCAAAACTTGGTCTTCCAGCTTAATCATTCTCTTCTTTCCTCAGTGAACCTTGAACCAACCTTTAACGGCTGCCCAACAGGTCACTGTTCCCCAGACAGATGCTTACATTTCTTGCCTCCCTACCTTTTTTCTTTTTTTTCTTTTTTTTGAGATAGAGTTTTGCTGTGTTGCCCAGGCTGGAGTGCAGTGGCATGATCTTGGCTCACTGCAACCTCCGCCTCCTGGGTTCAAGCAATTCTCCTGCCTCAGCCTCCCAAGTTGCTGAGGTTATAGGTGCCTGCCACCATGTCTGGCTAATTTTTGCATTTTTAGTAGAGACAGGGTTTCACCATATTGGCCAGGCGTCTCGAACTCCTGACCTCAGGTAATCCACCTGCCTTGGCCTCCCAAAGTGCTGGGATTACAGGCGTGAGCCACTGCACTGGGCCACCTCTCCACTTTTGTTCTCATCATTCATCTCATCCCATTTGCCCTCATCATATCAGTCCCCCAAATTTCTGGCTGGAAAAAATTATCTTACGCACTCTTCTAGGCTCAGCTTAAATGTCATACATATCCTGAAACCTTCCTGATCCACCATCAAACATGATCTCACCGTTTCCTTGTCACTAATAGGATGTAAAGCATTCTGTATGACTTCCTAATGTCTCCTGCTTATAGAAGTGTCTCCCTTAGCTGGACGCTCCCTGTCCCCTTCCTCTCAAGCTCCCCGTACACTACTGCTGCTGACCTAGGCCACACTGCCCTCCGTCCTCTTTGTCCCCTTCCTTACTCTGCTATTTCTCTGTAGCCAAATACTCCAGCCACCACTATTACCATTTGTCCCCTTCAAATAGTGAATCCCTTCTACCCATACAGTGATAGAAACCTTTAATTCCATCCATACCAACTTTGAAATATGTCTCAAAGTCAAAGGTAAGCAAATGAAACCATAAACTTGGCTAGAGGTTCTGTTCTCAGGAAGCTAAAAATAATCTTGCAAAGATCTTAACTCTACTTTGTCTTGCATGTGCAACCTTTAATAATCTAATTCTATCATACCATGTGTCTTATGATTTTCTTCTTTTCTTTCACAAGTGAACACACTCATTTACCTGATGTAATAGGCCGAATGAAAGAGAGTAGGGTCTCCACTTACAACATGGCAAAAGTGCTTCAACCCATCTCATTTATATTCACTCGATAAAAGTCACACATTTGCATTCTCCTGTTTTTGACATTTGTTTTAACTAATCAGGGGAAACATTAGATAAAATATCTAAATAATTGCATAGGCAAACATATTTACAGCTAGAGATTGAAACTGTTAAGACACTGGCAGGCAACATCAAAATTTTGAAAGTTCCTATTGGCTCTTGTAAGAAAGCCTAAATTTGACCCACAAAAGATAGTTTAGGGGAATCGACTACAATGTGCAGAAGTGCGAGGCTGCAAAAGCTGGGGCTCACTGATGCTGTTCGCCCAACATTCAGGCTCATGTCCTGATGCCTCGGTAATTCCACTGCAGAGTGAAGAGGAAGCAGCTCAAGATCTCACACATGGTAGTTCTGGGTTTTCACAGAACTGAGAAATAACACTTAAAATGGTCTTCACTTGTATTGTTTCAACTACATAAGGGGCTAAAGAAGCTTTTGTTGTCTTGCCTAGGATTATGATAGTATTTTGTAAACAATAAAGTGTTATATAATTGCAATGTGTTAGAGCCTTGCTTATATGGCAAATTCATTCCAAATTTCAAATGACTTCAAAATGCATTTTAAAATGTGTTTCACTGTAAGCTCCTAGAAGGTTGGACCCATTTTTTATTTATCTTTGCATCCTATCTCCCATAATATTTTTAATATAAATGCTCAAAAGTTCTTGTTTTAAGCATGACAAAATGAATTGATATAGAAGAAGGAAAGCCGGAATTAACCAACAACAAGTCTCTGAAAATGTAATCACTTGGCATCACATTAAGCCTTTCTAAGTTACTTGAAATGGGACTATTTAAATCAGACTCCAAATAAGAAACAGAAAGCCTACAGATAAGAAAACAATTGTGTACATTTACATCTTCATCAGATTATATTTCCTCTCATGCAAATCAGCAGAATCAACTTGCATGGAATTTGACAGCAAGTCTTTCGGCAAGGAAAATTATTCAGCCTCCTTGGCACAAACGCAAATTTGAGCTATGGCTAGAATAGAGAGGAAATAAAAGGCCAGAGAAGGCATCCATAGAATGTGGGTCCCTTTCATTTGGGGTTTTCATTCATTCCCTCACACTGGCCAATATGACAGCAAGAAAATATTTAACTCACGCCTTAAAATTATGCCTTCATTGGTGCTCCCTGTGCTTGCTATTCAGGAAATCACCTAGCTTGAGACCTCTGTGTCCTCACTGAATGAGTATTATTCACACACACACACACACACACAACCATTTAAACCATCACTGTTTCTTCTGAATCCAGAGCTGGCTTCTCTACTGAGAATCTCGCCCCTGGGAGAGACATCAATGGAGCAAGGAAATTGCCTCTACCTCTGGGCCTGTTACCAGGGCTCCCTCTTTTCAAGGCTCGCCACAGCCATGCTCTGAGAAACATTGATCTATGCTCCCCTCATTGTCCTGCTGCACCAGAAACAAGGAGCAGTAAAAAAGAACAGTCATTATTTGTATTTGGCAAGAAAGGCGGCAGTAAAAACTGAGAGGCACTGGATATGTAAATGTCAAAGTGAGGATGTGAAGGAAGCAGGGACAGGAAGCACTGTGGAGCTGTCTCAGTGGAGAGGAGCTTCAGTTACAGAGAGATAAGTAATTGATGGGGAAGGAAGGAAAAAGGGAGAGAGAGAAAGATGGAGGAGTCTACTACACCTCAGAGCAAACAAACTTCAGATTCAGATGCTGTTTCCACCTCCCGAGATGAATGGCATAATGACCAAGAGCCATGGAGGCACTGGAGCTGAAAGTCTGCAGTTCAAATCCTGACTCTGCCATTTGCAATTTCTATGATTTATATTGGTTAATTTCTTAATCTCTTTGTGCCTCCGTTTCCTCATCTGTAAAACAGTGATGATGATAATAACTACCTAATAAAACTGTCATGAGGCTCAAATGAGCTAATACTTAGAATGGTTAATGTTAGAGCAGTGTCTTATTTCATCTTTTGTAGCAATGGGGGTCTCACTACGTCACCCACACTGGTCTCAAACTCCTGGCCTCAAGCAGTCCTCCAGCTTCAGCCTCTCAAAGTGCTGAGATTGCAGGCATAAGCCACCACACCTGGCCATTTTTTTTCCCCAAAGTGACAAGCTAAAAGAATTTTAATTTGTGAGCTATGCTTTAACTAGAAAATACATTAGATATAAAAACATGTTAGGCAGACTACAAGAAAATTGGCATGGAAACCAGCCTTATCCAAATATAAATGAAATAATGATGAGTAGAGTAGAATATTATGTGAGCTGCTATTATGATGATGATCTGATAAGTCATTTCAACACTTCTGACTTCCTTCCCTTATTAAGAAAAAGAAAAGTAGCTAAACCGGGTACTACTATCTTTAAGCTTCTATCACTCTGCCCACCAAGTATGAATAATTTGCCATATAACTTGGGAAAACAGTCACATGAGCATGTGGGTGAGAAGGCTCTGGATTTTCAGCATGCTGTTAAGTTGAGAACCTTGGTGTCATTTAATACAAAACAAACCCTCTCTGGTAGCCAGAGTTGTCCTCACTCAGCAGTTATTGCCTTGGGGGTCTCCAGTGGACCAGATTCCTGCCTGGGGACTGCATTCAAGTCCCTGGGGAAGAAGATTCTAGGAGGAGGAGTCACTCCCAAAATAGCACTTACTTCCACTAAGTGCAAATGCTACTACATGAAATAAGTATTGAGTGGGTTTTTTTCCTTCAAATTTGGCTTCAAGACGGGTCATTTGTCAAATTAAGTAGAGATGAACTCTGTGATCGCTGAGCCTCCTTTGGTACCCTACTCCAAACCCATTTTAAGTAGAGGTGGACTAAGAGAAGGTAGACGGCAGGGACTGATTTGTAAAGTGTACTAAAGTATCACCAGGACACAGAATGTTGCTAGAAATGTTATGAAATGGCTAAAAATGTGCTTGTCAAAACTCTTTTTGGAAAGACTATTGTATGTGATCAGAAGAATACAGAAGTAATTCAATGGTTCTTATCTGGGGTTTGATGCTCTCCGGAGATGTCTGAAATTGGGTGGAGAGAAGGATTTGGGTAGTCACAACTATTGGGAGATCAAAAATGGCATTTAGCATGTAATGGTTGGGGCCAGGAACAAGAATGCATAAAATAGAAATTTTCTGTCTAACATGCCATTGGATGTCTTGCTGAGAAACATACCATTAAGTGCTCCCAGGGATCTTGCACCTTCTGAGGAGGGCGGTCTAGCTAGCCCCTGGTCCCCCACTCCTACCTCCAGTAGTGAGTAAAGTGAGCTGAATTTTCACATAATACAAAAGCTGTGGCCTCTTCCACTCTCTGACCACTCTTTACTGGCTCCCAGGTCCCTGTACCTGGAATACAAGTCCCCAGGCACCTGGTTTGTGGAAGTGCACTTTGACCAGTATGCTACAACTGACTTCCACATGGTATCATATGTAATTCTCATGGCAACTCCTTGATAAGAGAGTAATGTTCACAGAATCTCTAGTGGAGAAGAGAAGACTGGGAGGCTATGTGCCTAGGAACCACATTCAATATCTCACCCGGTCCTGGTCCACCTGGACCACCCCCCCAACCCTGGGGTCTGGAGCTTGCTGTGGGACTGCCATCCCCGCTGAGCCCAGAAACTATAGGCAGCTCCTCAGACACCCCTTCTTGGCATCACTAGTCCCCAAGCCCAAGTCCCACGGAGATGTATCTGCTGGGCAAACCACAGTCACATATTTGCACCCTAGAAGCAAACGGGTTTCAGTCAAAAGTGGGGAATAGTCCCTGACTCCTAACAAGATCCATCAGGCGCCAAATTCCTCAAACATGACTGGGAAGCTCAGATTCCCAGCTGCCAAAAGGAAAGGCAAACATCGGAACACAGGACTGTGGGAGAGGCTTCATCTTCAGGGACCTTGACTGCAATCCTTCACTAAAGCTAAGGTGACCGTGTGACCTGTTTGCCACGCACAGTCTCGTGTATGGCTATTGTCCTGGCTTAAATACTAATAACATCTTTTCACTCTCAGAAGTGTTGCATGGATTTGCATGTGTGTATGCATACGTGTGTGTGTGCATAACTGTACTTTTGTGTGAATGTACCCAAACTGTCACAAATTGTGCTGCAGACACCAGGCTCCTGATAAAGTGGGCATTACCTCCTCCTCCAGGAACTGCTCAGTACAATCTGAGACTCTGACTTAACGATTCGAAGGAACCACTTCCCTAATAACAGCATTGCCTTGACTTGGTATATGATTTGTTGCTTTGCAGTTGGAAAACCGGGAAGTGATAATTCCTGGAAAAGATTCTTTCCACTGTGTCTGTTCTGTTAAGTGCATTTCTCAGACTCCGTTATTTTATCTCACTTCCCTCAGGACTCTGCCCTTAGCTGGCTTCCAAGTAGCAATATAATTCACCTTTTTGCTTTAACTTTACAATGCCAGCATATTTTCAGTATTGTAGCTCTTTGGGGAAGAGTGGCTGGGGGAGGAATCAAAAAAGAAAAAGAGAAACTCAAAAAAGAAGAATTGAAAAATAAAGTAGAGAAAGGATGGGGTCAGAGTGAAGAAACAGAAAGAAGAGAAAGGAAGTAAAAAGGAAAAAGGAAATTAAATGAGAGGAAAATAGAGAAGGAAGAAAAGAGAATCATTTTACATGATATATTATTCATATATTTATTTCTCTTGACCTGGAACACGTGTGGGTAAAAGCAAGCAATTCGGCAAGCTTGGTGGTCTCCACGGGATTCCAGTGGGTTTCTCCGGCTAAACTCAGTCCCAGTGTCTGAGCCAATAAGGGCTTCTGCCCCATGTTGCACCATCCAGCAAACAGTGCTATAGAGTGGAAGCAATGGATAGCTGGGTTTATTCAAGCTGAGGTTCAAAACAAACCCTGCACATGACCCCCTGTGATGTACTTCCCAAGGAGAAGCATGCCCAAGAATCATCTAAACCCCCATTTTTAGCCCCAGCAAAATTAAGACCCTTCCCAAGCTACAGATCAACTTTATCTGAAATACTACCTTCTTGAGAAAAACTTTTCTCATTTTGAAAAATCCTTGTATCAATTCCATTTGAGCATTCTGCTATTCCCAGTGATGTTTTAAAACAATGGTACCCAAATACATATTCCTAAACTGATAGATGGAGAAACCACACTTTGCAAATTAAGACAATGTCACTTCTCAAAATAAAACACACCCTATAACCCTGCTATGTGACTGGGTAGCAGCATTTTTTCTTCCTATTTACAGGTAATTAAGACCTTCTGGCATGTTATAATCACTACATATTGAAAGATTTTAAAGCATCTGTTTTAACCCACAACCTCATTCTAATTTGTACATGTCTACAAGGATAGATATGGGAAAAAAATATCACTTCTTCTGAATGATCCAACTTCACAATTAATAATTGAGAATCTCTTTTTCTCTTTCTCCCTTGCCTTTTTTCTCTCCGAACTAGAGTGCACTCTTCAGCTTGTTAAGCTCAGTTCACTCCCACTGATAATTCACTAGAGATCATAATTTATGGACAATTGAAGCTGCAGAAACATCTCTTAGAAGGAATAGAGCAGATCCATAGCAACAATTCTTCAGGGGAATATTAATCCCCGGCTTTATGTAGTGCTAAGTGTACAATAGTAATCAGAACTTGAGTAGAAGCTGCTAATCATTGAAGGAAAAGGCTGTATAAAGAATTCATAATGGAATTAGCCTGCGGCAAACAAAGAAAGACAAAATTAAATCAGCCATCAAATTGCACCAAGGAATTTTAATTTACAGGTTAATGTAGGATTATGTAACTAATCACAGCTAACATTTTCAATGAACAACCAATAAAATTCTGCTCTTTTTTTCCTTTCTAATCTTACTAATGGTATTCCAATAACATGCTTTTATTACCCTATAATATGTTGGAAATGATTCTCAAAAATTCTAAGTCTTTCAATTGTCAGAATCAGTGTAAAAATGGAGCTTTGAAATAATCCGTCAAAAGTGTGGATCTAGGAATATTCACTCCTCCGTTCAGCCCAGACCTAATAATGTCTGGGTAAGTTTGCGTAAAATAGATTTACATAACCACATAGCTTTAAAGTATATGCATGTTTTTCATGCAGTGCAAGGAGCTAAAATAAGGCAAAAGAGACTAAATTAAATATGTGAAACTAATTTGAAGCACAAAGTTTATCAGCTAATTCTAAATAAAACCACTGCCATAGACTTATATGTCAATATTGCAGACATATCCAATGACATACACACCAAGGACTGCTCTAACGGAGTTTTCATGCTTTATAAATGTGAACATCATAAAAAGAAATAAGGTTTCTAGGATAAAAAGTTGATTAGCATTTCCCATGGGAGGGGGTCAGAATCTGGTATCCTCCCCAGTTATATTTTGATTTCAACCAATGAATGGCAAAGACAGAAAAAAAAATACCCTCTACACAATTTGAAAAATTATATGAAATCCAACTGCTTCATAAATATAAATATATAAAAAGACAGCATAACTCTTTGCACATTGGCAAGGAGAAACTCCAAAATTATACTGTATGCTTAAAAAGACATCAGTTTAATCAAAAAGATCTTTTTCCAACATATGGCAGAAGGAAAATTATTATAAATGGAGTAAAAAGTATGTTCATAAGCTTTACTTCACGAGGGAAGAATGTTGGGAAGAAAGGCGATGGCATTCTTCTTGCATATGTTTTTCTTGTCGAGAACAATGTGGGAAAGTCTCATTTTCCTTTAATCTAAATGTTCATTTTATGGAAGCAGCAACATTCGGCCCAGTTATTAGCAAAGGAGTTTTGTTGCTTTATAAAGTCTAATTTTAAGATGCGCACTTCCAAAAAAACATTATGGTGTCAATTGCACTACCCTTCAGCAATCCTGTAATAACTTTATTCAACCATTTCTAATTATAATTATATTTTCAATTCCTTTTAGCTATAGAAACTCTTTATCAATCAGAGCACAAGACAGAAAATTACTTTATTACAGCTACAGCTCGTTAGGCTGAGTGCTCTTAATGAAGCAGCCTCATAATCAGATGAAAATCATGCTGGAGAAAACTTGCATCATTAGTCTGGGCCTTAATTACCAAGAAATATAGTCACTAACAATGATATTCCATTTCATGATATGGTGCATGCACCTTCTACACTAGTTGCAATTAATAATTCCACCGGCTGCTACAGAATCTTTTCTATTTATTCATAACAATGGAGGGGGGAAATTCTAAATTTAATTGAGCGCTTCAGATTGTGCTCTCTTTCTCCCTCGCTCTTGCGTTCAGATTAAAATGTCACAAGGCTAATATTCTATCTTACAATAATTCATCATTTTAATTACATATTTTATGTATGTGAAATGTCTTTTTCAGCTTTATAGTTGAGGCTGACATTTTTGGGGACGCATGTAGGAAAATGGGTGGTCTCTTGTAAAGGTGGTTCCTACCACCCAAGACCACATCAAGGAAATAAAAAAAAAAAAATCACTGCCGTCAGCTCATCAACACCATCCATGTTGGGAAAAGCTGCCAACAAGAACAGGGACATTTATTGAAATTAATGTCAGCGTCTTCTGATAGGCTTTGGATGGTAGAATGGCAATGTTCTGGGGGGAACAAGGCTGTGTCACTGGCCTCTTTGTTAAGCGTGATTGATCACAGAGAGAATCAGCAACTTTCCTTTGTGAAAGCCTGCTTTCTTCTACTCTGTTTCCTTTCACCCTTTCCTTGCCTTCCCTTCTCACAACATTCTTGCTTCTGACCTGAGAAATACCCTCGGTGGCTGGGGAAGGAGATCTGACCTCCTGCCATCTTCTGCACACTGCTGAATCCCAGCAGATGCCCACCCAAATTCTTGATGCACTCTCCAGGCTGGCTGAAGGCTGGAATTCAAGGTGCTGTTGCAGCTGCTGCTCTTTTTCAAATGCAAATTAGGTTACTGGGTGAGGGCAAAGAGCACTTGCAGGAGGGCAGAGGGCAGTGGGGTTGGCATAGATAAATGACACCCCCATTTGACCTCCAAACCCAAGTGTGCCTAGAGCTGAACTTCCTGCCTGACATCACCTCTCATAGCAAGAGTTGTGCCAAACAGCTGATTTGATTAATCAGGGCTGCACTTCCCCCAATCATCTGCCTTATGGACACCAAGCAGTCTGATAAATGAAATTGATAGAAGAAAAGAATGGCTTGGAAAAATCCATAAGCCACAGGAGGAAGAGTTGGCTCTGATATAAGAGAACGCCAAGTTTTTAAAGACCTTAGCATCTGATTTCTAAGTCATGAATGTAGAGATCCCCTACTTAAAGATCACTGGCTTCACACTGATTAGGATTTAGCATGGGGTGTCACGGTTCTTGAGGCAGCATAAAGAAGAATACATTCTCCCCACCCAAGTGAGGTCCCTAAATGGATAAGCAAATGACTGAATAAATTAATCAATGAAAACTCTCCACAAAACCACCAGATGAGAATTAGCCTGAGGATGGTAAAGAACTGACTGTATCATTAGTGATTTCTTTGTTTCTCCTGTCATGACTAAGGTTCGGAGGAAAGTAGTGGCAAGTTGTATTGTATATCACAGATTTCATAGGGGAAGTGGGTGTGGAGGAGGAATGTGTAAGAGTTAGTGGGACCGGGAACATCATGGGACAGAGCAGGAAAATGGGGGTCCCACCTAGAGAATAATACTGGGTGGACAAGAGGAGGTAGGCCTGGACCAACGACCAGAGCTGTAGGAAGCAGCAGGAAATGAAAAGCAGCCCAAGAAGGCATTAAGCAGAAGAGAGGGCATTAATCAGAACCATACAGAGCACATTTCCATAAGAAAAATGCTTGGCATTTTGGACAGCCCAACAGCTTGCAAAACAACATGAGATGTGCAGTGATCCCCAAAGAGAACGGGTTTGCAAAGTCCAACCTGATACCCTTAGAAGCAGCCACAGGAGAGCCAAGGAAGAGTTCAAGGGAACCGGCTGAGTTTCCACATTCTCCTATTAATGCAATGCCCGGAAAACACCTCAGCATTATTGTCCTTGCCTTCAATCACTCCTTAATGTTTCCTCCTAACAGCACTTCATTTAAGTTCAGAAGTCATTGCAGGTATTTCCATCTGGCAGGGGCTACCAACACAGACACAGTAGAGGCCCCTGGTAAAGCTCTAGACCTTTGGAGCTATGCCCTGCATTCTGATGTGCCCATTCTCTGTGTCTGGCAATGTCCACATCCAGTTCCACAATGGAAAAGAGACAAGAGCATACAATGCTGTATCTGAGGAGACTGGGGGCTCCTGCACCTTGGAGGGTTTTCAGAGGGAGGCACCCATATAACAGCCTAATCATCCTTCATGGGTACAGTGGCTACAGCATAAGATCTTCCTGGGCTGAGCCACATACTAGTAGGGTGACCTTAGGAGAGTGACTTACCTCCTCTGTGCCTCAGTTTCCACATGCCTGGAATAAGGATAATAATAGAATCCACTTTATAATATTGTGGCAAAGGTAATCTGAGATGAGGCATGTAAAAGTGCTCATAACCGGATCTGGCACATAGTAAGTTTTGATAAATGTTAGCTCTGATCAACATGATTGTCATCATTATAATCACCAGCACAGATTTCAAACAGTGGTTTTCAAACCTGGCTACATATTAAAGTCAGCTGCCCTGGATTCCCCAACCCTGGACCAATTAGATCAGAATCTCCCAGGTGGTATTGTTTAAAGCTCTTTACATGATTCCAGTGTGCTACTAGGGTTGAGACTCACTGATGTAGAGTCTCGAGGCTAATGCATGATATTTGAAACAATAAATGGCCAGCTACAAGGCCTGCATCTTGACACATGGCAAAGCCTTCATATGGGTCACCCGGAGAGCAATGAGAATCTGGAAGCTCCACTTTGAGATGTGAAAGTTTGGAGCATTTATGGCCCATGGATGAGCAGACACAGCTTTGGCTGAAACAATGTGTCTGGTGGCTTTTCCAGCTGACAAAGTAGTCCATTTCCAAGATACAGAATATACTGCATGCAGCCAAATGTTCCCACAGGATGACCACCAGTGACTTGCAAACACTCCTGGCTGGGGCCAGGACATGCACATGCCACAAGACACAAGGTCACCCATGAGCACCAGCACAAGGACTGCCTTCCTCCATGGTTTAGTGAAGGCAGCCCATGCAAAACCTGCCCAGAGGGATCCTGGGAAGGCCAGAGGGAGGAAATGCTTGCCATTCAGGTCTCTGAGAGTAAAGATTAACCTGTCAGAATGTACAAAGTTAGATTCAGGCTAACCCTGAATGAATGTGACAAATCTAACTGGTTAAATCCTTAGCTAGCTTGATGACTTTGGCAGCTGTTTGACATTTGCATTTACAGGATCTAGGAAAACTAGAAATTTTAACTACTTAGATTCCTTAAATCTAAACAAAGCTGCCAGGTACTCAAAAGATAATCCTTTATTTATTTGCTTTTAATATTTAAGACACTTCCGCCATAGAGCGGCCTCTGAGAGTGTACATGAAATGATAGAAAACCACAATTTAGAAAAAAATTAAGAATACTAAGCAGTATCTAAATTCATCATTCAATTTAACTCATATTTTCTTTTGGCAGGAAGGGATTTACTTAGACTGTGGTGGTTAACAGAAAACCAAAAGGGGCCTGGTTCTTTCTACAGTGTCTAGTGAGCACAGTCATCCTGTGGGTCCTCTCAGGGATCCGGAAAGCAGAGGAAGGGTCCATTGCCCTCCCATTCAGAGACAGCAAGTCCCCTTCTTTGCTTGCTGCTGGCTGCTTTTTCACCCTGCAAAAGAATCCTGTGAGACAGACAAGAGTAACAAAGAAGAAAAAATTACCAACAGTGAGTCGGAAATACTCGAAGACTCCTTTACAACCACGAAGTTTAGAATGGAAACTTAAAAGTCAGAACCAACACACCAAAGTACTTAAAATCAAACACTGAAAAGGACAAGTATTAAGATTCCACTTACAGGAGGTACCAAGAACTGTCAGATTCCTGGAGACAGAAAGTGAGGACTGGAGAAGGGGGAATGACAAGTTATTGAATGGGAACAGAGTTATTTAGTATTTCATGGGGTTGTGCTACAGGGATTTTTAAAAATCAATACAAAAAAATAAATAAATAAATAAATAAATAAATAAAGAGCCTAAGCTCTTCCTTAAAATGCTGAAAGCAGATTAGAAAAGAAAGATTTGAGGCATGAGAAACAGACTGAGTCACTGAAGATTCTGACCCTACTGAGCAGAGTGACCTTGGCCAAGTTACAGAACCTCTTAAAGCTTGGTTTCTTCATCACTAAAACAAAGGAGTTAAAGATGATCACTAAGTCCACACCAATTTTAAGGTCCACAGTTATATATTTTCTTTCTTCTGCATCATTTTTTAATTCCACCTTGGTATCCATGGAAATATTTTTATAGAAAAGCCACACTAGCCATTACAGGCAAACATCAGTATTATTTTCCCTATTGGTTATAAGAGGAAGGAGTTGGAAAAGATTTGATAAAAATAACTCTTCGTTGTCAAATCTGCAGGTGGGGAACCCATAATATGCTAATGCAATGTTATTTTTTAGTGTTTTAGTCTTCTATCAAAAGATATTTTTATCTAATGAAAGTGATCTTTTTTTCATGAGCATAGAATATCTGGTTAGAAGTCATTGAATCTAGGCCTGACCTTGAATTCGTGGCTGAGCCTGTCCCTTAAATCAGGAGCCAGATGTGTTCAGGATCATGAACAGACAAGTTATTACCACAACAGAATCATTCTTCCTGTGGCTCTATTTTCCCCCTGGTCTTTACTTCCAGTTTTCTTGAAGTCTCTCTCATTGTTGGGTTATTTCTAAACTCTCCTACCATCCAACAATCTTGGCATTCAATGCCATGGTTTCGAGGAACCAGCATCCTAACTGTAATCTGCATTCTGTATCTATTCATCCGACATTGTCCCTTTTTCCACTTTGACTCTAAAATGTCAAGAAAGCAGAAACTCTGCTATGCACCTCCTTCCCAAGCCCCATGGCATCTAGGAGAAGGTAAGCAGTTAGCCTCAACCAACCTCTGAGTGCTACGAGCCATACAACCTGCATTCAATTTTTTAGGCCAGTGTTTCTCATTGTGGGACAATTTGCCCCCTCATCCTCCCCCAGGACATTTGGCAATGCCTGGATCCATTTGTGGTTGTCATGAATGAGGAAAGGGTTACTGCTGGCATTTAATGGGAAGAGGCCAGTGATGCTGCTGAACATCCCGCAGTGCACAGGATAGCCCCCTACACAACAAAGAATTATTTGACCAAAAATGCAAACAGCGCTGAGAAACCTGCCTTATACCATTGAAAACTTCACAGAAGGTATGAAATAGGTTTTCTCGTCCTCATTTTGCAGATAAAGGTCGAAGAGATTAATTTCTTCAGTCACCTAGTAGGAAAGTAGAAAAGCCAGGATTGGATCTCAAGTATCTGGGTCCAAAGCCCCACTGCTGCTTCTAGAAGGAGGGAGGCTGGGAGAATGAGCAGAGAATGAATACAGTCAGCTCACTGCTCTTAGGTGGGAAAGCCAGAAGAAGAAGGGCAGATTGCACTGGAGGGAGACCTGAGACTGCCTCTGGGTATCATTCCTGATGCTCCAGTCCACATGTTCAGGCAAGATGTGCTCACTATCTTTCCATCACTACGGTTTGGAACTTCCCACCCCAACAGAGTAGAGAGAGTGAGGTTGACCAGTAGGACAATGTGTCTCCACAACACTCTATCTTCAGGAACCATCTGGGAAAGACACAGTTATCTGTCCCCAGAGAAGCTCCTCAGAAAGCTGAAAATTAGGGCTGCAGAGCTGCACACACAGAAACTACAGGCCAAGTTTCTGGTCACCTGGGGTAGCCTCTACCTGCTGAATGGCCCTCTTAGATCCTTTCTTTCAGGAAATGAAGATGGATGGGAGGACAGCGACTGGGAATGGTCCCTGAGTTTCCCCTTGGGGGAAAGCCACCTCTCCATCAGCTAACTGCCTTCAGTCCCTTTGAAGAGCAAACTGTTCACCCAGCAGAATCACACACAAGACACTGATGGTTTAAAAAAATAATAACAATAACTCTGGCTGGGCACAGTGGCTCAAGTCTATAATCTCAACATTTAGGGAGGCCAAAGCAGGAGGATTGCTTGGGCCCCAGGAGTTTAAGACCAGCCTGGGCAACATAGTAAGGCCCTGTCTCTACAAAAAAAAATGAAAATTAGCCTGGCATGATGGCTTACCCTCCTAGTCCCAGCTACCTGGGAGACAGATGCAGGAGGATCTCTTGAGCCCAAGAGTTTGAGGCTGCAGTGAGCTATAATCACACCACCGCACTCCAGGCTGGGTAACAGAGCAAGACCCTGTCTCAAAAAGAAAAGAAAAGAGAAAAGAGAAAAGAAAAGAAAAGAAAAACTCTAATTTTGTTCCCACAAAAAGCCTGCTTCTTACTACTCCCTGTGATCTCCAAACATCTACAACAAACACCAGCCTTTATGGTGAAGTAGGGTGGGGAAAATGTGTTTCTAAAACCTGGTTGCTGGGTTCCAGGCTAGGGAGGGCCCTGTCCCGGCAGTGCCTCCTACCCCTCCCATCTTACCAGCCTCCCTTGGAAACCTGGGTCCACTGTGTGAGGCATAGCAGACTAGAGAGATGGATGGGGTAATTTAGTGTTGCTCTGTTAATCATCTCTGCTAAAAAGTCTTAAGGATATTTAATTCCCTCAGTCCCTGTATATTAATTAAGCCCTTTTTATCTGCGCTCTCCAATTGTTCTGGAAGCAGAAGACTGCTGGGTGAGAAGAGGAGAAGTCCTATTGTATGCCACATGACAGACATTGAAATCAATCCATCAGGGTTTTAGAAAGCACCTTCAAGGTACCCAGCACCTCACCCACCTTTGACGGCCCCTTTCTTGGGGATCAGACCATGGGTAACAGAGATGGATTGGAGCCCACAGCAGTCTAAAGGGACACCACAAGTTTATCTGTGGTTCTAAGGTAACCTCCAAAGCACCACGGCTGGTGGAGTTTTTCCCCACTACTGAACAGAAGAAACATTTATTAAATAACATGATTCGATATTTTGGGACAAGTGCAGTAGCTCACACCTGTAATCTCAACACTTTGGGAGGCTGAGGTGAGTGCTTCACTTGAGCTCAGGAGTTTGAGACCAGCCTAGGCAACATAGTGAGACCTCATCTCTACAAAAAATAAACAAAAAATTGGCCAGGTGTGGTGGTGCGTGCATGCAGTTTTAGCTACTTGGGAGGTTGAGATGGGAGGATTGCTTGAGCTCAGGAGGTTGATGCTGCAATGAGCCAAGATCATGTCACTGCACTCCAGCCTGGGTGACAGTGTGAGACCCTGTCTCAAAAAAAAGTGTTAAATAACATGATTCATTTTTCTTTTACTATTGCTTATTTGGATTTCACTAGTTCTTCATTAACGTCCTTTTTTGTTTTGTTTTGTTTTGTTTTTTAGACAGGGTCTCACTCTGTCACCCAGGCTGGAGTGCACTGGCACAATCTTGGCTCACTGTAACCTCTGCCTCTTGGGCTCAGGTGATCCTCAGCCTCAGAATAGTTGGGACTACAGGATGCACCACCACACCCGGCTAATTTTTTTTTTTTTTTTGCATTATTTGTAGAGACACAATTTCACCACATTGCCCAGGCTGGTCTCAAACACCTGGACTCAAGCGAGCCACCTTCCTTGGCCTCCCAAAATGCTGGGATTACAGGCATGAGTCACTGCACCCAGCCTAATGTCCTTTTTCTGTTCCAAGATCCAATCCAGGATAACTGACTGCATTGAGGAGTTGTCTCGTTCGTCTCCTCTTGTATAAGTTATCTCAGTTTCCTGGCTTTCCATGATCTTGTTACTTTTGAGTTCTGGTCAGGTGTTTTACGGAATGGCCCTCCCTTTAGGTTTCCTTGTGATTAGACTGGGGTTTGGGGGAAGAATATCACAGAGGTGCATGCCCTCTCCTCCCATTGCCTCAGTAGGTACAGGATAGAGATCCACACAGCATCACTGAAGATGTTCCCCCCATCACTTGGTTAAGGCAGTTTCTACCACTTTCCTCCTGTGCAAACTTATGATTTTTCTCTCTATTCTTTCAAAGCAAGACACTAAGTCCAGCCAGTACTCAAGGGGGAGTGGAGCATTTTTATCACATTCTGCCTTTGGACTGCTTAACAGGAAGTAGAAATCCATTTTGAAAAAAGCACCTCATGGAAGCCAGGGCTTTGGGCTCCAGTCTCAGCTGTGTGACCTAGGCCACATCTGTCACTCAGTTGCTTAGAGTGGGTTACTGTAGTCTCCCCTCTGTAAGATGTGCAAGGTGGCCCTGCCTCCTCCAGAGAGATACTAAGGGCTTGGATGTGGGAAGGGACTTTCAGCAGCCATGCTCCACCTCATGGCACCCAATTTGAATACCTGTCATCTTCCTTACCTTTCCCTGGGGCAACCAGGCACATAGCCCTGGTATTCCTGGATGCACCCAACACTTGACTGGCCCACATTTGGCCTCTGTTGTGGCCAATCCTTCTGCTAGAAATGCTCCTCCCTCACTGTTAGCGAAATTATCTTCCTCACTTCACCTCGGTCTCTGCTCAAATGTCACCTCTGAGAAAGGTCTTCCTTGACCCTTCTACATGCCTGCAACCTCTCTATCCCTTCGCCTGGCTGTGGTTTTTTGTGGCTCTCAGCACTGCCTGACATTATACTCTGTATTTTTGTTTCTATTGTTTGTCCCTACACTAGCTTTTTTGCTCCGTGAAGGACAGGAACTTGGCATGTTTTATTCCCCCACTGAATCCCCAGTGCTGAGGGCAGAGCTTGGCACATAGTAGGCTGAGTCTCAAGATATATGTATTGAATGAAAGAATGTATGGGAAGTATATTAATTTTTTGCATCTCTGCAATGGCTGGGGCTCCTGTAGCTTCACAAACCCTTGCAATAACTCTATACCACACAACTTCCCTCTATACCACACAACCTCTCACCAGGCTGAGACTCACTGGGTGAACCTATTAGTAACTAAGCTTATAACTTTGGATGGACTGGAAATACATTAGATAGGAGAAAGACTACACCATGGAGATGAAAAATTGGATCTCTCTTCAAAAGATATCTTCATCATCCTTTCCTCTCCATCTCCTCCAAAAGCAACAAGATCTCTAGAAAAAAATAAAAATTATTATTCAGCCCTTGTTTAATCATCTGGCTTCCTGGTCTATAGTCCATGGAGATTATATATATGTCAACATTTTCTGGCACTTTAAGAGTTATCAGAAATGCCACCAGTCACCAAATGTTTCATTAATTATTGCAAACATGTTTAGAAAAAAAAATGCCACAGTGGGTTTCTTTCACTGAGTGATTTATTTCAGACATAATTTTAGTTTAATTAATAGGGGATTTTGTTGTGACCTGGAGGGTGGGCAAACCAACAGAGAGTCTATGGCTTGGTTAAGAAAGAGCTAGAAACCTGTCTCTCTGAAGAAGGAAAATTTTGCAGGGAAAAAAAAAGCTGGCATTATTTAGTTGTGAATATCCAGCCAATTTCCTCATTAAGGGTACTAATGGATTATCTTGAAAAAGCAAATTAAAAGGAGGTGGGAGTGGAGCTAAGGGGTACAAATTAGAAGGAAAAAAGTGAGATTTGGCTCATTTATACTATGCCTGAAAACAATTCCATTTCTTAGCTGTATTGTGATCTGTATCTGCGCCATATGTCCTTACAAAATCCTAAAACAACAAAAGCAACAAATCAACAGGATGATTGATTAGGCCCTGCCTGGCACCATCCAGCAAAAGTCAAAAGACACAGTCCCTGCATTTGAGGAGCCAAGTCTTCCTTAAAGTGGCTTCATTTGAACTTCTGGCATTCTAAAAACGTTTAATCACTTATCCAAGCAATAAGGCTTATTTTTTGAGGGGTACATTTGGAGAGGAGATGGTTGTTGTTTTCAATTACCAATAAGCAAAATGCCTCGTCCACATTTCCCAAAACACCAGGTTACATTAGTTTCAGTTTTAATATCCTGCCAAAGAGAAAAAAAAGTCCCAAAATATGGAGCAAATACATCTGTCTAATATTGCTGTTCAAAATGCCACTGCATTAAATAAAATTCCATGCTGTAAAATTTTGCAAGGTGATAAAACAAAAATGATATAATAAATATAAAACATCTGCATTTTTTTTAACAAGACATTTGGAAACTGATTTCATTTCTATTTAAACTTGTTTTGAAGTGTCCCTAGTTTCGAAAAACATCCTAGTTAGAGTATATTAGTTTTCTTTTCTCAGGCCAAAGATAAAAGAACTGATGCCCAAGTGAAGGAGAATAAGAGAGAAGAAACCACCATTGCATATTCCAGAATAAACCTTGTATTTGAGTCTTCAGCTGGCTATCAGTCATAAAGAGAGGGGTACATGCCCTCCATCAGCAGTCCTGGAAAATGGATTCTCACATACACACAAAAATGTGTTAAAACAACATTAAGTTTCTGGCAACAGCTTAAGCACATATACCCAGGGAAGGGGAGAGTTTAACAGCGTCTCTGACTCTCTCCATGTGCCTAGGTGGGGCAGTTCCCCAAACACTGAGAGAATGGTAAGACCACCCACTGCTTTTGGCTGAGGCAGGCTTTGGTGTGGAGGGGTAGGGCTCAAATACGGGGAACTCTGCCTCCATCATCAGGCTAGGGAACCCAGAATCTGAGTATCTGGGCATCAGACCTATAACAATCCCAAAAGGTCTCAGGTTTCCTTTCAAAAACCAAAGGAACAAAGAAAAATGCCATTTGAGGGAGAGTGAGAGAGGACAAAACGTGGATATCCATTTGTTCTCCTCATTCTCCATTGCTAGAGAGGAGAAAGCATGAGAACTGAATCCACAGACAGGAGCTCCACTATCACCTACCCCCCACAACACCATTTACCTAACACCCATCTTTTGACCAGAAATTCAGCTCTAGAATTGGCAATCAGGAGTGAGCTCTTTGTTCATTTCATTGCTCGTGGCAGAACGGATAAATTGTGCCTGGAACAACCAAGAGAAGAGAATCTGGGCTGAAGACTCTTATAAATGAGTTTTCAATATTAATATTTGCTAACTTTTTATTGAGCACCCTTTCATGCTAGCATTTTACAAGCACTGCCACATTTCATCTTCACAACCACATCTATTATAGGTAATCATTACCATCACCTTCTAAATGAGGAAGCTGAAGTGCAGCGAGGCCAAATAAATTGCCCAGGGTCACACAGCTACCAAGAGGCAGAGCAGGAAACTGAACCCAAGTGTGGATGACTGCAACATCACTACCGTCATTTCTCGGCATCTGGTAAGCAGGAATAGACCACAGCCCAAGTTTTCCATCGAAAGTTTACTGATTTCAGCCGCTGAAGAGAGGACCTCTGAATGGACAAAATTTCTACTTAACACATCATTTGAAGTAAAATTCAGTTCTTAATATTTTTCTGGTAAGACTATATTTGGAACTAGGTTAACCACATGTTGTCAAGTAGAAGATGTTGGTGCCATAATGCACTTTTTTTTCTGTCCTTTTATTTTATTATTATACTTTAATTTCTAGGGTACATGTGTACAACGTGCAGGTTTGTTACATATGTATACATGTGCCATGTTGGTGTGCTGCACCCATTAACTCGTCATTTACATTAGGTATATCTCCTAATGCTATCCCTCCCCCTTCCCCCCACCCACGACAGGTCCTGGTGTGTGATGTTCCCCACCCTGTGTCCAAGTGTTCTCATTGTACTTTGCGTACAACATATGACACTTACATATAAATACATCTTTTAAGGTCATTTGCAAAGAATTTGCTCTCATAAACTCAACCCTTTCTGTATTCTTATTTATTAATTTAGGAAATCTTTTCCTCATAACTAGTTCAAAAATGATCTTCATTTCAAACCCTATTCAATTCAGACAAAAACGCTTAATGCACATTTCTCCCAACACCATCCACATACACAACTGTACACTAAAATTTTCATTGCATAATACATGCCATGACATTTTCTCCAATTACCTAAATAATTCAAGGCTTTGTATTTTGTTGTTTTGGTTTTCATTTTTTCATATGACCATGAGGGACCCTGTGATCACCTCCATAACATCTGTTCCACACTCCCCATGAAGGTTGGGTGGACTGACCAGACCTCCAGCTCCAGGAATCTGTTTCAGGCTGGCACAGTAATCTTATTTCTCTTGACATTCAGTCAACCTAAGGCTAAACCAGCCAGTGTGGGGCTCAGAGGCTAATCAAGGTGAAGCTCAGGAATCCTGTTTGATTCTCCTAGGAGGGGACTTTCCCTGTTTCCCAGATTTAGACAAGGAAGCAGGTGGCTCCAGTCATGGCTGTCTACTCTTTTGCTGTCAAGATAGGGACCACCTGAAAGTGAACTGAGAATTATGCCCAATCCTCACACAAAAAAAGAGAGTGGAGGAAACCCTAGACAAAGAGAGTCAGAGCCCTGCCTGAGCTGTATACTGAAGCTGTACTTCTAAGTATGTGCAGCAATTAATCTCTGTATTGTTTAGGCCCCTTTAGGCTGAGTTCTTTTTCTTGCAAGTAAAAGAATTCTAACTGGCACCCTGAATTTTCTAGAGCACTTGAAGAATGTAGTAGGTAACATCCAGCACTAAGTCACTAGTGTCTACCCAGTAGAGTTGCATCTTAAGTCAAGAGAATTTACAGTTTAATGTCATGACATGAGAAAAATCACACAGAGCAAAATTTACTATGAGAAAAAAAACAAAAGACACTATGCAGTAAACATAGTACAGTAATTCTTATGCACACTAACATTTCAAATTCAAATATAGCAAGAAACACTTAAACTTATTCTGTTTGATGAATTTGTACCCGTGGATTAATATACCACAGCTCAGATTCAGAATTCCTACATTGAAACCTACTCCCTAAAGAGGTATTCAGGGTCCTTCTTAATCTAACCCCATCTACCCCACTTGCCTCAACACATCTCATGTCTTCATGCTCTTGCACATGCTGTTTCCATTGAAGTTCACTTTGCATTTTTCTTCACCTGGAATATTCCTACTTGTACTTCAAGGCCCAACCCAAACACTGCTACCTGCCTTAAGTTTCCTGTCTCTTTAGAGACTTAATTGCTCTCTCCTCTGGACTCTCATAGCACTTTGTTCACATTTCTATTAAACCACTTACTTTGTGGCATGGAACTTTCCCATTCACACATCTACCTAACCCATAGAACAGGAACAATTCTAGAGTGGGGGCATGTCTTACCCATCATTGTATCTCTTGCCTTAGCACATGGGACTGGCTCAGAGTGGACATTTATTGTGTCTATTGAATAAATCCTCTTAATTCAATTGAAGACATATCCTAAGTTTACCCACTTCTGTCCATGTTCACTAGCCATGAATCCAAGTACCACCATTCTCTTTTACTTGGTGACTGCAAATGATCTGACAACTTCCATTTTTACCCTTTTTCAATCTCATCAGGGCCAGAGGTAGCTTCATAAGAATTAGAGAAAAGCACCTCTCTGAGCGGACAAGTTAGGTAAAGATGCTCCTTCCAGGCTGATGTGACCTATTGAGAAATTATTTTAAAAGAGGCCTTCTTTTGTCACTGGGGTTACAAAATTAATAGAATGAAATACTGGGTTGCTGGTGGTCACTTTGCTGTTGCATTGGTGGGGTAGAGCAGGGGTATTCCTAAGATTGAAATCAACCAGGAGAAAGAAAGATGGAAAAGGTAAGATTCATGATGTGTTGCAAAGCATCTAGGTACAGCCATACCTGAAAGAGTTATCCTTGAACCTCCAGTTACCTCAGCTGATTCAGTCACCTATGTGCTCAGGCTAATTTGAGTTGTATTACAAATACCACCTAAGCAGTTCAGATTATAAACCATTGCTAAATGTTAAGAGCTTAACATTAAAACATGACTCAGGGAAAGTGATTTTGCAAAGACCTAAATTACAGAGGACCAGACACTAGACTGACAGGTACAGTAAGTCCTCATTTAATGTCCTCAATAGGTTCTTGGAAACTGCAAATGTAAGGGAAACAAGGTATAATGAAACCAGTTTTATAATAGACTCATTTATATAAATAAGAGATAAGCTCCTGCAGCATATTCCTGGTCATAAAAAACATCACTAAACTTCTATGTAAAGACCAAAACACTTCTAGTAGTAAACATTGAAATGAATATGAGTTATATATACATTAAGAAGGATCATTAATAAAAACAAGTAAGATTATTCCAGTTCAGGGTTGGGGGTAGATGAAGCCTGTCTCAGCAGCTCAGGGTGCAAGTCAGGAACCAGTCCTGGACAAGATGGCATGCCATTGCAGGGTGCACTCACCCTCACTCACACTGGGATCATGTAGACACACATAGTCACCTAAAGGGGAACAGTTCTGGGATGTGAGAGGAAACTGGAGTTCCCAGAGAAAACCTATGCAGACATAGTGGGGACCTCAGCCAGGAGTCAATTGTTTCTCATCAATGTTATAAGGAAATGACATTGAACAAAATATTGTTATTCAAGGAGCCACTACCAGGCCTAGAATCTCCAAGGTCTGTAATTCAAATCCATTTGTAGAAACTACTTATGTTAGGACTTTACACTGTAGCTCTATGCTTTGGATTCGGTGCGAATGAGTCCCAAATCACATTACACTAATTCGCCTTTAATTTTCAAACTGTTTCACCGTATACATCATAACCAAAAGGAGATTCTCATGACAGGTCATCATAGACATCCCTCTCTCTCCCTGTAGGTCTGCCCTTAAGTCATATCCAAACCAGAGATGCCTAATGCTTTCCTCAAAGAGGAACCTGCATGACCTTCTGAAAGGCATTTGAATGTTCATATAGTTTTATATCATTTTTTAAATGCTCAAAGATATGGATACAATCCTATGAAATATTGATAAGACAGCCTTGCAGGCAAGTCAAAAAGCATCCAACAGCTGTGCACAGTGGCTCACACCTATAATCCCAGCACTTTGGGAGGCCAGGGTAGGTGGATCACTTGAAGTGAGGAGTTCAAGACCAGCCTGGCCAACATGGTGAAACCCATCTCTACTAAAAATGCAAAAATTAGCTGGGCGTGGTGGTAGGTGCCTATAATCCCAGCTACTCGGGAGGCTGAGACAGGAGAATCACTCGAATCAGGGAGGTTGCAGTGAGCTGAGATCGCACCACTGCACTCTAGCCTGGGCAACAGAGCAAGACTCTGTCTCAAAAAAATAAAAATAAAAAATCCAGCATCATTAGATATCATGCCCTAGTCTAACCAAGGTTGTGTAACTGTGCCTAAAAAGTGAGAAACTAGGCCAATGATTGATTGATTGATTGATTGATTGATTTTCTGCTACAAGCACATTTGTTGCCACCTTCCCATTCATTCACTCACCCTCTGAATGACTTGATCTAAGAGGACTTGTGGCATGGTGGATGGGCACTGGGCTCTTTTCCTGGCTTGGCCACTTATTTGCCAGGTGACATAGGCCAGTCAATTTCCATCTCTTATTCAAGTTCTTCCTCTGGACAAATAGGACCTTCATGTACAGGATCTTGTGAGGAGCAAATGAAGCACCCAGGTCAGGGCACCAAGAGCAGCATCAGAAACAGACCAGATGCTCCAGACATATTTGTTCACTTGCTTTTCATTTAACCAATGGTGCTTGGGAAAAGTAGTCAGTTATTTTGGCATCAAATAGGGTAATTTCACCGCTTCTTGCCCAAAGTGTTCTCTGGATGGGTGAATTGTACCCATATCTACCCAGTTGCTCCAGCTAAAAGCAAAGCACTATCTTGAGCCTTCTATCTCCTTATACCCACTGTTAATCTATCAGTAAGATCTGTTGATTACACACCTACAAATATCTTAACTCTGACCATCTCTTTCCTCCTATTCCTACCCTGTCCATGTCATCATCTCTCAGCAGGACTCTAGCCAAACAGTCTCCTAACTGGTCTCCCTGCCTCCCCTCTCCTATCCCCCTATCCCTACAGTGTCTACACAGCAATCAGAGTGACCTTTTCTGAAGTGCAAATCATATCTTATCACTCTTCTGCTAAAATGTTCCCATACTTTCCAACAATATTAATAATAATAATATTTCTAATTTATTGAGCACTTAACTAAGTAGAAGGCACAGGTCTAAGCACTTTGTACATACCAAATTACTTAATCTAAAACAGCTCTCCAAGATAGGTATGATCATATCCCCACTTTTTTACATATAAAGGTCACACTATTAGTGGTGCAGAAGCCGAGATAAAGCCCAAACCATTTCCTTTTCTAAGAGCTATAAGACCTAGCTCTGCCCTCTAAAAGACCTAGCTCTGCCCTGTCTGCCTTCTCATGTCACCTCATAACACTCTCCTTCCCCTTGCTCCCTAAGCTCTAACCACTTGGCCTTTTTCTGTTCTCAAACATACCACAGCTCATTTCTTTCTCAGGTTCAAAGACTCTTTGTCCAGTTCTGCTTGAAGGTAACTATCTTGGAGAAACCACCCTTGACCACACCAATGGGTAGAATGGATGTGTGTGTTTTTACCACTGCCATTAAAACAACCACCATCTCACACAAGTTCAGAATTCCTTGAGGACCTCTTATTCTTTTTGCTTGAAAATCCTGGGAACCTAAAAATACAGGGAGGATATTGACTCACAGTGCTATGATTTATCATTTATATCAGGGAGTTCATAAATCCCCTTGCTTCTGAATTTGATTCTGAACAGAAAAATGCCTAGGAAAGGAATGGAAAGTCTATGGAGTATTTTTGCAAATTGCTTCTTAGAACCCTGAAAGTTTTTTTGCCCCCTTAGTGAATGAACTACTCTCTGAAAAATTCTGAAGGCTGAAAACTGACAGTACTGAAAACATTCTCTTAGAAAAAAAAGGGCTTATTTTAACTTTTAAAAAATATTTGTGTTTCTTCAAATATTCCTACAGTTTTTTTTAAGGCAATTCAATTTGGGGGGAACGTTATGACAATATGCTACTTCTTGCCAAAGAAAGCTTTTTATTGGCCTCTCTCGTCTTTCTAGCTTTCTTTTTCCAGCTGTTATATCAGATATAATCATCCAAAACTGCGATTTGTCATCTCCATCAAATTTGGCTTATAATTCTCGATCTTGCAGTTTATATGAAAACATTTATGAATTAAAACTCAGAGTGAAATAAAGATTTCACAAACTATGGACAAGGTTAATATTCCTCAAAAGGTTGGATTGTAAGCAGACCTGAGAAAACACTGGAGTTTATCCCAGATGCTGACACGCAGTACTGGCTGTTCCACTGAAATGTGGTGGAGCAGTGAGACAGACACGATCCCCACTGCCAAGCCAGCCTGAGGAGTTGCTTCCCTCCATCACGTCATGGGACAATCTCAGGCAAGGCAGTGGATAAAAATGAGTTCTTAAATCACTTGATCTACCAATTAAAATAGAAAGATCACCTTCAGGCCTTGATGAAAGCTGACTGAATTGTCATCAGACTCTGTCCAACCCACACCCACTGCCCATGGTAAGTACACATTGATGAACATAGCTACCATTTATTGAATCATAATTATGTACCAGGCAGTGCAGTAGGCCAATTTGCATGCCCTATTTTCTTTAACAAATACTCACTGAATAAGTGGAGCTTCTTTATATTAGAATGAACTATATGAAACTGACATTGTTGTAGATTAAAACAGTCCAATAGCAGCAATTCCATGCAGTTCAATCTAATATTTGTTCTGTCTCTCCCTGGACCCAGCACAATGCTTATGATAAACACACACAGTAGAGTTCAGTAAACTTTTATTCCATTTATCAAGTTTTTTTTGTAGAAACAGCCTCTGAGAGAGGGGGAAAGATGGCAATATTTCAAGTAAGAGTCAATCCAGCCAACTCTGTTGCATTCATCTCTGTTGGTTTCCTGTGAAACGCCTCAGAGTGCCCACCTGCCTCCACCTCCCCAAAGCTCATGTAGTAAAACAGAATCCTGCCCATGTGCCTCAGCCCAGCATAATGGCAGGGAGCTATGGGACATTGCCAGCCTTCTCTAATTTCCGCTGTTCCCCTCTCTTTTCAGGCAACCTGCTTTTTCCTCTCCCAAAAGTCACCATTAAAGGCATTTTATAGTTAAATAACAGAAAGCAGCATCCCAGGAGAACTAAATTTGGTCCTGAGGTTAACCTTAAAAATTGAATTCTAGAATCATTATGTATCTGAATTAGTAAAATGTACATCATTTTTTAGGGGGTGAAAAGAGATCATTAGAAATAAGTGACTTAAGAAAACAATTTCACTCCTAAAGGAGCTGGGGGGGAAACGGCTCAAGAGCCCCAACTGAAACCCAAGAAATTTAGACTAAATGTGAATTAAAAGCAGATGAAGCCATTCCAATAAGGAGATGGGAAGTTGCTCCATTTTAAACCATTGCCAGAGGGAGTGAGAGAGTGCTTTGCCCAGCCCCTTCTTACCAAGGTCTTTACACTCTCACACCCCAACCAAGAAACAAAACTAAAGAAAACCAAAACATGCCTGAATCAAGAGGTTTCACTTCACCCAGATGCTAAACTTAAACCAAAGACCTATGGCCAAACAACAGAGCACGTTTTCATGCCTCCCACTACCCACTTTAATAATTGTAGCTTAGTATCATAGAAAACAATGGTGATAGTCTCGATCTGATGTGTTTCAAATGAGGAATAATTTGCCATTTGGGGTGGGGGAGTGGAGAGTGTCCCTAAGTCAGTCTTTCTAGCCTGCTGGTTATAGAACTCATAGACAGAGAAACATCTGCTTGCCAGCTGTGACCATGAACCAGATGATTTATCTACAGACATCAGAAGCCCAACTGCCCCGACTACTGAAGCAGGAAGTAGGGGAGAGGTGGGAAGGGGAGTAGACAGGTGAGGAGGGAAGGGAAGGAGAGAGGAGCGCTTTCCAAAAGGGGGAGGAAGAGAAGGAAGGGAGAGGAGCACTTTCTGGAACCTGGAGTCAGGAAAGTTTCTTTAAGGGCTCATTGTGGCCCGTGGATATTTCTACCTCTTTTCTCCTCTTCCCCACTCCATGCCCCCATCCTCATAAGTCAACCTATAAAATTGATACATTCCAGGTTTTTAGCCATGAGAAAACCAAATAGGAAGTGTGTGTTCGGCCCAAATGACAACATGACCAAAGCGTATTATCTTAATTTTGTGAAAGAAAGGAAGAAAGAAAGAAAAGAAATGCACCAGTTGTGGCATAAATCTGTGCGGAAATGTGACATAGGCTGAAAGCTTGCGTGCACTGAGTGGGTCCCCAGAGCTCCCCATTCTTCTGTCTGGAGAGTGGGCACCCCCAGTGCAGACAGGGTTCACAATGGCACAGGTTAGAGTATATTCTCCACCATCTCAAATACAGAGCCAATGCCACGTGGGTAGGCACCAGGCTGAAAAAGGGTGTTTTCTTTATTAGCAAAGCATTCTCCCTTGTGAGCTAGGAAGTTCCACAACAGGAATGGGGATGCAGCATTCCTGCACAGG
Source organism: Macaca fascicularis (assembly GCF_037993035.2). Classification (NCBI taxonomy): domain Eukaryota; kingdom Metazoa; phylum Chordata; class Mammalia; order Primates; family Cercopithecidae; genus Macaca; species Macaca fascicularis. The sequence goes on from NC_088387.1 coordinate 56,016,368, forward strand.
GGCAGCTGTCTGGAGTTAAAAAACTGTTCATACCTCTCAAGTTTTACCACTTATAAAATCCTGAGCATTATACATAAGTCTGGAAAGGATGGCACTAGAAGAAATTTCATTAAATACCCTCAGGTCAAGACTTTTATTCTGCAACCCAGCCCACCCCCAAAACTGACTCAATCTTAGTCTCCTTCATGTTTAAGCAAGACATTCATGGCTTATTCCAATAACCATCAACAAAACTGGCATTGTGGTTAGGAGCATGAACTTCAGAACCTGATAACCCATTATTGAATGCTGATCTACCTCTTACCTTAAGCAAGTTGCTTCACTTCTCTGTGCCTAGTTTCTTCATATGTAAGGCGGGGATAATAACTGCTAGGGTTGTTGTAGGGATTCATTGAGTTAACCTATTTAAAGGATTTAGAAAAATCCGTGGCACCTAGTGAGCCGTAAGAAATGTTAGAGGTAGTCATCATCATCATTGCCCATATTCTATTTTCACAAAAAGTGAAAAATTGTTCTTGGTGTCCTATAGTTCACAATCTGTTGTAAAGACAAGGTTGACACCAAAAACAACAGGAAAATGAAGCCAACCCCAAGTCAGAGGCTGATGATGTGATAGAGACCATGTGTTCGATAGGGGTCCAAACCAGGAGGAGGGGCTGGCAGGAGAGCTGGGGGAGGTTCCTGGGGTTGTGGGGGAGCCTGTGGGAGCCTTGCACAATGGTGACATCTTGATAGATAAAAAGAAAGACAATAGGGAGCTTATAGAGGTTATTTCCTTTTAAAGATTATTGGTAGGGGAGTCCTTCTGTTGTTTATAAGGAGTGAGAACTGTTTGAAAAGCTCTTCTCTCAACTACCTTTCTGCAAAATTTTTAATGTGATAAAACTGCACATTTAACACAGGCCCAACTGCAAATAACCAAGGTAAATTCCCACAAAAGCATTCTCCCCTACCCTACCCCCTGGTCTAGTCAACACTGTAAATAGAACTGCCACGTTATTATTGAGAAGGGGGGTAGCTCCCATGCAAACTACATATTTGATTAGGGTCTGAACTCTTTGCTGAACCATGAATTTGAAATAATTTAGGTGATACATATAAATTTAATTTCTTTGTTCAAAAACTCCACATCTGAAATGATGCCCTGCAAATGCAGAGCTCTCACCAAGGTCTACAAAATGAGTCTCCTTCTAACTCGTCTATACTGTGTGGAAATAATCTTCAAGGAAAGGAATAAACCTATTTTAAAAACAGCTGAGTCCTTTAGATCATATACCCTAACCAATTTATGGAGATAAATGAAATTCAGTATTAAAGAAATATATTTTTTCCACTCCTCCAGAAAATGTAAATGCCAGCTACAAAATGGAAAGGAAAAAAAAAAGACAAAGAAATCAAGACTAGAACAGCCAAAAAAAAAAAAAAAAAAGTCAGAAAAAAACAATTCCAGGAAAACTGAGGATTCTCCTACTTTATTGTCCCTTCCTGCTTGCCCACCCCCACCTCCTCCCATTTCCCTACTGGCCCAAAGGAATTGTATACAGGAACATCACAGAGGAGAGGAACTTCAGGGAAAAACGACTTCTGAAGAAAACAAAATTCATTGTCACCATCTGGAATCAGAAAGGCATCGTTCTCTACGGAAACAAACCGCCCTCTCTACAATGGGGAAGGACCCACTATGGCTCTCTTTCCTGCACTGCATCCTATTTCAATAACTCTTACATTAACCCTGGGCTAATTACTACGACTGATGAGAAAATAACAAAGGAGAAAGAGCAAAAAGAGAAAACAAAGTAACACTGAGCGATTGCTTGTGTCCTATTAATATAAATGAATACAAAATACTTTAAAAAAAAACGCATTAGGCAGATATTGGCTTATGATGGGGTCAATATCACGATTTATTTAACTCTGGGGACAATAAATCTTGATATTGACTAAAAACATAAGTCAATATGTGTACTGTTGTGTGCATTCTATTACAAAAATGAGGTTTTTAACTTTAATGGCCACTTTTGCAAAGAAGAAAAATAAAAGAACGCTCTCAAAGGCCCTCAAACCACAGCCACACTAACACCTGCAGGAATGAACTCACTCTCTGGCCCAGCTTCTCAGAATTACCTTAGTCAACTGGTCAATCGGTCAAGTTAATGTAATGGATTGAATTATCAGTCCTAATTCTTTACCCCTCCCATATCCACAACTTCGCTGTGCCTCCTACACAAGGCAAAGACCACCCCTAGACTTTAGACATGACTTTTGATACTTTAGCCAACAGAATGTGGACAAAAATGTCTACAGTTCCCAGTTCCCAGCCTAATCTCATAGAGGCATCATATTCTCTGTTTGTTCTCTTTTGACTCTGTTATCACAATTTTAAAAGTTTCCCTTCAAGGAGATGCTGCCCCTTTGGAGCATACTCTAAAATAAATCCACATGGAGCAGACCAGAGACCCTGCTACAGTGCTCAGCCCAGCTGAATCTGCAACTGGAAGCAGAGTTACCCATACAAGCTCAGCCTAGATTATTGCCTTTCAAGACAATCTGCAGATGTGTGAGAAATGAACACATAAAGTGAATGCCCCTGAGATTTCATGGTTGTTTGTTATGCAGCAGGAGCTGACTGATACAGTTAGCATGCACTAAGTAATCATTATTTTTGGAACACTGTATGTTACTCCCTTTGGTGGAAGGGGTCAAAAAAAGTTGAAGAGGCATGCTCTGACTCTAGAAATTCACAGTATAATAGGGAAAGCAGGACACCTACCTGTTGGGCTATCTCCCTTTAGAATATGTTCCCTGTAATCCAGACCACTGTCAAGATGTCTCCCCATCCCCTTAGCCAGGTGTACCAACTGTCTCAGCTCCACACATATCCAGATGGAGGACTCAGCCCTCTTACCAGTTTCCAAGAAAAAATGCAGTAATTCCAATTGGGAGATTTTTGTAGGTTTTTTTTTTTCTGGAGGTCAGGAAGACTTCATGGGAGTACTACAGAGGTTTGTACATGCCATTCTTTTAAACTCTACATTAGACCATTTTTTTTCCTCAAATACCTCCTCAGTTACATCCTAAGAGGGCTTCTCTCTTTCTCCTCTTCTCTGACTCAGTAGCCAACACCGTGTTAGTCCTTTTTCCTTTCAGATTACTTTCAAGAGCTTCAAGTTCCTCCCCTTCCTGCTATTCAGAAAAAGCCAGCTATGCCCACCTCATAACCTCAAACTTGCATTACTCATCCTATCAGCAAACACTGAACCCTTCAACAAATAGAATTGCTATTTAGAAAGCAGCTCAACTATTTGAAAAGGTTCTTCAGTGTCTCAAGCCCACTCCGGTGACTGATAAATGTCTTTTTAAAACATCTTTGGGGTGTGTGTATGCGTGTGGACATTTCATATAAATGACTTTGTTTCATTTATAAGCATTCATTCACTTTTTTCCAATAAGTATGGGTTGAGCCAGTCACTGTTCTAAAGGCTGGGGTACAGCAGTGAATAAAAGAGAAACTCTTTGCCCTCATGGAGTGTAGTCTCTAGGGAGGGAGACAGACGTTGACAATAAACCCATAGATGAGGTCACACTAAGCAATGGGAAGTACTATGAAGAAGAAACAGAGAGAGGTTGTCACCAGGGGCTTGGGGGTGGAGTGGGATGGAGACATTGGTCAAAGAATACAACATTCCAATTAAATAAAAGAAATATGTTAAAGAGATCTATTGTACAATGTGGTGACTATAGTTAATAACTATGTGTTTTATTCCTGAAAATTGCTAAGAGAATAGATTTTGAGCGTTCTTACCAAAAAATATAAGTATATAAGGTAATCCATATGTTAAATAGCTCAATGTAGCCATTTCACAATGTATACATATTTCAAAACAATACATTGTAAATGATAAATCTATACAATTTTTATTCTATTTTTAAAAAGGAAGTACTATGAAGAAAATTCATGTAGGTTGATCCCCATCCACATACTATTCTAGATAGGGTGGGCAGGGAAGGCCTCCCTGAGGAGGTGATGTTTGAGTAGCAACCTGAATTGAGCCTAAATCTCTGCCTGTTTACTTCATTCCTCCATCCAAAAAAGTATTTATTATGTGATGGTCATACTGAAGAGATGGTGTTTGGTTGCTGAGGGGCACAAAGAAAAAGCAAAAGGGATATTCCCCTCAAGGAGATATAGTCAAATAAAAGAAATAAGATATACACTTCAAGAAAACCACACTATACCTTAAAATAGAAAATCACTTGTGCTGCATAGGTAAAACACCAGGGAAACTGGCAGGTATAAGAAATCACACTGAGGGGCGCCCAAGATGGCCGAATAGGAACAGCTCCAGCCTCCAGCTCCCCGTGTGAGCAACACAGAAGACGGGTGATTTCTGCATTTCCAACTGAGGTACCAGGTTCATCTCACTGGGGCGTGTCAGAGAGTGGGTGCAGGAGAGTGTGTGCAGCCCAACAAGCGAGAGCAGAAGCAGGGAGAGGCATCACCTCACCTAGGAAGCGCAAAGGGGAAGGTATTCCCTTTTCTAGCCAAGGGAAACCGTGACACACAACACCTGGAAAATCGGGTCCCTCCCACCATAATACTGCACTTTACCAAGGGTCTTAGTAAACGGCACACCACAAGATTATATCCCGCTCCTGGCTCAGAGGGTCCCACACCATGGAGCCTCCCTCATTGCTAGCACAGCAGTCTGAGATCTAACTGCAAGGCAGCAGCGAGGCTGGGGGAGGGGCACCCACCATTACCAAGGCTTGAGTAGGTAAACAAAGTTGCCAGGAAGCTCGAACTGAGTGGAGCCCACCACAGCTCAAGGAGGCCTGCCTGTGTCTGTAGACTCCACCTCTGGGGACAGGGCATAGCTAAACAAAAAGCAGCAGAAACCTCTGTAGATGTAAATGTCCTTGTCTGACAGCTTTGAAGAGAGTAGTGATTCTCCCAGCACAGAGGTTGAGATCTGAGAATGGACAGACTGCCTGCTCAAGTAGGTCCCTGACCCCCGAGTAGCCTAACTGGGAGATATCCTCCACTAGGCGCAGACTGACACCTCACACTTCACAAGGCTGGGTACACCTCTGAGACGGAGCTTCCAGAGCAACAATCAGACAGCAACACTTGCTGTTCAGCACTATTCTCTCTTCTGCAGCCTCCACTGCTGATACCCAGGCAAACAGGGTCTGGAGTGGACCTCAAGCAAACTCCAACAGACCTGTAGCTAAGGGTCCTGAGTGTTAGAAGGAAAACTAAAAAACAGAAAGAACATCCACACCAAAACCCCATCAGTACGTCACCATCATCAAAGACCAAAGGTAGATAATACCACAAAGATGGGGAAAAAGCAGTGCAGAAAAGCTGGAAATTCTAAAAATCAGAGGGCCTTGCCCCCTCCAAAGGAACACAGCTCCTCACCAGCAACGGAACAAAGCGGGACGGAGAATGACTTTGACGAGTTGAGAGAAGAAGGCTTCAGTCGATCAAACTTCTCAGAGCCAAAGGAGGAACTACGAAACCAGCACAAAGAGACTAAAAACGTTGAGAAAAGATTTGACGAATGGATAACTAGAATAACCAATGCAGAGAAGTTCATAAACGACTTGACAGAGATGAAAACCATGACACAAGAACTACATGACAAATGCACAAGCTTCAGTAACCGACTCGATCAACTGGAATAAAGAGTATCAGTGATTGAAGATTAAATGAATGAAATGAAGTGAGAAGAGAAGGTTAGAGAAAAAAGAGTAAAAAGAAATGAACAAAGTCTCCAAGAAATACAGGATTATGTGAAAAGACCAATTCTACGTCTGGCTGGTGTACCTGAAAGTGACAGGGAGAATGGAACCAAGTTGGAAAACACTCTTTAGGATATTATCCAGGAGAACTTCCCCAATCTAGCAAGGCAGGCCAACATTCAAATTCACGAAATACAGAGAACGCCACAAAGATACTCCTCGAGAAGAGCAACTCCAAGACACATAATTGCCAGATTCACCAAAGTTGAAATGAAGGAAAAAATCTTAAGGGCAGCCAGAGAGAAAGGTCGGATTACCCACAAAGGGAAGCCCATCAGACTAACAGCAGATCTCTCGGCAGAAACTCTCCAAGCCTGAAGAGAGTGGGGACCAATATTCAACATTCTTAAAGGAAAGAATTTTCAACCCAGAATTTCATATCCAGCCAAACTAAGTTTCATAAGAGAAGGAGAAATAAAATCCTTTACAGACAAACAAATGCGGAGAGATTTTGTCACCACCAGGCCTGCCTACAAGAGATCCTGAAGGAAGCACTAAGCATGGAAAGGAACAACTGGTACCAGCCATTGCAAAAAAAAAAAAAAGACAAAATGTAAAGACCATCAATGCTAGGAAGAAACTGTGTCAACTAATGAGCAAAATAACCAGCTAACATCATGAAGACAGGATCAAGTTCACATATAACAATATTAACCTTAAATGTAAATGGGCTAAATATTCCAATTAAAAGACACAGACTGGCAAACTGGATAAAGAGTCAAGACCCATCAGTTTGCTGTATTCAGGAGACGCAACTCACATGCAGAGACACACATAGGCTCAAAATAGAGGGATGGAGGAAGATCCACCAAGAAAATGGAAAACAAAAAAAGGCAGAGGTTGCAATGCTAGTCTCTGATAAAACAGACTTTTAACCAACAAAGATCAAAAGAGACAAAGAAGGCCATTATACAATGGTAAAGGGATCAATTCATCAGGAAGAACTAACTATCCTAAAAATATATGCGCCCAATACAGGAGCACCCAGATTCATAAAGCAAGTCCTTAGAGACTTACAAAGAGACTTAGACTCCCAAACAATAATAATGGGAGACTTTAACACCCCACTGTCAACATTAGACAGATCAACGAGACAGAAAGTTAACAAGGATATCCAGGAATTGAACTCAACTCTGCACCAAACAGACCTAATAGACATCTACAGAACTCTCCACCCCAAATCAACAGAATATACATTCTTCTCAGAACCACATCGCACTTATTCCAAATTGACCACATAGTTGGAGGTAAAGCACTCCTCAGCAAATGTAAAAGAACAGAAATTATAACAAACTGTCTCTCAGACCACAATGCAATCAAACTAGAACTCAGGACTAAGAAATTCAATCAAAACTGCTCAACTACATGGAATCTGAACAACCTGCTCCTGAATGACTACTGAGTACATAACGAAATGAAGGCAGAAATAAAGATGTTCTTTGAAACCAATGAGAACAAAGATACAACATACCAGAATCTCTGGGACATATTTAAAGCAGTGTGTAGAGGGAAATTTATAGCACTAAATGCCCACAAGAGAAAGCAGGAAAGATCGAAAATTGACACCCTAACATCACAATTAAAAGAACTAGAGAAGTAAGAGCAAACACATTCAAAAGCTAGCAGAAGGCAAGAAATAACTAAGATCAGAGCAGAACTGAAGGAGATAGAGACATGAAAAACCCTCCAAAAAATCAATTAATCCAGGAGCTGGTTTTTTGAAAAGATCAACAAAATTGACCGACCACTAGCAAGACTAATAAAGAAGAAAAGAGAAAAGAATCAAATAGATGCAATAAAAATTGATAAAGGGGATATCACCACCGACCCCACAGAAATACAAACTACCATCAGAGAATACTATGAACACCTCTATGCAAATAAACTGCAAAACCTAGAAGAAATGGATAAATTCCTGGACACATACACTCTCCCAAGGCTAAACCAGGAAGAAGTTGAACCCCTGAATAGAACAATAGCAGGCTCTGAAACTGAGGCAATAATTAATAGCCTACCAACCAAAAAAAAAAAAAAGTCCAGGACCAGACGGATTCACAGCCGAATACTACCAGAGGTACAAGGAGGAACTGATACCATTCCTTCTGAAAATACTCCAATCAATAGAAAAAGAGGGAATCCTCCCTGCCTCATTTTATGAGGCCAACATCATCCTGATACGAAAGCCTGACAGAGACACAACAAAAAAAAGAGAATTTTATACCAATATCCATCATGAACATTGATGCAAAAGTCCTCAATAAAATACTGGCAAACCCAATCCAGCAGCACATCAAAAAGCTTACCCACCATGATCAAGTGGGCTTCATCCCTGGGATGCAAGGCTGTTTCAACATACACAAATCAATAAATGTAATCCAGCATATAAACAGAACCAAAGACAAAAACCACATGAATATCTCAATAGATGCTGAAAGGGCCTTTGACAAAATTCAGCAGACCTTCATGCTAAAAACTCTCAATAAATTCGGTATTGATGGAACGTATCTCAAAATAATAAGAGCGATTTATGACAAAACTACAGTCAGTATCATACTGAATGGGCAAAAACTGGAAAAATTCCCTTTGAAAACTGGCACAAGACAGGGATGCCCTCTCTCACCACTCCTATTCAACACAGTGTTGGAAGTTCTGGCCAGGGCAATCAGGCAAGAGAAAGAAATAAAGGGTATTCAATTAGGAAAAGAAGAAGTCAAATTGTCCCTGTTTGCAGATGACATGATTGTATATTTAGAAAACCCCATGTTCTCAGCCCAAAATCTCCTTAAGCTGATAAGCAACTTCAGCAAAGTCTCAGGATACAAAATCAATGTGCAAAAATCAGAAGCATACTTATACACCAATAACAGACAAACAGAGAGCCAAACCATGAATTAACTTCCATTCACAATTGCTTCAAAGAAAATAAAATACCTAGGAATCCAACTTACAAGGGACGTGAAGGACCTCTTCAAGGAGAACTACAAACCACTGCTCAATGAAATAAAAGAGGACATAAACAAATGAAAGAACATACCATACTCATGGATAGGAAGAATCAATATTGTGAAAATGGCCATACTGCCCAAGGTAATTTATAGATTCAATGCCATCCCCAATATAAGCTACCAATGACTTTCTTCACAGAATTGGAGAAAACTGCTATTAAGTTCATATGGAAACAAAAAAGAGTCCGCATTGCCATGACAATCCTAAGTCAAAAGAACAAAGCTGGAGGCCTCACGCTACCTGACTTCAAACTATACTACAAGGCTACAGTAACCAACACAGCATGGTACTGGTACCAAAACAGAGATATAGACCAATGGAACAGAACAGAGCCCTCAAAAATAATACCACACATCTACAACCACCTGATCTTTGACAAACCTGATAAAAAACAAGAAATGGGGAAAGGATTCCCTATTTAATAAATGGTGCTGGCAAAACAGGCTAGCCATAAGTAGAAAGCTTAAACTGGATCCTTTCCTTACTCCTTATACAAATATTAATTCAAGATGGATTAGAGACTTAAATGTTAGACCCAAAACCATAAAAACCCCAGAAGAAAGCCTAGGCAATACCATTCAGGACATAGGCATGGGCAAGGACTTCGCTGCCAAAAGCAATGGCAACAAAAGCCAAAATTGACAAATGGGAACTAATTAAACTAAAGAGCTTCTGCACAGCAAAAGAAACTACCATCAGAGTGAACAGGCAACCTACAGAATGGGAGAAAATTTTTGCAATCTACTCATCTGACAAAGGGCTAATAGCCAGAACCTACAAAGAACTCAAACAAATTTGCAAGAAAAAAACAACAACCCCATCAAAAAGTGGGCAAAGGATATGAACAGACACTTCTCAAAAGAAGACATTTATGCAGCCAACAGACACATGAAAAATGCTCATCATCACTCACCATCAGAGAAATGCAAATCCAAAACCACAATGAGATACCATCTCACACCAGTTAGAATGGCAATCATTAAAAAGTCAGGAAACAACAGGTGCTGGAGAGGATGTGGACAAATAGGAACACTTTTACACTGTTGGTGGGACTGTAAACTAGTTCAACCATTGTGGAAAACTGTGTGGCGATTCCTCAAGGATCTAGAACTAGAAATACCATTTGACCCAGCCATCCCATTATGGGTATATTCCCAAAGGACTATAAATCATGCTGCTATAAAGTCACATGCACATGTATGTTTATTGTAGTACTATTCACAATAGCAAAGACTTGGAATCAACCCAAATGTCCATCAGTGACAGACTGGATTAAGAAAATGTGGCACATATACACCATGGAATACTATGCAGCCATAAAAAAGATGAGTTCGTGTCCTTTGTAGGGACATGGATGCAGCTGGAAACCATTATTCTGAAAAAAACTATCACAAGAACAGCAAACCAAACACCACATGTTCTCACTCATAGGTGGGAATTGAAAAATAAGATCACTTGGACACAGGAAGGGGAACATCACATTGCTCATGCTACATGGCCACTAACAACACCGGGGCCTATTGTGGGGTAGGGGGAGGGGGGAGGGATAGCATTAGGAGATATACCTAATGTAAACGATGAGTTAATGGGTGCAGCACACCAACATGGCACGTGTATACACATGTAACAAACCTGCAGGTTGTGCACATGTACCCTAGAACATGAAGTATAATAAAAAAAAAAAAAAAAAAGAAAATGTCACTTCTCTCAAAAAAAAAGAAATCACACTATGAGAAACTCATAGGTCCTTTTAAAATTGTAAATTTTATTTTATTTTATTTTGTTTTATTTTATTTTATTTTGAGATAGAGTCTAGCTCTGTCACCCAGGCTGGAGTGCAATGGCACCATGGCTCACTGCAACCTCCGCCTCTAGATTTCAAGAAATTATCCTGCCTCAGCCTCTGGAGTAGCTGGGATTACAGGCAGCACCTGCCATCACGCCAGGCTAATATTTGTATTTTTAGTAGAGACGGGATTTCGCCATGTTGGCCAGGTTGGTCTTGAACTCCTCATCTCAAGTGACCCACCCACCTCCACCTCCCAAAGTGCTGGGATTACAGGCGTGAGCCACCTCGCCCGGCCTGTAAATCTTCTTATGCTTAGAAGCACAGACTAAACTTTAGAATAGGGATTCAAGCAGAAGTGGGGTGATAGCTTCTCTGAGAAGTCCTAGACAATGTTCACATATCAGCTGGTGAGAGCCCTGGCTGCTCACCCCAGTCTGTGACTGGTAGATTGACACACAAATAATTTTTCACAACCACATTTCAAATTCTTTCCTAGGATTTCTATAGCTTTCTACTGACTGGCCAGATCTACAGCTCAATTCCCCTGCGCCTTTCTAAGAAAGGGTTCACATTTTCCTGCTGAGTGGATATGGGGTGTGTAGGTGGAGGAGAAGGCATGAGTTTGAGGAATGTGGCAGACACTGCTAATTATTCATCAATATCCATCTCCGGGTTTTTATTGAATAATAAAACTGAAGTTTTTGCTGGGTCCACGGCTGTCCAGCTAAACTTGCATTCACCTGGACATTCTTGCATCTGAGTGTGGCCATGTGACTATGTTCTCCTAATGAAAGGTGAGTGGAAATGATACATCTTATGGCAGGGTAGATCATGCACACGCACTCTTCTGACCTTTCCTGCTCCACTCTCCCCACCTCTCACTGGCTGGACATGGCATAAGCTGGAACATGCACTTTGAATCCAGAGATGGAAGACACATATTGAGGGTGGCAGTGGTGCACTATCAAGTCCTGGGCCTCTAATTGTTGTGTTACAGAGAAATAAACTTCTATCATGGTTAATCCGTTGTGCTTAAGAGTCTCTTTGATATAGCAGCTTAGTCTGCACCCTAAGCAATACAGGAGGGATAATAATATGGTCGTCTTTAAAACCGGCAAAACTAACTGGCCCAAATGAGTATGCTCTCGGCCAGGTTTGTGGAAGCAGTGCTATCAGTGGAAGAAAGAGTTGCCCGTCTGGACTTTGAGTTAACAACCTACCCATATCCTCCCTTGGCCACTGCCACGTATTCACAGTTTCCACATGACTTGACATTGCTCATGCTACATGGCCACTAACAACAGACCCTTCTCACCAGAGGAACCAAGCCAGTGAGTGACACTGAATGGGAGGAGCTGACATTCCAGGAGCCAGAATATGAGTCCTTAGAGACCCTAATAAGTGGAAACCTGTCTACTGCTTTTCAACTCTAAAATTTAATGCTTCTTGAGTTTCTTAGCTGATACTCTGCTCACATCTTGTTTCCTACTACAGAAGAAAAGTTCTTTTCTAGGCTGTAGTTTCACAAAAACCATTTCTCCTTAGACAAAGAGGAAAGTAGAAGAGAGCAACTCAGGAGAACACAGATTTCTTTCACGTGAACACAGCATTTCCATGGGGGAATCCCCTTACAAAGCAGGATTTTCAGATTAGGTTTTTGAGACGGCCCAGAGTTTTCTTTAGAAATGGAAATACAATTGTATTGCAAGAAACATTTAAATTAACTCAACTAAAGTTGTAGGCTTTGGTGGCAAGGAAGCAGATATTTGAAAATGATATCTCCTGAAATCTGAGGGCAGAAAATGGAGTTGCTGTAGGTGGTAGACCCAGTAGGAACTGGGCTCAGTGAGTGCTTCTAGATTCAGGGTGGTTCCGGGACTCTCATTAGCAGATACACCCGGGCCTTCATTCTACTCTTCGCTATTTACCTAACTAGGTGACTCCTACAGGAATGCCATTGGGTTTTGTCCATCTGTCACTGAACTTGGCCTCTCAATATACCAATTCTCAGTTCCTTTTAACAAAAGATTAGGAGCACAGGCAGTTCCCAGGGAAAGTAGACTAAGGGTGAATCAGGAATCCCAAAACAAGCCCACTGTCCCAGTGTTTGGAGGACAATACAGATGCCTGAAATTTTCAGGACAAGTTAGAGGCAGAGGGCTGGATTCTTGAGCTCTTTTCTAGTTCTGTAATAAATACCTTTGACCAAGGTCATCTAAGCTAAGACATCTTAATTCATCTATTTATTTATTCATTCAAACATTCATTTAATAAACATTTATGAGCACTTACTCTGGGCTATGGACTAGGAAAACAGAGTTAAATAAAAAAAGGATCTTTTTCCTTCAGATGCTCACAGGCAAACACATAAACAGTTACTTCCCAGAGACCTTCAATACTTGAGAAAATCAGGGGAGGAAGGTCACATCAAGCTCAAAATGTGAATTTAAAAATAACTAGTTGAAATATAGTTTAAAATGGTTTTAATGTAAACTGATGTTTAAACTAAATGTGAACTCATTTACATAAGCAAACTTATTTGCAGAATTAACCTTGCACGTCTCTAAAGGAGGTTAGCCAACAGTCGATCCGAATGTGCCAGTGTGATCTTGCTTTTTAGCTAGCGCCTCCTCATGGCAGAGGGTATCTGCCATGCCACTCAGTATGTCACCATTGCTAAGGGTCTCAAATGCCAGTTTCTTAATCCCCTGCCTCATTTGATATTGTTTAATCTCCAAAATATGAATCAAAGATACCATCTGCTCCAACAGTGTCAAAGAAATATTTTCCTTGTCCACCACAGATCAATCCAGACGGTTTTGTTTGCCCATTGCCAATGGCACTAAACTGGCACTGCCTTATCAAGGTTGTTATAAGAGGATCTATTTAATGGTCTTGCCTTTTTTTTATCAGTCAGCTTCATCAATTCACTGAGAATGCAAAATAAATTAATTCATCTTTTATTTTACCTTAAACCACTTACATTTGTATATGTATAATTTAATTTGTTTGGCTTTGGTTTTATATTCTACCCCTTTTACACATTTTTCAGAGTTTTTGTAACATATAAAATATTGTTAGGCGAGGTCAGGAGATGGAGACCATCTTGGCTAACATGGTGAAACCCCGTCTCTACTAAAAATACAAAAAATTAGCCAGGCGTGGTGGCGGGCGCCTGTAGTTCCAGCTACTCGGGAGGCTGAGGCAGGAGAATGGCGTGAACCCGGGAGGCGGAGTTTGCAGTGAGCCGAGATCACGCCACTGCACTCCAGCCTGGGTGACAGAGCGAGACTCTGTCTCCAAAAAAAAAAAAAGTAATTAAAAAAATAAAAAAAATAAATTTTAAAAAAATGTGTAGAGTTTTTTTTTTTCCATTTCAATGTCTTAGTTATTGGGTAACCTCATTGTTACCCATATGTTATTTAAACATGTAACTATTCACTAACACTGCACTATTAAATTTTATACAAGTGACTGCCAGTGATGTACTTGCACATTTAATTGGAAAGATTTGGCAGGGGCAGGTAATGGCTATGTTACAGTGAATACCTTACCACCTTATAGTTCTAAACAAGAGAAGTCTACACAGTCTTGGTAACTATAATATTTTTTATAAGTATATTAAAAAACACAAACTACAAACTGTTCAGTGAAAACCTAGATAACCAAAAATAGATTACATGTGTATGATAAAACATGTACTAAGTATATTTCCAGAATGAAGGAGGGGATGACCAGTGTCACAGGGAATGTGGGATTAGGTAGGATACTGTAGGGAAAGGTGGGTGTTGAGGAAAAACTTCACAGAAGTAACTGTCATGATATGACTATTAATGGAAATGAAACAGAAACTATACTTTCTTAAAGCTGAGGTAGGGAGGGTATAAGATTGCCTAATTGCCCCATAACATTTCAGACCTCTTGCAAGGCAGAGATGTTTCCCTCATAATCAATGTAAGCTCAGGCTATCTCCACACCCATCATCTGATAGGCAGTGGAATGTGTCCTGCTGTTAAGGAGTATTCAAGACAAGATAATTCTATCAACTCTTCCTCCAGCCTGTTACCTCTCAAAAACACCTAAAGGCATTATAATAACTGGTGGGCCTTCAACAAAACAATTCCAAAGGTCCATTTAGCCAATTCACTTTTATCATCTTCCAATATAACCAACTGTGTTATCCATAAAAGCAGCATCTTTAAGCCTCCAATTTAACTTAGTCACACATTTAAAAAAAAAAAAGTTACAAGTCAAAATACTGTTGGTTTCTTTTAATTAAAAAATAATACAGAAAATAGCCCAGTTAATATTTGCTTTCCAAATAACTGAGGAGAAAAATCACAAAGCAAAAAGAAAACAACCATCCTTTGCAATACTTTGAAAAGCCCATTCTTTGCAATACTTTTTCTCATTTAGGTCACCATCTCTGATTTTAAGTCATCTCTAACTTAAATTGCCTTGCTTTTAAAATAAACACTTTCCAAGCAGAGCATTTTACTTCTTCGTACACCTGTGAACAGATGCAATGCAAAGAGAAACACAACAACATAACAGCTATTTATCCCCCTTCTTCTTTCCCAAGACACTGTAATGACCTGGATGTAAGAGGCAATGAAGAAGAGCCCCCTTTCTCTCAATCTCTCTCTCTCTTTCTTCTTTTCTCTCTCTCTCTCTTCCTTTCTCCCTCCCTCTCTCTCCCTTTCTCTCTCTGTCTTCCTTTTGTGCGCGTGCGCTCTCTCTCTCTCTCCCCCTCCCTCCCTGGTATCTTTAAAGACTTCCCTTAGAACTAATATGGGACTTATCATTTGATGATGAATTTGCATGTCGATCGGCAGCCAATGTAGCAGCCCTCAGATTAGGGACATTCCGCTGCACACTAAAAGGCACAAAGAACAAGAAGTGCATTTCCATCTGCCCTTCCTTTCCAGTCAGTGCATTCCCAGCCGTGTCTATTGATGAGTACTTGGAACAATACCAAAATGCAGTGTAAGATCAATCCTGCTGTTTACTTCACTGAGCTAAAGGAACAAAGAACAGAAGAAAGGCCTTAAACCCAGCCATCGTCAAGGAGCGGGGTGAAGGATGAAAATGGGTCTGATGGGCAGTTGAACAGAGTAAACGTATTTGGAGAAGCAGCAGCTCCAGCTGAGATAAAACCAATGATGATTTGTATTTTATACTGTATCTTCAGGGGATAAAAGCACTTCTATCAGACAGCCTTGCAGGCAAACTTGAAACACTGCAGTAAAGGGCTAGGTTCTTTGCCAGGGAGAGAATAAAAACTCCCATAATTGCTGAGGAGTGTTAAATATCTGATTGTACATGCCTCTCTCCTCCCATGGTGAGGCAACTCAACCAGGCCCTCCTTTTAACTTCCTCGGCCCCCGCTAACCCAACAGTTGGCTGGGCCCTGCTGTCAACAAAGCAACAGGATACTGGGTTTTACTTGGATAAATACCAGTAATTGTAATTTGTGGGATTATTCCTCTTTAAAGTTATTTCAAATGGGAAGCGCAGCAATTTCATTGCTGCCAAAATAAGAGTTGAGGTTGAGTGGAGGTGGGATGGGGAGAGATGAGAGTGGAGAGGCAGAGTTCATGTTCAAATACAAATATTTTGAGAAAGAGAAGCCAGAGCAACAAGGCCATGGCAGCGAAGTAGGAATTTCCTCTTTCTGAATAAAGAGCAGATGCAGCCCATTGCTCCGTCACTGGGTGAAACCTCATGGCACTGGCCAAGCGCAACAAAGGCGCACCCCAGTGAAGGCCCTGAGGAAGGAAAAGGCCAGAAATGCACAATGGCGGTGTCCCCACAGTTCTCCCAGAGCTAGACACAACTCATCCCTTAGCCTCACAACTCGTGTAGTCCAAGGACCAGCAGCATAGCACCACCTGAAAGCTGATGAAACACAGAATCCCAGGCCCTGCCCCAGACCTGCTGATTGCTAATCTCAGGAGGCAGGGCTCAGGTAACCTGATGCTCAGTAAGGTTCAGAACCACAGCCTTATATTGGCCCCCAGAAACCTTCCCTGACTCCTCCATCACTCAGCAAACCCTCCCTTGCCGGAAGCCTATATCCCTTATTGCTGTACCAGGCACAAGACATTAATATATGCCTTCACATATAGTGGGGGTTCAACAAATATGTTGACTTGCTTTGCCTTGTTACTGTTTTCATGTGCATTTATGTGTTCTGATTCACCCGTCAGATGTCAAGTTTTTTGAGGACAGGGACCCTCTTGGTTTTCTTTGAAACCTTCCCAATGCCTGGCATCCACTGGTGCTCATTAATTGTTCAGGGGTTGACCCGTGCATTGGGACTTCCCATTCTACTGGAGGATATTAAAGTAAAGTAGATGGTGTTGAGTGGGTTCTTCACTGTAAAGGAGAGGTCAGCATTTTCATACTTGAGTTACTCTGACAAAAGAACGTGACAGCTTAAACTGAGAGCAATTGGGCTCTATCTTCAAGTAACTCCATTTCTCCATTTGCAAAGTAGGCATGGAAAATTATAAACATGTGATTAATACTTTGCAGAGATATTAACAATTCATTGCAAAATAGGTATCCTTTGGGTGGGGAAGAAGTACTGAGTAGATGCAGTCTAGCATATCTATGAATTTTTAAAAAGTCAAATGTGTCCTTTTAACCTAGCTTTTTATGAGAAAGCCTATCACTGAGTTCCAGACATTATATAGAGGTGCTCAAATTTAATCCTCAAACAACTAAGCTAGTTCAATATAATTTACCCTAAAGCGACTTACGGAAACTAAGGCTCAAATAGATAAATAATTTGCCCAAGGCCACCAAGTTGAGAGAGCAGATTCTAGTACAGGTAGATTCCAGAGCCCATTCCTGCTCTCACTCCAGACTGGAGGAAGGAAAAGGGGGAATTAAATGATACATCGAAACGCAACCTGCAGCTTCTTCTGTGCACCTACAGGGAATGGAAGTGCAAGCAACAGACAGTAAGGACCTGAGTTTATCTACCAGAAGACAGATACACTCAATGTATACTACTTTGTAATTATATAGGTAGGTGAAAGAAGTATCAGAGCACAAGACTATGTCTACATAATGTCAAATAGCTGGATTTTTAAAATAAGAAGATTCCTCCTTCTACTTATAAATTATATTCAAATATTTATAAATACTAGGTCCTGGAATGTTCCACTTTTTTCTCATATGTTTGAGAGACATACAGACACAATTTAAACATCCCAAACTTCTGAAGGAGATTTTCCTCCAAAGAACTTGACATTAACGAAAAAAAAACACATCAAGAACCTAAAATGTTTCTTATTGTTCATATTATCTGAGCCTAGAAAACACACTAGACACCATACAGAACATTAAGAGAGTCTCAATTTCAGTTGAGAGGGCTCATAATATAAATTAGAAAGACACACGCTAAATTAAATAGACACAGTCTAAATTAGATAAACAAGATCATCAGAGTTCTGATTCCTTCCCAGCAGGGATTGTGGCAGAGGAAGTTTTTCAAGAGATTCTAATACATGGAAAGGTCCTCATTTCCCAGGTCAATAGGTCATTTTGCTACATTTTACTGTGCAGCCACTATGTCCAAGTACTGACGTGGGTTTTTTCTGAATGAGTCTCCAGTAGTTAAAAATAACATTGACTTCATAAGGGGAGAAGAGGTGTTAAGGATGAGACTTTTACAGTTAATCAATCTGTTTCATAAAAGTTGGGGTTTTGTAGGAAATTTCCACATGATTGGAAAGTCTCAGTTATCATTCAGTCAGCTCCACAAGGTACAGTGTCCTGCCTTGGGTTCTTCCCTCAAAGAGTCTGCCTGGTATAGATGGAACAAGGCCTCCGTACATTCTTCCCAGAATCAGGAAGGTGTGGCGGCCTGCATCCCAGACATGTTCCGAAGTGGCTTTAGTAATGGAAATGACAATAGCATCTTGTAATTGCAGAGTAGTTTAACACTATTGTTTCTTTCTTAGGTATCAAAGCCTCTGAATAGACTTTTCCAGAAAGACCTAAGGTGCAGAATGTTTAGGTGGCTTGTTCAAGATCACATGTCAAATTCTTGCAGAAGCAGGACTGAGACTAGCACTGGACACTTGGCCCACAGCTCTTTCCTCTATTTTGCCCTGAAAGTGTGTCCCATTCTAGGGCTGGCAGAGAGAAATATAAGGTCAGCACAAATGTGAGCCACATATGTCACTTTAAATTTTCTAGTGGCCACATTTTACAGCGGAAAGTGAAAAAAATAAACCTGGTTTTAATCATAGATATTATTTAACCTAATATATCCAAAATATCATCATTTCAACATGTAATCGATATTAAAAATTATTAATGAAATATTTTACTTTTTTTTCCTCCAAAGTCTTCAAAATCCCTTGTGTATTTCACGCTTTCAGCCCATCTCAGTTCGGACTATCCCATTTCAAGGGCTCCACAGCCACATGTGGCTACTTATTGACAGCACAGCCTCACAGTGTCTGCCTGAAATATTTCAACAGGAAAGCCCTGCCAAGTCCAGCCCTGGGGCAGACAGCTCCTTTGCAGTCAGGACTGTTGCAGTGAGACCCACACCACAGCTATTGGAAGTAAGAGAAAGGTTTCCAGGCAGCCTCCAGCCCTGCAGAGGCTCCCATCCCTGATATAAAACCCCAGAAGCCTATTAACCCCTCCACTCCCTACAGTACCAAGAAGATAGCACTTTCACACAACCTCCTGCAAGCCTTTGTGGGGTGGGGTGGGGGGGATCATAGAGGAGAGCTGCATTATGCATTCTTGCAGATTACTATTTTATTAAGAAAAATAAAGAAAGCACATTTGGTGTTTTAGCAAATATCTACTGAGTGATGACTATGCATCAAGCATTAAGCTATGTTGTGGAAATACAGCACCAAGAAATCAATAAGCTCCTCATGGAGTTAACTTGCTAGTGGAAATGACCTGAGAAATAAACAAACACACATACACAAATAAATATAGTCTGTGATAACTCCTACAAAGGAAATAAACTGGATAAAGAGAGAGTAGCATTTCGTGAATGTCCACAACACACTGCACTAGTCTCCTTTTCCTGTGGTAGTACTAATAATGGCCACCATTAATTTGTGCTTAAAGCATATCAGGAAATATGTGAGGTTATTTATATCACCTCTTACTCTTACGATGACCATGCGAGGCAAATCTTACACAATTATATCTTTGAGCATTGGGATAAATGCCCAATGCTCAAAGAGATAATTGCCTAACATCACACCACTAGTAGGTGGAACAACCAGGATCCAAGCTCAGATAAGACAACACCATTCTCTCTTCTCTACCATGTGATGTCCATGTTTATATCACATGGATTTGTTGAATAGCAATAAGGAATAGAAACTACACCAACCCTGTGTGGGCCAGTAAGGGTCTTTACTTTAAGGACTGAACTTCAAGCCATTGAAAATAGGATTTCTAAGAAGCCCTGAGATGAGGACATCAATTCAAACATCAGGGCATGGTGCGTTATGGATAACCAATGGGCTGCATCTCCCAGCTCAACTCTTGAGGCTGCCTGGGAATGGTGAGGCTACATCTGGACTCAAGGCTAAGTAGGCCATAATCAATTAGCTCTGTCTGCCATGGCTAGGGACAAGTAGAAGGGACACTCTTGCTATGAATCCATCACCCCTACGTCTGACTCAAGACTATTATGGACTTAGGAGCAAATCCCTGGATCCTGTACTGCCTAAGAAATGGATCCATCCCAAAATAACACTTGGTTCAATGTGAGTCAAAGTCAATGAGATCTGTCTGCCCTGGCGTACAGGAGGGTGTACATAGACCGAAGATGCTCAGAGGACCCAAGGCAAACCCATGGGCCCTGGACTGCCTACAGGTTGGATCCAGCCCCAGATCACGCTTGGCTAACACTTTATCGAAACCCCAGTGAGGCAAGTTTAGTAGCTGACAACAAAACTACACTGTGGTAATAATGTATTTGTAATTTACCAATGATTTATTTACTATTAAATTACTTACATGTAAACCGTTTTTAATCTGCATCAAAGTGTATATTTAGCCATTTTCCACTAATCATTTTGTTGTATTTTTAAAAACTTCAAGTTAAAAGAACTTCTTTCAGGTTATATAAGCACAAATACATAACCAAGCAGAACCAATAGGTGTTTTCTATCTTAACTCTGATGTCCCTAATGGATAGGCCTGAAAAACATCACTTTATCAGCTGAATGTCAAAACTGGACACCGATTTGGAATGAACAATGGTACCAGAACCATTTTTCTCCCCCAGGGACTGGCTTTCATAGAACACACGTCCAAAAAAGGCAGAGAAGGATTTCCAAACACAAGAGGGATGGCACCTAACACAGCAGCACCCCCTAGGCAGCGTTTCTTCCTCCCACTATTTTCACTAATCCCGGAAAATGGTTATATTACCTTTCAATGGCAAAGAGACCCCCTCAAAATCTTCTGAAACTCCCACCTCCCCACCTTAAACCCTGATATTACCGTGTTTTCCACAACAGTCAGTCACAGGGGACGTGAAAATCTCTGTCTCTTCCGATCATGGCACAGTCACAGGGGGACATAATCTTTGGATGAGAAAACTTCCTCTTCAAACAAAGGAATATTTCTCCCTGTGCGGTGGGAGACATTTAGCCCTTCTAATATCCCCTGTTGTGGAAGGTGAGCCTTCCAGACTATAGTGATGGGGATAATTACAAGGGGATTTGCAGTCAGGGACTGCAGGTAGGAAGGAGGAAGGGAGGAAAAGAAGCAAGAATTTCAACTGCTTTTTCATGTACATGAGGCATATTCATGCTCAAAATGAGCATTGCTTCCTTATCCCTGACTTCTCTCTGAAATAAAGTCTTCTCCCTTGTAAAAAGATTCTTGTAAAAATGGTTCCCACAGTCAGAAATGTTGAAATTTCTGAAAGCTTTTAGCACTTCTTGGCTTGACACACAAAAGTACAATTGCCAGGCAGATATTCTCACAGCCTCTGCCATCTTTATTGCACATTGTGATGTAAACAGTAAAGTTACAAGTTGACAGTCATTTTACAGCTAAAGCCGGTTATTTAAAAAATTGTTTTAAAGCAGAGGGCGTACTGTTTGGAGAGTCCAGGCAATGACCAGTCCATCTGCTTCAACAACCAGGCCACTCAGAAGCTTCATTCAAGGGCAAAACATCAGAAAAGGAGAGAGATGTAAAAGGCAAAAAAGACAGATGACTACTGTCCAAGGTGAGTGTCTCTATGGACACGCATGTTTCCAGTCCAGTGATCTGAGCTGAAACCAGGACATGGGCTATCCTAAAGAGCTTGTACAAAGCCATCTGCTCCAGTGAGCAAAGGGACACCCTGCCCTTGCCTAAGTGCATGGGGAAATCTTGTCAACTTCTCCACCACCTGGAACTTCTGTAGTGCCTGGGTTGATCATACGCCTATGTCCCATCCATGAAAGGAGTGAAAATGTGTTACTGGAACACTTCACAATTGACCTAACACTAGATGTACTTCAAAGTGCACTCAAAATCTCCATATTCCTTTATTTTGGTTGATGGTTGGTTGGTTGGTTGGTCAGATGGTCAATTAAATTCACCTTCTTTTCCATCCTTGTAACCAGATGTCAAGGCCTTCCATGGGAAAAAGCCACAAGAATAGATGATTCTTCAAAGAATGGTATATCGGGATTTGTTATTTCAGACATAAAGCAATGTTGAGTCATAAGATGTAATGTTTTGTTCGTTACTCAGAATAGCTGCAATTGGCATCTTTTCTCAGGAAAACTAAAATCCTCCCTGAGCCCTGCATGATGCAGGGGGGTTTAGACCTCTTTCCCTGCATGCCCAGAACACTACTTCCAACATATTAATTCAGTAATCCTCACAAAGTGACCAGGAAAGAAGAAAAACTGTCATGGGACGTTTGCTATTGTATTGCACATTTTAAGATACATTTCACTTCTTGTAGCTCCATTTTTCAAATATTATTCACACACACACACACACACACTAACAACATAAATAATGTGTACCTTCAGTTACCTCTGACTGATGTGCACATGCTGAAGAACAAAGTCTGTCATGCACAAGCAATTCATTTCTACCATGCAGATGGAGAATCTCAGAACGAGGGGCATTAAAAGACTTGCCCAAAGATGAACAGGTAGTTCCAGCACTCAGGCTAAACTTCACCAAAATGTTTGAACTTGCAAGTAAAGGAAGGAAGAAAGGATACAAAAAGAGAAAGGAAGATAAAGAAGAGGAGAAGATAAAGAAAGAAGAATGCTTCTCAGGGTCTTACAGACTTTTCCCATTCCTGTCCTCCTTTTTTTCTGCATAAGTCACTGAAAACATAGGCAGGGACAGGGCCTGGGGGAGACCATGGACAGAAGAGTTCATAGCTACCCTCCTTTCACCACATGACCTTCCCTTCTACCAGTGTTCCTCCTATCAAACCTTTCTTTCTTCCCTTTGTTTCTCAAACACTGTCTCTCTCCCACTCTCTCAAATATTTCTTCTTGTGTCTACTACCCTCTTTCCTCTCCCCACATTTACTTCCCTTCATACCCAATTTCCAAAATTAGTTGCTTTTTCTAAACCAAGCACTGAACCTGGACCTAGAGTAATCTTAAGAATTGCCAATTCCTCTGTAGACTTTCTCCTTCTTCACATCCCCAGTTTCCCTACCCCATCTCCCACTCCACTCCTATGATAAGGTATCCTAAATTTCTGTGGACTAAAAGTCACCTACTTCCCTCCCAACTACATGTGCTCAAGCCAGGCCCCACCATCACTCAGCACAGATGCCTCCCAGACAAGTATGGTAAACACACACTGGGATCAAAGATGCTATTAATAATAATACCATTAAACAGGCCCTGGCAGGCTGGGGTTAATCTGTAAACACGCATGCTTATCACACATGAAGCCCATAATACACGGATGAGGGAGAGTTTTAATTCTCCAACTCGCTAGCACTCATTTATATTCCAAAGTCTCTACCTCTCTCCCGACAGAATCATTCAACACAATAGGATTTTCTCTGCTCAAACCCACCTTCACTTTAAAAGAACCAAAAAGGATGGGCTTAGCTCCTGTCGCTGGCATAAAGGCTTTTTCCCTTTGACAACTGGCCCAGGGATCTGCGGCTTCATCTCTTCATCTTTTTTTTTTTTTTTCCTGTATGCACTTTCACAAAACCCAGAGTCTTTATTGTAAGTGATATGAAATTCTATTGAATTCACACTGACCTAGTGTTGAATGGTTTTGCAAGCTGAAATGATGGGATATGAATTTTTGACCAGTCTGGGTTAAAATGAGCTGGCAACCCTGGAGAAGTAATACAGAGACCAATCTGTGTTACCTTGGGCTTAACTTCAGTAAAAGCTGCTTCTACATGGCAATAAGGGCTATGACAGGAGCTTGGCTCAACAGTGGTCACACCTGGAAGCAGCTGCCCATAGCTCTCCTGCCAGCTAGGGGCACCAGGGAAGATATGTGTGTGTGACATCAGCAGGAGGCAAAAGGTAACGCCAGCCAGTCAAGCAACCTAGAGCTGAACACACTGAGATGGCTCCATGCCCTCTGCTACCAAATCCTACCCTGGAACCTCCCTGAACTCAGGCAGGAACAGCATCCTCAAAGGGCCCATCTGTTTCCTTATATAAGTCATCACTTGCAGGAAAAAAAAAAAAAAAAGTCTATGTGGGATGTCCCAACACCAACCTCAAGTTACCCAGAAACATTCCCTGCCTTATTCTGGTTTCCCAATCTTGAATGTGCATAACTTCAAGGCGGCTTCCCTCATCTGAAGTATATTGAAAGTTTTTAGACAAAATTCTCAAGACAAAACTCCCTCCATTTCTCATCATTTTTTAAAGTTTTCTGCACCACATTTAGGAGGAAATGGAGAGTAAATTATGCTAAGATTAAACAAAGGATTACTAATAGTGTGTCCTTCAAAAGAGTAAGTGGTACTACTAATATATGGGATATAGGACAAAAATATTGAGGCCACCTGATTTACTAGAGACCTGCTTAGCTTTAAAGAAGTAGGAGACCCAGGGATTTTAAAGTGACTATTCTGCTTTGTATGTAGAAAAAATTTTTGCTGCATCAAACCACATTTTCTCACCCAGTCCAGTCCAGCCATTCTTGTCCAGATGTCACCTCAGACCTTCAAGGACTTACACCATTGCCTTCTGTATTCCTTCTCCAAACATGCCTTACATGAATGCAATGTAGAAATAGATTCACTCCCCAGAGGTGACCACTGCCTGTGTGAAACAGTGGCCATTTCTGGAGAAGAAATATAATTTCAGCTGCTATGTTCCTAGGCATGCCAATTTTTCATTCATTCATTCATTTATTCAACTAATAGGTATGGAGCCTCTATTCTCTACCAGGTATGTTGGTAGGTGACTGGGATACAGAGGCAAACAAGAGCAACCTGTCTCTCCTCCTGTGAAGCTGATATTCATACACAAGTTAATAGAAATAATTGCAGGTTAGGAAAAGTGGCATGAAAAGACAAAGAAGGTCAAGAATAATTTCTACCAGGCAGGAATGACTGAACTCGGTGAAGGCCTCTCCAAGGAGGTAATATTTAAGCTGAGACTAAAAGGATGAGGAAAAAACTCACAATGCTAAAAGTGGGGGCATTAACTTCCACTTACATTCAAGGAGAGGAAAGAACAAGTGCAAAAGCCCTGAGGTCGGAAAGAATTTGGTGGGGTCAGATATTAAAAGATGCTTGACTTGTTGCCTAGTGCATAGACATCGAGAGATAATGGTACAGGGTGAGACTGTGTCCATTAACCTATCTTGAGTGTACCCAATTCCCTGCCTGCTCCCCCTTTGGAAGGAAATATGTTTTAGAATACAAGTAAGTAAGAGGAATAAGTAAGAAAGGAATGCACAGAGATAGCCTTGAATCTGCTCTAATTTATAAGCAAAAGCAATCACAAACTTTGACCCTTTAACTAATATGAGTGATAAAGTGTTAGTGGCATCCCTCAGTCCTGAACAGACCACACCATCATCTAGCGACCATGATTGAAAAAGCTGAGGCTCAGAGCACAAGTCTGGAGTCCTACAAGTCCATCTTCTAATCCTGCTCCACAGCACTTATCCTCTCTGAGATTTGGTCTCTCACTTACACATGGTGAGATCTACTAATGGAACTGATCTAAGAAGGCATGTCTTCACCAAATGGTACATAGTAATAATCCTCTGGATATTTACATAAAAGTCACTAACTAATTGGTACTTCATCAAATAAATAACTTCTTAATCCATCCAACCCACTTGCCCAGCAAACACAAAAACGAGGGCTTTATGGCAATGCTCTCTGATAGAAAACAATGCAAACCACAAATGTGAGCCACCTGTGTAATTGTACATTTTCTAGTAGCCAAATTAGAAAAAAAGTAATAGAAAAATTAGTTTTAATAAAATGTTTAACTCAATATATCCAAAACATTATCCTTTCAACACGTAATCAATATTTTTTAAATTACTGAAATATTTTACATTCTCTTTTTGTAGTTTTTGAAATTGACTGTGTATTCCATACTTATAGCAAATCTCAACTCAAACTAGCCACATTTCAAGTGCTTAATAGCCACATGTTGCTATTGGCAACTACACTGGATGACACAGCTCTACAGAGGTAATTAGATTTTTAGACATTTGGACTCCATGAGATATCTTTAATATAACTATAAGATTAATGAAAGTTAAGAAAAAAACAAGGCAATAAAGATAAAGCCAATCCCCTGCTTCAGAAGGCCTATTCTGGCTTCTAAGAGTGGATGAAATTGTCAACTCTCCCACCTCCCTGAACTATCTGTGGAACATACATTTATTCATTCATTCAACAAACATTCATTGAGCACCTCCTACTGTCCAGGTAGCAGGTGTTAGGGGTATAGACATGAGCAAACATCATTCCTGCCCAGAAGATATTCAATATTTGGATGAGAATCTTTCAATCCACGGGTAGTCAGCAGAACCTCAGGATTTCTCCCTCCCCAGCTAGAATTTGGGAGAAATAAATTCTGGTTTTGACTCCTCTGCTAACAAACTAAGTATCCCTGAGAAAGCATTTTCCGCAGACAGGCCTTTGCCTCCATATCTGTAATATGTGTGAATTGATCAGAATAATGACAAAGTCTGCTTTCAGTCAGAGACGGCAACTTCAGCCCAAACCTCATTACCCTGTGGCTTGTCCCAGTCATGTGTGGGAACACGGAAGAACAGACTGAAGAGACCCGTCCCCGCCTTACCCAGAAGAAAATGCAACTTCACTGGCTTCTGCAACTCATCACTCCTGGCCTTTTGTGGTTGCAAGAATGGTCTAACTTTGTTTTGCTTTCCTTTGTTTTAATTACATTCAAAATTAGCAAAACAATTTCCATGATCCACCTTGAAGAATAATTGGCCCATTTGGTACATCTCACTGTGTGGTGAGAGCCCCCGCTGTCATCACACCAGAGCCTTACACACATTCCGCTCCCAGGTAGATGATGTCTAAGAAACCCAGAGAGCTCATCTAGCCCATCATTAACCTCATTTTGAGACAACCCCAGAGGCAGTCCTTTTGCCACTGGCACAGCCGGCTGTCAATTGTGTCAAGCCAGTAACATATTAGTTAGCAGGGGAGCAATCCAAAGAGGTAGCCATAGATCCAAATGCCTAAAAGGTATTCTGGAATGCGGTAATTATGTCCTGCAGCTGCCGAGTGGGTCCTCCGTGAGTTCATAGATTGTAGTTGTACCATGGAAAGAAGAGGATGGATAATAGCATCCAGGCTGTTAATAATAAACAACAGGTCTTGGTTCTAACTCACCAAGACAGTCCTCAAAACTCAAGTCATGATTCATCTTCAAGTTCGTATGACTGTTCCCAGGAGACTCTGATTCCATGAACGTGGGTGTTGTGTATTTGTGTCCCAAAAGGGAGGTATAGGGAAAAGTGGGTGAAGTTAAAAGCAAATGAAAGGAGAATTTTAAAAAATAATACTATATCCCAGGTTTTATTAACCATTCTGTGGCTCAATTTTTACAAGCAAAGATGTGCTAACTTCCGTGATTTTTTAAATGGGCAATTTTTCATACTTTACCCCAAAATAGATTTTGCTTAGTTTGTTTTTAGTAAACTGGAATAACAGGATATCAAATGACCCAAAATTGCAAGTTAGTGGGATCACTGGACATGAGTGGAACCAAGGCCTTTAGGATATCCAAATATTTGGGTGAGGCCAACAACTTTCCCCTTTCAAGAAAGCTCAGTTGTATCATTCACTGAAACACACATACCTAGGCAATCTCCATTTCTATCAGTGCCCAGTATCGAGCTCATCTTTCAGAGCTGCAAGCAGTAGCCTGTTTTTAGGCTCTGCAGGTTATGCTTTCCCACCCACCCCAAAAAGACTTAGGTCTGAGGCACAGAAGTGCCTCATTAGCAGTCATTGCTGATTGATTGTGGTAATGCTCCACTGAGCAGGCTCAGCCTCAGATTCATTCTTAACCCAGAGCCCTAGGCATCACCTGCCTATTGATCAGAGTTGACATGCATTCTGGCCTAGAGTCTCTTATGAATTATAAATTGACCATATGTATTAATTTCCCATGGCTGCTGTAGCAAATTACCATGATCTTTGTGGCTTAAAACAATAGAAATTTATTCTCTCTCAGTTCTGGAGGTGAAGAATCTAAAATGGGTCCACAAGGCTGCATTCTATCTGGAAGCAATAGGAAAGAAATTGTTTGCTTAACTTCACCTTCTAGAGGCCGCCTGCATTCCTTGGCTTGTGGCCTCTTCCTTCTCTTCAAAGCTGGGTGGAGAATAACATCTTCACTCCTCTCTGATTTCTACTTTTATCCTTGTATCTTCTCTCTCTGACACTGATCTTACTGCTTTCCTTTCATAAGGACCTTGGAGATTATATTGAGCTTATCCTAATCATCCAGCATAATCTCCCTACTGCAAGATCCTTAATTTAATCATATCTGTAGTCTTTCTTGCCCTGTAAGATAACATATTCACAGGTTCCAGGGATTAGGATGTGAATATCTTTGGAGGGACGTAACGCAGCCTGCCACACCACATCTTATAGGAAATCCCCTTGTAGAACTACAGAAGAGGTCTATTGTTAAGATTTATCTATAGCATCTGAGTACATAGCAACATGAGCTGAGAGACTGATTCACTACAATTATTCATGTACAATGGTTATCCTTTGACCAAAATCAGTGTCAAAATATAGCTCTGGATCAATCCACCAAATACACCATTAAAAAGCCAATTTTTTTTACCTCCAAGATATTAAGTTTGACATCATTTGCCCTTTGTCTGTTATAATAGTATGTCTTATATTAGTATAATTATTCTATTAATGTACAGCATTTTAAAAGTAAATTGTAACTGAAGTATCACTGAATGTCTTGTCTTTTAGGGTTTCAGTAACTACATGACAATTTGTCAAGACCTAAAGCAAAAAGAATGCAGCCCTTACTGTGCCCCTCTCTTGTTTAGGTTTATATTAAGAGTCCTATTTTTATTACATGTAATGGAGGTCAGCTTCATTACTGCCAATCTGCAAGCTGCTACAGTCACTCTGGGAGACATTAGCCTGTCACCACTGAACCAGCTGGGTCACAGAATTCTGCAATAGGTCTCTCACTTTTTAGCTTGAAGAATAAAAAAATTAACCACAGAGAGCATAGCATTACTTGACTTTCAACACCACCCACAGGACGGTGGCAGTGATAAATTTGCATCATCCAATGCCTGCAGAGGTACAATACCATGACCAGAGGCTGCATCCCTGTGGCAGACCCAATAAAACTTTCCACAGACACACCTACCACTAAACTTGGCATGGAGTTAAAGTGCTCTCTAAGAAGATGCTTACTGAGCAAAACTAATATTATATGAAGAGATTTGTCCAATATTCCACTGTGAGAAAATGATGCCACTTTTGTTTAACATGTGTACAAATAATTAGAAAGAAAAGAGAAGAAAGAAAGGAAAGAGGGGTGTGGGAGGGAGAAAGGGAGGGAGGGAGGGAGGGAGGGAGGAAGGAAGGAAGGAAGGAAGGAAGGAAGGAAGGAAGGAAGGAAGGAAGGAAAGAAGGAAGGAAGGAAGGAAACATAACAAAATATTGACAGTGGTTAGCACAGGGATGCTGTATTACAGCTACCTTTTAATTATTTATGTTTTTGCTTGTTTACATTTTCTAATTTTCTTCAATAAAAACATTACTTTTGTAAAATTTAAAAACTTTTTTAAAAATAATAACAATAATTCACAGTACTCATCGTGGCAACAAGCCTGACCAAGTCATGTATGAGCCTTGAATAAATCAAAGAAGCACCATTGTGTTTGAACTTGTAGAAGCTTAAGTAAATTTCTTAATTTTCCTGAGCCATGTATTAGGCATGCACTAAAAGTCAGATACTGTTATTAGTGATGACAATACAGTGTTGAGCAAGGTAAGCGAAGTCCCTTGTTGGGGCAGAGGGAAGACAATAAAATACACTCTTAGGAAAATGTCAAATAGTTATAAGTGTGGTGATAAAGATAAAACAAGGTACTGTGATAGGGAGTGAGTGTAGGGCTTCTTTAGACCAGAGAAGACCTCTCTGCAGAGATAGCACTAAGCTGATAACTGAAAGGCGAGAAGAAGCTGACCATGGGGAAAGCAGGGAAGAGCATTTCAGGCAGAAGGAACAGCCACAGCAAAAGTCCAATGGCAGGAGTAAGCCTGATGTGTTCATGGGCAGAAAAAGGCCAGTGTGGCCAGAGCTTTATGAGCAAAGAGTGAGCAGAACAGTATGAGGTCAGAAAGGGAAGCAGCAGCCAGGCCACAGAGAGCCCTTTAGACCATCATTAGGATTGAGAATTTATTCAAAATGTAATGGGAAACCACTGGAGGACTTGAACCATAAGAATGATAGGAGCTGACTTATACTTTCAAAAGATCAGTCTAGCTGCTATGAGGAGACTGGATTGAAGGGTGAAAGAGCACAGGGGGCAATCTAGTTAGAGGTCACTGAAATAATGCCAGTTACAGGTAGCAGAAATGTGAGCTAAGATGGTTTTAGTAGAGGTGGAGAGAAGCAGGTGGATATTGTGAAATAGATCTTACAGGACTTACTGATGGATCAGTTGACAGAGAGAGAAAGAATCAAGGATCAGATGTAGTGATTCAGCAAGTATTGATGAGCACCTAATATGTGCTAGGCACTCTTCTACTGCTGAAAGCCAATGAGTGGTGGCACCATTTGCTGAGAGGAGCAAGAATAGGATGGGGCAGTTTTGTGATAAAGGGACTCAAAAGAGCTGCAGGGACAGATGCTGGTGAAGGTGCTGGTTAAGGTTAAGATGCTGTATTAATTTAGGTAATTTCAGTTGCTCTTACAGACAAAAACAAAATCTAACAGTTTAACACAATAAGATTTTATTTCTTGCTCTGGCGAAATCCAAGTCAGTTATTCCTGATTAGTGGGCAGCTCTCCAAATAGCAATGCAGGAACCCGGGTTCCTTCCATGTGG
Organism: Macaca fascicularis; assembly: GCF_037993035.2. Classification (NCBI taxonomy): domain Eukaryota; kingdom Metazoa; phylum Chordata; class Mammalia; order Primates; family Cercopithecidae; genus Macaca; species Macaca fascicularis. The sequence goes on from NC_088387.1 coordinate 56,047,527, forward strand.
TGGCCCCTCCATCTTCAATATTTGGTTTTTGTTGTTGTTGTTGTTTTTGAGACGAAGTCTCTCTCTGTCACCCACGCCATTCTCCCCCCTCAGCCTCCCAAGTAGCTGGGGCTACAGGCGCCCGCCACCTTGCCCGGCTAATTTTTTGTATTTTTAGTAGAGACGGGGTTTCACCGTGTTAGCCAGGATGGTCTCAATCTCTTGACCTCGTGATCCGCCCACCTCAGTCTCCCAAAGAGCTGGGATTGCAGTTGTGAGCCACCGCGCTCAGCCAACATTTGGCTTTAAAAGTCACTGAGCTCATATGCATCAGTCTATGAAAGACAAGGAATATGGGAGAAATCCTGTAGGGGGTTTTGATGGGCCAAACCTAGAAGTGGTGCACATACTTCTGTTCTCATGTCATGGCTAGAAATCTGTCACAAGGCCACGCCTATTGGTATGAGGCTGAAATGTGCAGCCTAGGTACCCGTTCAGGAAGAGGATTTGAGTTTGGAGGACCTCCCAACAGTGTCTCCTACGGATACCTATTAGTCATCCAATGGAGGAGTCAAGCAGCATTTGAATATGCAAGGGAGTGGTTTGAACTAGAGATAAAAATTTCAGCACAGTCACTGCATAGAGGATGAGATTATCTAGCTATAGTGTAGAGAGGGAGAAAGGAAAGGCCTGAATCACGCCCTTATTCAGAGGTCAAGCAGAGGATAAGGAGCCAGCAAAGGAAGCTAAGTCTGGGCTGCCAGTGAGGTCAGAGCACAACCAGAAAGCAGCTGCCACAGAAAAGATAAGAAAAATTGTTTCAAGGAGGGTGGTCAGCCATATCTAACACTGCTGAGAGGACCAGGAAGATGCAGACAAAATACTAACCATTAGATTTGAAAACCCAAAGGTCATTGGTGACCTTGACAAGGACTGTTTTGGTGGAAAAATAGAATCAGGAGTCAACTAGGAGAGAGTGTGAGGTCAAGAAGCAGGGAGAGTATCTACAGACAATAATATCAATACAATCTCTGTGAAGATGAGCAGAGAAATGAGCCAGAAATACAAATGGAATGTGGAACAAGTGAGTTTATGCTACGATAGAAACTATTAGAACATGTTTAGATGCTCATGGGAATTATCCAGTTTAGAGGAAGGGTGATACAGAAAAGGAGAAATCTGCAGCACAAAGTCCTTGAGAAAGGATGTAGGCAGGACCTAGAACACAAGTGGATAGGTTGGATTTAAATATGCACAGAACATGTCCCTGACAGGAGGGAAGAGGTAAGGTATCAGCATATTAATAGATACAGATAGCTTGGTGGATTTGGGTGGTGGGGAGTAGGAGTTAAGTAATAAAGAAAAGCTCCTCAACTGGGAGTGAGCCAGGAGGAGAAAGCATGAAAGATTTGAGGAGAGGAATGTTAAATAATAACTTGAAGGGACAGAGAACAGTTCCTCTAAGGAAATGCAGTAGGCATGCTTGTTGAATGAGAGCTTGTTTGAGATTTTGGTCCTAACATTAATGAGATCAGTTAGCCCAATCATACATTTTCTCCAACAGGGTTGACTTGAAGGAGACAGGTGATGGTGTTAACCAGAGCTGGGTTTTATCAAAAGGACCAGGGAGTCAGAGAGGAGCAAAGGACTGAGGGGTGTAAGCCAGCCTGCAGGGGAGGTGATCTTAATGATTAACCTGGGAATCCTACCTGGGAAAGGCAGAAAGTAAGAACACAAAGACAGAAAGAGATAGTGAAAAGAAGGAATTACCCCGGCCTGGAGGTCTCAATGAATGTAGGGATAGTGGTGATGACAAAGTCATGAGTGTGACCATGTAAGTGGGCAAAGATATTGGAGGAGGCAAAGATTTTGGATATGAAGAGGTGAAATAACTGGAAGGCTTCAGTGTTCATGGATCAAATACCTGAATATTGAATTCACCATCACCAAGAATTGAGATAGGACTAGGAGAGGAAAAGGACAACAATGAGCTAAAGACTAGAGCCATCAGTGAGTTTGGTGAATGGACTGGATACTTTTCATTCCCCCCGCCCTGCCATTACCATTTTCCACCTTGCACAGTATGGAACACCTGAGCAAACTCCCCGGCCCTCTGGCTTCCCACTGGATGAGTGGAGATAGGTAGAAGGATAACCTTGGGATATTTATTCCCCTTGCTCCACTGGGTTGCAAGATTGCTGTGGACCAACATTATCCCTCAGCAGAAAGACTCAACTCCTGTTGGCAGCATCCCCAAACAGCCTCCCCAGGCCCCACACCCACTCCCTTCCGGCCCTCTTCAATCTTAGGCTTATAACAAAGGGGCTCTACCATTAGTACTAGTCCCAGGCACACTATGTTTGAGATTTTCTACATCCTAAGCACACTTTTGTAAAGAGTCCCTTTACTGGACTTTTTGCAAATTATCCTAATTTGAGTGGGCCATCTGTTTTCTGCTGGGAGGCTACTGATACAGTAGATGACAGGAATATGGATACCTACCTCACAGGGTTGTTGTAAAGATTAGAGAAAATATATGCAAGGCATCTAGCACCATGTCTGACATATTATACACACTCAACTGATAGCGGGGTGGAGGAGAAAAATAGCAGTTGTTTCACTTGTTGTTAATATAAACTGATATATTAAGATATAAACAGGTCCTCTAGTTCATAACCAGTTGTTATTCAACTAACAGTGAAGCACTTGGCTTCTGGTACTACCAAGGTACTCAGATCTAGCAGGAGCCAGCCATGTCAATCAAAGCGTGTATGTGAACAAATACATCCAAAAAGAGAAAGGAGGACTTCAGGAAAAAGATTTCAACAAAGTAGTTGCCTTCCAGGGCGATCTCTGTAGAGAGGCTGGCCAAGCATGATGGTAAATATGAATCCATCCTGAGCAAATGGGGGATGTCTCTGGAGAACCAAGGAAAGCAGATTCCCCACACTTTGGCCTCCCACACACCTCCCTGCTCCTGAACTCTGCAGCTGCAATCTTCTTCCAGGGCCCAACAGTAGAACTATATCACTTGGAGCATTGGACCCAGGCCCCACAACAGAACTGAATGCTTCAAAAATCTTCACAGCCTAGGATAGGTCATGGGATATTGGCCAGAAGCTGATCTTACAAGAATGATAGCATCCCCACTTCAAAGCCAGTTTCTCATGAGGTTAAGAATGTTATGTCAGAAAAAAAAAAAAGCTACAGAATTCAGAAGGCATTTTATTCATTCAGCTGTATTTGTTGAGCCTTTGCTGTGCACGAGAAGCTGGAAATACGGCAGCAAGCAAGATTCTGGCCTTTAAATATCTCACAAATGCTCTCCTATTTGTAGCACCAAATGGAGAAATGAAGGCAGAATGGGATCCCACTGAGTTGAATTTATAATTGTTGGTCAATAAACAATAACTAGTCTTGGCTCTGCCATCACTAATGAGGATGAAATCCTAGTAAGTTTGTCACTGGGTTTTAGAAAGCAATTGGCATTGCATTTCAACAACCATAAAAACTGCTTATCTTCAACATCGTAATTTGGCCCTTATAATTTACCCCAGGAAAATAATACAAAAGAAGAAAATACGTAAAAAAGATTGTTGCTGTTTCTATATGGTTAATGTATAGAAAACAGCCTGATTGTCCAACAATGGAATAATGATCCAGTATAATATGACCGAGACACATTACAGAATATTATGCAACCATTTTATATTTTCATTTTGAAGACTGTTGTAACCTGAAAAAGGTTTAAGACATGTTACTTCAAAACCAGAAAGCAAGATTTTGTCTATTTTAGGATTGCAAAGCTGTACAGTTTTTTTCTGTAATTGAACTAAGACAAATGAAATAACAGTAACATTAAGATTGTTAGGAAAGTTGTTTTGTATGTGTGTTGTTGTTTTTGGTTTTGGTTTTTGTTTGCTTGCTTTTTTGTTTTGAGACGGAGTCTCATTCTGTTGCCCAGGCTGGAGTGCAGTGGCGCGATCTCAGCTCACTGCAACCTCTGCCTCCTGTGTCCAAGCAATTCTCCTGTCTCAGCCTCTCAAGTAGCTGGGATTACAGGTGCCCACCACAACACCCGACTAATTTTTGTACTTTTAGAGAGACAGGGCTCGCCATGTTGGCCAGGCTGATCTTGAACTCCTGACCTCAAGTGATCCGCCCACCTTGGCCTCCCAAAGTGCTAGGATTAAAGGCATGAGCCACCACGCCCAGCTGGAAAGTTGTATTTTTTACTTTTTAAATTGTTACTTCCAATCTTAATAAAATGAAAGTATTTTTATTATAAACCCTTTTAAATGCAATATGGCTTATCATATTTGTGGTAGCCATAATTAATATACAAAAAGACCAAAACAATGATAAAGACATAAAAGGTTAAACTCTTATCTGTCAAGTCCAAAATGTCAGTTGTAGGGACATGGAAAGCTGGAAGTGATAGACACTAGAGACTCCAAAATGCAGGAAGGTAGGAGGGGAGTGTTAAAAAATTACTTATTGGGCACTATGTTCACTATTTAGGTGATGTGTTCACTAGAAGCCCAAACTTCATCATTATAAAACATATGCATATAATAAACCTGTACTTATATCCCCAGAATCTAAAATTTAAAAATAAATAAACAAATATGTCTATTGTAGAGAAAGACAGAGAAATAGCTTCTTGCCATTGACATGTAAAAGGTCAGGAGGTTTGAATTCCTGCAGGTTTAAGATCAGCAAGTAGTGCAATGTGACCATTAACAGGAGAGTAATCCAGAGTGTGCAAGTAAAGCAGCATGGGACACGTGTGTCCCCTGCACCCTGGGACAATCACCACCACATGTTGGGAATGTGCTGGTGCTCTGTGTGGCACCTACAGCGGAACCCTGATAAACCAGGTCAGTGTCACAGGGCGTAGGCTAAGACGCAGGGAAGGCTGAAACCTCGCTCTTTCATTATGAAGAACTGTTGAGGAAAGAGGGGCTACTCATCTGCAGCAGGCATCACGTTTTTATGATGCTCATCTCGGGGATTGAGGTGTCATTAAAAGGCACTTTTTTCATCTAGTTTAAAAAAAATGGGGGATGGATATCTTTTCTTTTAGTCAGAAAGCTTAATTTCCCCAACCAAAGTAATTCTCTCTCTGGCTCTAGCTCACGCTCTCTCTCTCTCTCTCTCTCTCAACTGTCTTGTGGCACATTTCCGACTCCATTAAAATTCAAAATGTCAAAAACTGAAGTCCTCCCCTCCCTTTCTGTGGACCTTATCTGTTTTCCATACTCCACCTTTCATCAATGTACACCCACCAGTCAATCTATCCAAATCACTCACAGATCCTCAGATGCACATTACCCTCCTCGGCCTCCTGCTGTTTCCACACTGTCTCACCCTGGCCACCCAGGGGGGCTTAGCCCTTCCTCCTCTGTGCTGTTTTGGGGCCTGATATGGGCCCCTACTGGAAAATACCACCTTATAGTGGACAGGTTTGGTCCTTACCCACCTTCACCACTGACGGTAAGGTAGATGCTTTGTCACTACTAGTCAATGAATTCATCTCCTCCACCTTTGCAAAATCCCTTTTAACCACTGTCCTGACACACAGATGTCTCTAATTGTAGAATACCTTGGGCAAGTATTGGAAAAACACTGCCTTTGTTGAATAGGTACAAGATGGCCTCTTTCTCCTTCCTTATACTCCTCGAGAGTCCCTTCAATGGCACAGCCCCCGAAACCACCACAAATGTCTGTAAATCCCATCAGCTTAAAATGCAAAACATAGGTGAGTGCTTTAACTCATGCTACGAACTCTGCCATTGCTGGGCTGTTGGTTTAAAAAAAAAGAAAAACCATTCCATCTGCCATAAATCTACATTCCCCCCAAATGAAATATAATACCCCGCTTTCCTCTAGCAGTCAGATAATCATCTCCTTGTTTTACGGGAAATGATTTAGAAGAGAAAAGAATCAGTCTGACAGTCTCATAAGTTTCAGAGAGTGCTTACCCTGACAGCCCCTTTCTTCTCATCCCTATATATGTACATGCATACACACACACACACACACATTCTTGCACAGATGTACACAAGTACTTGCGCATGCTCACACATGCATTGAGATCTGGGTCTCTGCCACACTATGGCAGAACTGGAATCAAGCTGTTAATAGTCTGTCTTAGACCTAAGCACATTCTTCTATCTCTAAATTGCTTCCTGGCTATTCTTTGTCTGCTGACTATTTTTCCACCTCTCCATTGATAACCTAAGTTCAGGAGAATAAAGAGGACCCTCACTATTGTGCAGCCTTTCAAACACTGACAGTAGAAAACGCTCACCTGGTTCATTTAGTATGGTTGGGGACTAGGGAGACCCACTATGTTACTCCATTTGACCCTCCCTTCAATGTTTCCCCCCGAGGCCACAGACACAATTGTCCATCCGCCTCCTGGCCAGCATAGCTCATCTCTAACAAGAGGCAGTCATTTCCTTAAACACTCCCACAAAATCCTCCTTCTGCCGACGCTTAGCAGTGTTCACCTTGAGACGGCAGGAGATGACACCGTGTAGGTGAAGGGAACATGACAGAGGCCACCACCACTCATCACTTCCCTGAGATGGAAAAGCCCTCAGGGTACCCAAGAGAATAAGAAACTTTTTTTCTTTATCACTGATGTTTATTGATTTGTCCAGTTCATAGGGAGCATCCCTTAATGTTCTGCTTTCATGTTTCTGCTTTGTTGCATGGGTGCAGAAAAGAATATTGCAAATTGATCTGTCTTCCCAGCCTTTGTTGGGAATGGACTCCTATTACTTTAGTTTCTCAGGCCTGTCATCGCATGCTCACATTCCAGGGCATATATAATCAGCCTGGCTAAACACTGAGAGCTGAGCTGATTAATTTCTAACATTCTTGCCTGAATCCATTGATGGCATGCCTGTTTGATGATCTCTGCAATAGATGGCCACCTCTGATTGTTTGACCTTTGCCCTTCACCCTGGAACTGTCTATTCTGGTACCTGTTTAAGTTGACAGCATGTACATGGTGTCTACATCACATTTGAAGAAAACCGTAATGTCTTGGTACTATGAAAGCTTAGAAAAAAGGCTTTTAAGGAAAACCCATTTCCATTACCAGTTGAACAGCATTTGAGAACCAATCATATATCCATTAAACAAAAAGAAAATACATTATCCATAACCTATGATATTATGCTTGTACTTTAGAATCTACCCATTTATTCTGATTTAGCTTATGTGCTAATTATGATCAATGGATTTCCACAAGGATGTAAAATTATATCAGTTTTTAATTTCTCATTCCACCTCTTCCCAGAATTGTTATTTTAATTACTTTATATGCCATTTACTTCTAATAGCTCAGAACAAAAGGGTCATCATCACCATCATCAATATGCATTTATATATATAATTTTAGGCATGTTGGCCCATTTCTAATGTAACCCTAATATTAGATTAGATGGATTTGATTTTTAGTTTTTATTATAGAGGAGGAGCCTCTTTAACAATTTCAGAGATGTACTTCATTTATCCTAAAATACCTTTGGTTGTAAAATAGGTTGGGGTCTATTTATAGAGCTAAGTTCTCAAAAATGCACATAATTTACATCCTAACTCACTAAGAACCAAGTAGTTAGAGAGCTAATGCAGGTGCACTTGGCAGCCATTTTTTTAAGGTCACACCAACTCTTATTCACTCCATAGGAAAATGGAGTGTTAAGAGAACACTAAGGTTAGCCAAGGACAAATCACATATGCATCTAGTTTAATGTGTCACATATGTATCCCAGGCTGAGTGCACACTGAACAACAGACAGAAGTCAGGAGTGAGGAGAACCTTAAGCAGTAAGGTAAATACACTGAAATTAAACATACAACTAAAGGTAGGCATACAATTGTATCAAAGTATGTCTCCCTTTGAAAATGGCACAGAAAAGAACACATGTTAGGTTGGCACAATCACAGAATTCAAGAGCCTTGAGGGACTACTGAGACCACACAACTAACCCTCCATTTGTAAAAGAGAAGTGGGACACACGGGGAAGAATGGATTTGGGACCTGGTACCTACCGGTGCCGGGACAGTGCTCTTGTCATTTCACCCCATCTCAGGTTACTGGGGCCCCTTCTCTCTTACCCCAGCTCTCTTCATAATTCTTTCCCTGTTTCAACATGGAAATATTAAATGCTGAAAATGTGTCATTCTTCATTTAAGTTGATCATCTTGAAAGACAACATCATGAGCTCATGGCTCAGTTCCTGGGTCCTGAACACCATCACAAAATAAATACATTTTCTTTTCGTTTGTGATCAACCTGATTAGTGAGATCGGTGAATTATTTTTAAAGGAATAATGACTCAAAGTAAGAAAAAATGCTTAAACAGCCTACCTGTTAGTTTTACTCTTAATAAAGTGAAATTCTGTATAAGCTTAACATTATGTGAGTATAAAGATACCAAACTCGAACATATCTGTTTGTACCATTTAGCTTTTAGTGTGTATGCTATAAGTTTTAAAGGAGAAGTGTCTTTAAAAACAAATGTGCATGTATACATACATACAATTTGTGTGAATTTCCAATATTAATTTTCCTTTATTTTCATCTTATGAAATATTTGAAACACACAGGAAAACGTAGAGGACAATGGCACAGTTCTCACTCTCTCCCCACAGCTTGAATAAACATTTGTCCTCTGCCATATTTGTTTCAGAATTTTTCATTTTATTTCAAATAAATAAAAAATTATAGATGTATTTCAAACCACCTGGGTACCCATATCCACACTTTCCTTTCCTGCCCTCCTAAGAGAAAACCAGTATCTTGAATTTGGTGTTTATCATTCTCATAAATTCTTCCTTACTTTTACTGCTTACCTATGTATCCATAAATAATATATAATACTGTTTTGTGTGCTTTAAAATTATATATAAATATACCAAAACTGTCTATGTCTTTCTTTATCTTGGTTTTTTCATTGTTTTTTGTTGCTGTTTGTTTATTTGTTTGTTTGTTTTCAGAGACAGGGTCTCACTCTATTTCCCAGGCTGAAGTGCATGGGTGTGATCATGGTTCACTTCAGCCTCAACCTCCCAGCCTCAAGCGATCCTCCCACCTCAGCTTCCCTACTAGCTGGAACTACAAATGGACGCCACCATGCCCAGGTAAGTTTTTTTATTTTCTGTAGAAATGAGGACTCACTGTTGCTCAGACTGGTCTCAGACTCCTGGACTCAAGTGATCTTCTCACCTTGCCCACCCAAAGTGCTGGGATTACAGGAATGAGCCACCAAGCCCAGCTTAATTTACTTTTTTTAAAAAATCTGTCTTTAAGTTTTGAGATTTATTCACGAGACAAATGTAGCACTACTTCATTTTAGTGAAGAATTCTGTGTTTTATTTCATGAATACACTATTTATTTATCTGTTCCCCTCTTGATGGGCATTTAAATTGCTTCGAGTTCTTCGCTGTTACACACAAAATTTCAGTAAGTATTCTTACACATACCCTTATGCATATTTACAAGAAACTCTCTATAGTACATTCTCAGCAATGGAAGCTCCGAGTTGTAAGGTATGTGCATTTTCAGATTTACTAGACATCACCAAATTACTCTCTTAATTAGTGACACCCATTTTGAAAATTTACACTCAGACCAATAGTGTGTGAGAGTTCACGTGGTCCCACACCTTTGCAACATCAGACTTCTAGATTTTTTCACCCAGTGGGTATAAATTTACACCTTACCATTGTTTTAGCTTGCATTTGTGTAATTGCCAAGGACATTGGGCATCTTTTATATGTTTATTAGCCATATCGAATTCCTGTATTATTAATTCATACCTATTACTCCTTTTCTATTGCACTGTTAGTCTTAATAATTTAAGTAATTTTTATATATTCTGGATAATATTAGTAATAATGGCTAAGATTTTGGAGGTGTTCACTAAATGCAAGACATTACCCTCCCAGTTTCATGCACATTAACTAATTTAATCCTCACAACAACTCTACAACACAGTCAAGGTTGTTATCCACATTTTTTAAAATGAAAAAGAATTGAGATTAAGAGAAGTTAAATAATATGCCTAAGGTCACACACAGTTAATAAGTGATAGAGCCAAGATTCAAACCCAGGAATCCAGATCCAGAGTATCATAGTCTTCTGCCTCTGTTTCAGAGGATGCAAATTCTTCAACAGCTTTATGCATTGCAAATATATTCTTCCAGTCTGCAACTTACCTTATCAATATATTCATTGTATATGTCCTTATTTAGAAGTATACACACACACACAAATATATACATATATACCCACATAATGTTATACATGTATTAAATTAATACTTATTTATGATATGTGCTTTCTGTCCAGTTTAAGGAATATTTCCAAACCTCAAAGCCAAAAATATATTGTCAAATATTTTCTTTTAAAATTTTTGCAGATTCATCTTTCACATTTTTAAATACATGATACAGAGATTTAATTTTATTTTTCACAATATGGATAACCACTTGCCTTTGCATCATTATCTGAATATCTTTCCCCAGTGATTTAAAATACCATGTCTATTAAATATCAAGTAACTATACATGTGAATCTGTTCTGAGTTCCTCATTCTATTCCACTGATCTATTTGTTCTTAATATCCAATAAGCCACGCCTTCCCACTTTATTCTTTTTAAATTGTCTTTGCCAATTGTCTTTGCCAGTTCACTATTCCTTATAAATTGTAAAATCAGATTGTCAAGTTCCATACAAAATCCAGACAAAATTGTTATTGTACTAACATTGAATTTATAGATTAACTTGGAGTAAAGTATGATCTCTATTAAACCTTCTCATTCAGGAACATGGTATAATTCTACATTTATTCAGGTCTTCTATGTCCTTAAATAATGTTTAGTAAAATTCTTCATAGAAGTCTTTTTTTATTGTTATATATGTTGCTAACTCATTCGTGCTGCTTTTGTACCTGGGAGCTTTTTCCTATTATATTTTGTGATTAATGATCACAAAACTGTTTAATGATCTCTGCAATGGCCTCTTCTAATAGTTTGACTTTTGATCTTCACTCCAGAACTCTCTATCCTAGTACTTGTTTAGTTTTATAGCACTTACATTGCTTCTGCATTGCATTTAAATGAAGCTATAATATCTTAGCTCTAAGATAAGGAAAACATGGAATTTAGGAAAAGCACATATTATAAATAGAAAGCACATATCATGAATAAGTACTTATTAATACATATATAACATTATATATATATGTATACATGTATATCTGTACACATGTGTGTGTGTACTTCTGAAATTCCATTCTACTGATTTTGTGTATCAATCTGTGATTCAACAACTTTGCTTAACTCCAGTATTATTTCTAAAAATTGTCTGCATATTGTGTTGAGTTTTTTATGTAGGCAGTCATGTTGTCTTGAAATAAACTAGTTTTATTTCTTCCTTTACAGTTATTTTATCTTTTTTTAAATTTTCTTGCTTTATTGCACTGGCTATGACTTAAGTACAATGTTGACAGAACCAAGAGAGTGGATATCATTGCCTTCTTGTTAACCTTGATGAAGCTATTTCTAAAGTTTTTCCATTATATATTAGGTGTGCTGTGAGTTTTATAAACACAGTCTTTATGAGGTTAAGGAGTATCCCTCTTTTGCTAATTATCTTAGAATTCTTACCATAAATGAGTATTGAATTAACTGAATAATTTTTCTGTATCCATGAAGCAGGTTAAATTCCTTTATCCTTTTGTCTTAGAATATGTTACATTAATAGATTTTCTGATGATTAACTCATTTTCATATCAAATATAAACCTTACCTAATCATAATCATCATTTTCTAAAGACTGTTAAGTTCCATTTGGAGAAATGCTTCTATATTCATATTTTAAAATGCTCTAAAACTTCCACAATTATTTCCCTTGTTATGCCCTTGTCCATTGCTGCTAACAATGAGTTCCAAATGCATTCAATAGTATTCCTTCATTTATTATCCTCTGAAATCTGTAAGGTAAATATCATCCAATCCTTAAATGCATATTAATATTCACCCCTGGAACTATCTATGCCTTGTACTTATTAAGAAGAGATACTCAAAATCTAGGAGAGGAGGAGGAGGAAGGAGCCAAAAGAGAAAATGGGTAAAAGGGGAGAGGAATAGAAAATCTCCTTCTGGCCGGGCGCGGTGGCTCAAGCCTGTAATCCCAGCACTTTGGGAGGCCGAGGCGGGCGGATCACAAGGTCAGGAGATCGAGACCACAGTGAAACCCCGTCTCTACTAAAAATACAAAAAATTAGCCGGGCGCTGTGGCGGGCGCCTGTAGTCCCAGCTACTAAGGAGGCTGAGGCAGGAGAATGGCGGGAACCCGGGAGGCGGAGCTTGCAGTGAGCCGAGATCGCGCCACTGCACTCCAGCCTGGGCAACAGCGTGAGACTCCGTCTCAAAAAAAAAAAAAAAAAAAAGAAAATCTCCTTCTAATTTTTTTAGAGTGGACACATGACATCTCTATAAATATTGTAGTAACAACAGGCAGTTTGCTATGCTTTCTTAACCCTGTGATGTATTCTTGATCTCATTAAGACCCAAACCCATTGCCTCATAATTCAACTCATATTAACAAAATGTGTTTGGTGGAGTGGAGAAAAATCCAGGTATTTCTTATAAAAATAGACATCTTATCTTCAAAGAAGACTGGAGTCAAAATGCTACACGGTATTCCTGAGACATATGCCCAGCAATTTTTTTTATCAAACTGCATTGTTCCCTTTTGGTTTTGCCTTATCTGGGCTATTAATCCCAGCTACGTTTAGTCCTATGTGCATAAAAGTTACCTTCTGTTACCTGCAGGTCTCATTTTATTCACCAAAGTGGTACATCATGACACAGTGATGTCTCTTTATAAGAAAGTTCCCAGTTTCTCAGAAAAGCAATAAAATGCATCTTTGTGTTTAAAAAAAGGAGATACTCATAATGGTTATTGGTTTATTGGTACTTATTATCACTTTTTAAATAAAATATTTATATTTTTCTAGAAAATTATTTGTCTAAGTCTGTAATGCATTACCATAAAGTTATTCACAGTATTCTCTTAAACTTCTACTCTATCTATAGTAATAATTCTTTTTATTATGTATTTATACTTTTTAATCTTTCTTTTTTTAGAGGTGTCTTCAAAGAAGGTTATAGGTACCATTGAACGTGAACTCACCCTCCAAATAAATCATTTTATTTTGCTGATGATCTTCTTTATTTCCAGTTTTATCAACTTATGCTTTCATCCTTATTATATTATTTACTCTACTTTCTTTAGGTTGACTCTTTAAAAATAAAAGAGTTCTTTGATGTTCTTTAAGAAGGACTTTGCTTCATATATTTTGAGACTGTATTGTTAGGCAATACAGATTTATGATTATCATGACTTCTTGGTGGACTGTTTCTTCTATTATTATTCAGTGACCATGATTACACTTATTAGTGTATACCAAAATTCTACTTTGTCTATTATTAATATTGCTATGTCAGATTTCTTTTAGTTAGATTTGCTTAATATATACTTTTTCCCATCTCTCCATTTTCAACATTTCTGTTTGGCTTTTACTTTAGGTTTCTAACATCTGGATATTGGTTTTATTTCATTTGGTTTTTATTCCAAGCTCATATATTACTTTCTAACCAATTTTTAACTGCTTCCCAAACACACAGACCTTAGCTTGCTGAACTACCCATTGAAATATCCTGATATTTACTTACTGTCTGTCATTCTACTTTGACTTGTTTTAAACACACATGCATAAAGTGAGTATTTTGTTTTAACAAACAGATAAATAAATTGACCAGTATATTATATCAATATTTCTTTCATCCTATGTCTAACACTATTACTGTGTCTTCCACCCTATATCTTTCCTCTGGTTCAGTTTTTATGTGTTTTTGACTGTACTAAAGTACAACCTTGAATAGGTCTCCATGTATCAAACTTCCTGAGCCTTTGTATACCCTAAAGTGTTTTATTTTGTTTTGTTTTCACTTTAAGTGATATTTTAGCCTTATATAAACTTATAGAAGGACAGATATTATCACCAAGCACTTTGTATATAATGTGTATTCTGGCACCTGATTTTTCTGTTAAGAAATGTTCCTTTTGCTTCATTACAGTTCTGTTAAATTTAATAATGTTTTCAGTTTCTAAAACCTTCTTTAAATCCTTAATGTTCTGCAGGTTGAACAGGATGTGTGTAGATGTGGGTGTATACTTATGTATATAGTTTCATTCTCAGTATATTTTGATTTGAGAATTTTTGTCAGTATTTAATACAAAAATTATTGCCTATTATCTATTAAAACGTTGCTTCTCCACTATCCCTTCCATTCTCTTCTTTAGGAAGTCTTATTAGATGTATTAGCGAATACATCTCCAGCCATTTTTCATGTCTGTCTCTTCACTGCTTTGCTTTGTTTAACTTTTTATTTTTAATTTTTGTGACTATATAGTAGGTGTATATATTTATGGAATATCTGTGCTGTTTTGACACAGGCATGCAATGTGAAATAAGCACATCACAGAGAATGGGGTATCTACCTCCTCAAGCATTTATCCTTTCTGTTACAAACAATCAATTTATACTCTTTTAGTTATTTTTAAATGTACAATTATTAATCACCCTGTTGTACTATCAAGTGATAGGTCTTATTCTTTCTTTTTTTTTTTTTTTATTATTCCTTAGTTCTAGGGTACATGAGCACAATGTGCAGGTTTGTTACATATATATACACGTGCCATGTTGGTGTGCTGCACCCATTAACTCGTCATTTACATTAGGTATATCTCCTAATGCTATGCTTCCCCCCACCTCCACAATAGGACCTGGTGTGTGATGATCCCCTTCCTGTGTCCAAGTGATCTCATTGTTCAACTCCCACCTATGAGTGAGAACATGTGGTGTTTGGTTTGCTGTTCTTGCAATAGTTTGCTGAGAATGATGATTTCCAGCTGCATCCATGTCCCTACAAAGGACAGGAACTCATCTTTTTTATGGCTGCATAGTATTCCATGGTGTATATGTGTCACATTTTCTTAATCCAGTCTGTCACTGATGGACATTTGGGTTGATTCCAAGTCTTTGCTATTGTGAATAGTGCCACAATAAACATACGTGTGCATGTGTCTTTATAGCAGCATGATTTATAGTCCTTTGGGTATATCCCTAGTAATGGGATGGCTGGGTCAAATGGTATTTCTAGTTCTAGATCCTTGAGGAATCGCCACACAGTTTTCCACAATGGTTGAACTAGTTTACAGTCTCACCAACAGTGTAAAAGTGTTCCTATTTCTCCACATCCTCTCCAGCATCTGTTGTTTCCTGATTTTTTAATGATTGCCATTCTAACTGGTGTAAGATGGTTTCTCATTGTGGTTTTGATTTGTATTTCTCTGATGGTGAGTGATGGTGAGCATTTTTTCATGTGTCTGTTGGCTGTATGAATGTCTTCTTTTGAGAAGTGTCTGTTCATATCCTTTGCCCACTTTTTGATGGGGTTGTTTTTTTCTTGTAAATTTGATTGAGTTCTTTATAGATTCTAGATACTAGCCCTTTGTCAGATGAGTAGATTGCAAAAATTTTCTCCCATTCTGTAGGTTGCCTGTTCACTCTGATGGCAGTTTCTTTTGCTGTACAGAAACTCTTTAGTTTAATTAGATCCCATTTGTCAATTTTGGCTTTTGTTGCCATTGCTTTTGGTGTTTTAGACATGAAGTCCTTGCCTATGCCTATGTCCTGAATGGTATTACCTAGGTTTTCTTCTAGGGTTTTTATGGTTTTAGGTCTAACATTTAAGTCTCTAATCCATCTTGAATTAATTTTCATATAAGGAGTAAGGAAAGGATCCAGTTTCAGCTTTCTACTTATGGCTAGCCAATTTTCCCAGCACCATTTATTAAATAGGGAATCCTTTCCCCATTTCTTGTTTTTGTCAGGTTTGTCAAAGATTAGATGGTTGTAGATGTGTGGTATTATTTTTGAGGGCTCTGTTCTGTTCCATTGGTCTAGCTCTCTGTTTTGGTACCAGTACCATGCTGTTTTGGTTACTGTAGCCTTGTAGTATAGTTTGAAGTCAGGTAGCGTGATGCTTCCAGCTTTGTTCTTTTGGCTTAGGATTGTCTTGTCAATGCGGGCTCTTTTTTGGTTCCATATGAACTTTAAAGCAGTTTTTTCCACTTCTGTGAAGAAAGTCATTGGTAGCTTAATGGGGATGGCATTGGATCTATAAACCACCTTGGGTAGTATGGCCATTTTCACAATATTGATTCTTCCTATCCATGAGCATGGTATGTTCTTTCATTTGTTTATGTCCTCTTTTATTTCACTGAGCAGTGGTTTGTAGTTCTCCTTGAAGAGGTCCTTCACATCCCTTGTAAGTTGGATTCCTAGGTATTTTATTTTCTTTGAAGCAATTGTGAATGGAAGTTCATTCATGGTTTGGCTCTCTGTTTGTCTGTTACTGGTGTATAAAAATGCTTGTGATTTTTACACACTGATTTTGTATCCTGAGACTGCTGAAGTTGCTTATCAGCTTAAGTAGATTTTGGGTTGAGACAATGGGGTTTTCTAAATACACAATCATGACATCAGCAAACAGGGACAATTTGACTTCTTTTCCTAACTGAATACCCTTGATTTCTTCCCCTTGCCTGATTGCCCTAGCCAGAACTTCCAACACTATGTTGAACAGGAGTGGTGAGAGAGGGCATCCCTGTCTTGTGCCAGTTTTCAAAGGGAATGCTTCCAGTTTTTGCCCATTCAGTATGATATTGGCTGTGGATTTGTCATAAATAGCTCTTATTATTTTGAGATGCGTTCCATCAATACCAAATTTATTGAGAGTTTTTAGCATGAAGGGCTGTTGAATTTTGTCAAAGGCCTTTTCTGCATCTATTGAGATAATCATGTGGTTTTTGTCTTTGGTTCTGTTTATTTGCTGGATTACATTTATCGATTTGTTTATGTTGAACCGTCCTTGCATCCCAGGGATGAAGCCCACTTGATCATGGCGGATAAGCTTTTTGATGTGCTGCTGGATCCGGTTTACCAGTATTTTACTGAGGATTTTTGCATCGATGTTCATCAGGGATATTGGTCTAAAATTTTCTCTTTTTGTTGTGTCTCTGCCAGGCTTTGGTATCAGGATGATGTTGGCCTCATAAAATGAGTTAGGGAGGATCCCTCTTTTTCTATTGATTGGAATAGTTTCAGAAGGAATGGTACCAACTCCTCCTTGTACCTCTGGTAGAATTTGACTGTGAATCCATCTGGTCCTGGACTTTTTTTGGTTGGTAGGCTATTAATTATTGCCTCAATTTCAGAGCCTGTTATTGGTCTATTCAGGGATTCAACTTCTTCCTGGTTTAGTCTTGGGAGAGTGTAAGTGTCCAGGAAATTATCCATTTCTTCTAGGTTTTCTAGATTATTTGCATAGAGGTGTTTACAGTATTCTCTGATGGTAGTTTGTATTTCTGTGGGGTCAATGGTGAGATCCCCTTTATCATCTTTTATTGCATCTATTTGATTCTTCTCTCTTTTCTTATTAGTCTTGCTAGCAGTCTATCAATTTTGTTGATTGTTTCAAAAAACCAGCTCTTGGATTCATTGATTTTTTGGAGGGTTTTTCGTGTCTCTATCTCCTTCAGTTCTGCTCTGATCTTAGTTATTTCTTGCCTTCTGCTAGCTTTTGAATGTGTTTGCTCTTGCTTCTCTAGTTCTTTTAATTGTGATGTTAGGGTGTCAATTTTAGATCCTTCCTGCTTTCTCTTGTGGGCATTTAGTGCTACAAATTTCCCTCTACACACTGCTTTAAATGTGTCCCAGAGATTCTTGTATGTTGTATCTTTGTTCTCATTGGTTTCAAAGAACATCTTTATTTCTGCCTTCATTTCGTTATGTACCCAGTAGCCACACAGGAGCAGGTTGTTCAGTTTCTATGTAGTTGCGCTGTTTTGATTGAGTTTCTTAGTCCTGATTCTAGTTTGATTGCACTGCGGTCTGAGAGACAGTTTGTTATAATTTCTGTTCTTTTACATTTGCTGAGGAGTGCTTTACTTCCAACTATGTAGTCAATTTTGGAATAAGTGCAATGTTGTGCTGAGAAGAATGTATATTCTGTTGATTTGGGGTGGAGAGTTCTGTAAATGTCTATTAGGTCCTCTTGGTGCAGAGTTGAGTTCAATTCCTGGACATCCTTGCTAACTTTCTGTCTCGTTGATCTGTCTAATATTGGCAGTGGGGTGTTGAAGTCTCCCATTATTATTGTATGGGAGTCTAAGTCTCTTTGTAAGTCTCTAAGGACTTGCTTGATGAATCTGGGTGCTCTTGTATTGGGTGCATATATATTTAGGATCGTTAGCTCTTCCTGATGAATTGATCCCTTTACCATTATGTAATGGCCTTCTTTGTCTCTTTTGATCTTTGATGGTTTAAAGTCTGTTTTATCAGAGACTAGGATTGTAACCCCTGCTTTTTTTGTTTGTTTGTTTTCCATTTTCTTGGTAGATCTTCCTCCATCCCTTTATTTTGAGCCTATGTGTGTCTCTGCATGTGAGATGGGTCTCCTGAATACAGCAAACTGATGGGTCTTGACTCTTTATCCAATTTGCCAGTCTGTGTCTTTTAATTGGACCATTTAGTCCATTTACATTTAAGGTTAATATTATTTGTGAACCTGATCCTGTCATTATGATATTAGCTGGTTATTTTGCTCGCTAGTTGATGCAGTTTCTTCCTAGCATCGATGGACTTTACACTTTGACATGTTTTTGCAATGGCTGGTACCTGTTGTTCCTTTCTATGTTTAGTGCTTCTTTCAGGATCTCTTGTAGGGCAGGCCTCGTGGTGACAAAATCTCTCAGCATTTGTTTGTCTGTAAAGGATTTTATTTCTCCTTCATTTATGAAACTTAGTTTGGCTGGATATGAAATTCTGGGTTTAAAATTCTTTTCTTTAAGAATGTTGAATATTGGCCCCCACTCTCTTCTGGCTTAGAGAGTTTCTGCCGAGAGATCTGCTGTTAGTCTGATGGGCTTCCCTTTGTGTGTAACCCGACCTTTCTCTCTGGCTGCCCTTAGCATGTTTTCCTTCATTTCAACTTTGGTGAATCTGACAATTATGTGTCTTAGAGTTGCTCTTCTCGAGGAGTATCTTTGTGGTGTTCTCTGTATTTCCTGAATTTGAATGTTGGCTTGCCTCACTAGGTTGGGGAAGTTCTCCTGGATGATATCCTACAGAGTGTTTTCCAACTTGGTTCCATTTTCCCCGTCACTTTCAGGCACACCAATCAGATGTAGATTTGGTCTTTTCACATAATCCCATATTTCTTAGAGGCTTTGTTCATTTCTTTTTACTCTTTTTTCTCTACACTTCTCTTCTTGCTTCATTTCATTCATTTGATCTTCAATCACTGATACTCTTTCTTCCAGTTGATCGAGTCGGTTACTGAAGCTTGTGCATTTGTCATGTAGTTCTCGTGTTATGGTTTTCATCTCTATCAGTTCTTTTAAGGTCTTGTCTGCATTGATTATTCTAGTTATTCATTCATCCATTCTTTTTTCAAGGTTTTTAGTTTCTTTGCACTGGTTATGTAGTTCCTCCTTTAGCTCTGAAACGTTTGATCGACTGAAGCCTTCTTCTCTCAACTCGTCAAAGTCATTCTCCATCCAGCTTTGTTTCATTGCTGGCGATGAGCTGTGTTCCTTTGGAGGGGGAGATGTGCTCTGATTTTTTGAATTTCCAGCTTTTCTGCACTGCTTTTTCCCCATCTTTGTGGTTTTATCTGCCTTTAGTCTTTGATGATGGTGACGTACTGATGGGGTTTTGGTGTGGGTGTCCTTTCTGTTTGTTAGTTTTCCTTCTAACAGTCAGGACCCTCAGCTGTATGTCTGTTGGAGTTTTCTTGAGGTCTACTCCAGACCCTGTTTGCCTGGGTATCAGCAGTGGAGGCTGCAGAAGATAGAATATTGCTGAACAGCGAGTGTTGCTGTCTGATTCTTGGTCTGGAAGCTTAGTCTCAGGGGTGTACCCTACCGAGTGAGGTGTGAGGTGTCAGTCTGCACCCAGTGGGGCATATCTCTTAGTTAGGCTACTCAGGGATCAGGGACCCACTTGAGCAGGCAGTCTGTCCATTCTCAGATCTCAACCTCTGTGCTGAGAGATCCAGTGCTCTCTTCAAAGCTGTCAGACAAGGGCATTTACCTCTGCCGAGGTTTCTGCTGCTTTTAGTTTAGCTATGCCCTGTCCCCAGAGGAGTCTACAGAGGCAGGCAGGCCTCCTTGAGCTGTGGTGGGCTCCACCCAATTCAAGCTTCCCCAGGATGTTTGTTTACCTACTTAAGCCTCAGCAATGGTGGGTGCCCCTCCCCCAGCCTCACTGCTGCCTTGCAGTTAGATCTCAGACTGCTGTGCTAGCAATGAGGGAGGCTCCATGGGCGTGGGACCCCCTGGGCCAGGTGTGGGATATAATCTCTTGGTGTGCCATTTGCTAAGACCCTTGGTAACGGGCAGTATTAGAGTGGGAGTTACCCGATTCTCCAGGTGTTGTGTGTCCCAATTTCCTTTGGCTAAGAAAAGGAATTCCCTTGCCCCTTGCACTTCCCAGCTGAGGTGATGCCTCGCCCTGCTTCAGCAGTTCGGGCTGCACCCGGGAACCAGCGCCAACTGTCCGACATGCCCCAGTGACACAAACCCGGTACCCCAGTTGAAAATGCAGAAATCACCCGTCTTCTGCGTCACTCACGCTGGGAGCTGGAGGCTGGAGCTGTTCCTATTCAGCCATCTTGGGCCCTTATTCATTCTTTCTGAGTAATTTTTGTGCTCATTAGCCATCCCCACTTCCTCCCCACAGACGTCTGCTACCCTTCACATCCTCTGGTAACCATCCTTCAACTCTCTATCTCCATGAGTTTGATTGTCTTGATTTTTAGATCCCACAAATAAGAACACTTCAGTGTTTGTCTTTCTGTGCCTGGCTTATTTCACTTAACATAATGATCTTCATTTCCATCCATGTTGTTGCAAATGACAGGACCTCATCCTTTTTTATGGCTGAATAGTATTCCATTGAATACTATGGATAAAATCCAACCACATTTTCTTTATCCATTCATCTGTTGATGAACACTTAGTTTGCTTCCAAACCTTACCTATTGTGAACAGTGCTGCAACAAACATGGCAGTGCAGCTATCTCTTCCATATAGTGATTTCCTTTCTTTGGGGTATATACCCAGCATTGAGATTGCTGGATCATATCTATTTTTAGTTTTTTGAGGAACCTCCAAACTGTTCACCATAGTGGTTGTACTAATTTACATTCTCACCAACAATGTATGAGGCCTCCCTTTTCTCCACATCCTTGCCAATATATGTTATTGCCTGTCTTTTGGATATAAGCCATTTTAACTGGGGTGAGACAATATTTCATTGTATTTTGATTTACATTTCTCTGATGATTAATGATGTTGAGCACCTTTCCATATGCCTGTTTGCCATTTTTGCTTTATTTTAATACTAACATTTTATTTCTCTTTGCTACATTCTAGGTGACCAGCTATGGGTTGACTTTCAATACACTGAGTATTCCATCACCTGTTTTTATCTAGAGTTTGTCTCAACTACTGAGTGTCTTATTCTGATGATATTTTTACTTTTAAGATTTATTTCTAATTTTGGAATTGATTCTTTTTCATATGTAAATAGTTTTATTTCTGCCTATTCTTGTAAAATATCTTAAATTTTGATGGCTATTATTTCCCCCCTAATTAATGTAAGCTTTCCCAAAATACTTATTTAAACAGTTCTTCCAGCTATAATAAAAAGTTAATTTTATTTGAATTAGTTAATTTTCTGATTGTTGGCTTTGTTGGCTATCTTCCTTAGCCTTTAGTTTTTTCATGAGATTTGAAATTTAGCTTTTGAGGCTTATTTAAGTGAAAGAATTTTTGTAATTGCTCTGTCCTCACACCCCTTCTCTGACTTTACCCATCTCTGTGTTTTCCTGCATCTGGCCTCCTATAGCCACCATCCAGAACCTGGTTTGATCAAAGCAGTTTGAGGTCATTGTCCCTCAATGATCACAGATATCCCCAAATCACCCAAAGAGCAGCTTGATTTGGTTCAGGATCTCAAGGCTCTGTCTTAGACTCCAATCTTCCCTAACTTTGCAGATCCTTTTAAGCTATAGTCCTAACAGCAGCAAGTGGTATGTTTTTTCTGTTCTTCTTTTACAACCAGGTGTTGGAGTAGAAAGACCCACAGCCTTGCCTTTGGCTTCAAGCAGTAAACCTAAATCCAACCTCCCATCCTCCCACTAAATGTTTTTAGTCCTGGTTGGAGCCTAATTCCCAGCCAAAACTATTTGCTTCTCAACCTGGGGCTAACCAGGCCTGGGTTTCATTTAGCTCTGCTCACCACCTTAGGTAGCTGCTCTATTACTTGTCTTGTTTCTGAGATTAGCTATGTCTTTTCGGTTTTGTCTTTTATAGTTTATATACAATTATTATGTGTATACACATAATTGTTATGAAGGTAGGTCAAAGCATAGACCTCCTCTGAAGTCTTGGCCTGTGGACTCACTGTCATGTTTACAACTTACCACAAAGTATACACCACAAGGGCAGGGCCCCTAGCTGGCCAATTCCAGTACTGTATCTTTCATAATAGGTGCCTAAAAGTGTGCTGAATATATAAATGAATACAAATCATTTTCCTAGAAAGATGGAAATGCCTTCAGGTACCACGTTTCAATTTTTCCAGTACACTACAAAGTCTTAGGGACAAAAACTATGTCTAATCTATCACATTGCCTAGTTTATTACCCTGCAAATGGTAAATAGGCCACAAATATTTCAAAGGGCCACACATTTCTCCTGTGGATTTTCCACAGGTAGTGACACCCCAAGTATACGCAGTGTTGCTCTAAAGGATTAATATCATCATCCTCTCAGTTGTTTTATAACATGTTCGTTCTTCCTTGTAAACTAATTTTTAAATGAATGCTTCTTAAGGAAAAATGTTTCATCTAAGAGCAGAGACTGGCATGCTGAAGTGGAATATTTTCACTAGAATAATGTAAAAGTGGGAAATGTCTAACTGTAATTAGCCAAGAAATCAAATGAAAAACCTTTTCCTGCTATCTTACAAGATCAAGGACCAAATGTAGAGGAAATGCTAAGTGATCACAATTCCTCTAGCTGAAATACATTTTTTATACCACAGACCAAAGGACAAGGGGGACAAAGAAGTTGTCCTTGTTGATTAATTACTTTTGGAACCAGGCCCAGCATGAGGAAAGAGGAGAGCCTAGTGATAAAGCGACAGGTCCACTCTTTGTCCCCTCTGCCCTCACAAGAAATGATTCACTGGTTTTCTGAAAGAAAAATGCACTTAGGTGCTTTAAACCATGATATCCATAAAGAGGAGACATTTCCATATATTTCCCAAATGAATTCACACCCTTCCAATCAACAAACTCTTTATGGCTATATGTATTGAGCACTTACTGCATACCAGGTACACTTACTATATACTCTGGTTGTTACAGAAGAGTTAGAAAACCATCTCTTGAGAGGAGCAAGTTATACTCAGACAAAGCATGCCACGTAATTTGTATCTTAATAAGTGCTACAGGCAAGTAAGGGAGGTGGAGGTCTGCAGGAGCAAAATGGATGCTGATGACTTCAGGAAGAGGCTAGACATTCAAGACTTTGGTTAGCCTTCCTATGGAAGATACTTAACATCTGTGGGCCTTAGCTTACTTATCTACTAAGTGAAGGATTTGTGTTAGTATTTATAAGTTTCTTTCCAGTAGA
This sequence comes from Macaca fascicularis, assembly GCF_037993035.2. NCBI lineage: Eukaryota > Metazoa > Chordata > Mammalia > Primates > Cercopithecidae > Macaca > Macaca fascicularis. Next base: position 56,071,367 of record NC_088387.1, read on the forward strand.
AACATTTACTAGTTCTCTTCTTTCCTATCCCTCTCAGTGGGACACCTGTAACCTAGTAAACAGCCGCCATTGTCTAGAAAATCCTTTAGAACAGAGTGAGAGCCACTAGACAAAGAGAAACCACTCTCCTCCTTCAAAAAGATTCTAGGAGGGAAGGCCAAGAACACCCAGACCTAACTGAAGGACTAAAAATGGGATTCCAGGGGACCAAAGACAGAAAATAAGTAGCACAGAGCCACACAGCAGCATAGTCTCAAATATGTAGGGGTATCACTTGCTTCAAATCCCTGGCTCTGACATGCCTCCATGGACGGTGCTCTATGAAGAAAAATGGCATTTGAGATTGACAACTGATTAATATACAAGCTTGATTATATGCAAATCATCACTTTCTGTTGAGTTAATTGTGATCTGATGTAACATAATTAACACATGTATTTAAAATAAATGTATATTTAATTGATGTGCATATTTATAAAATGAATATTTACATTTATATGTTGTCTTTTTTTTAAATTGGGGGGGTGAATTTCTTTCCCAAAGAAGTGAGGGGTTAAGGGACCCCATCATGAACTAAGACAGAAAATAGCAACAAAGGAGTTAGAACTTGCCTTTGGTGCATGTAGTAGAGAAAGTAATGAGCTAGCAATCAGAAAGCCTGATTCTAGACTGGCCCTGTCCCGTGCTGTGTAACTTTCTATAGCCTCAATTTCTATAACCATGAAAGAAAAGTTTGGACTATTTCTAAGCTACCTTCTAGCTCTACAATTCTATTATAATCTCACAGAATGACTCTTACTTACAATTTCTTCTGTCAAAATGATTGGACTCTAACCATTGACAGCCCAGACTCTCTGCTAGTAATTAATGGACCTAAAAATTGTACTCAGAAGGTTCCAAAACAGTTCTGGAGCCTGAGGTCCCCCATCCAACCCCACAACACTCAGAGAACAGCCTGAGAACGTAAACATGCATCTGTGGAACAAGAAGGCATGGATAGTTCACCAGCAGAGGGCAGGGTGCTCGGAGACAGGTACCCAGGACTGGTCCATTTTGAAGGAAAGAGAAAAGGAGGAATTATATAAGGCTTAAGTCCTTGCCTAGAGATACTAGCTAAGTGTATGGGGTCTCTGATGAGTGGCTCCATGAAGAACAACATAAAAAAGAAAATACAATAGGCAAGTGTATAATCTCCATTTCCTTCAGCAGACAAAACTACATAGAAAAAAAAATCAATGCCCCTTTCATCATTAATGTAAGCAAAATCATTTTTTGCTCAATCTTTCACAAGGAAAGTGACTTGTAAAACAGTGTATGAGCCAACTGAATAGGAAGATAGCACTCCCATAAAAGTTTTTATAGGAGACCAGGGCCAGAGGATCACTTGAAGCTAGTTGTATGAGACCAGCCTGGGCAACTTAGACACTATCTCTACAAAAAATTCAAAATCAGCTGGGCATGGCAGATACTGGAGAGGCTGAGGTGGGAGGATAACTTAAACCCAGGAGTTCAAGGTTGCAAGAAGCTGTGTATTAGCCAGGGTTCTCTAGTGTGACAGAACTAATAGGATAGATGTATATATAAAGGGGAGTTTATTAAGGAGTGTTGACTCACATGATCACAAGGTGAGGTCCCACCATAGGCCATCTGCAAGCTGAGGGACACAGAAGCCAGTCAGAGTCCCAAAATCTCAAAAGTAGGGAAGCCAACAGTGCAGCCTTTAGTCTGTAGTTGAAGGACCAAGAGTAGAACTTGGAGTCTCATGTTCAAGGGCAGGAAGCGTCCAGCACCGGAGAAAGATGTAGGCCGGGAGGC